>NC_090649.1:131366948-131688823 GCF_040937935.1 Hyperolius riggenbachi
TTGCAATGTAACTACGTTTGATTTTTATATTATGGATGTGTGTGTTAATGTTACTAAACAAGGAGTCCATTAGAATACTGTATTTACAGGCCTGTAAGGTCAACCAGGTGTACAGTATTTATAGCAGGTTATTCGTTTTTCAATTCTTCTGTTTTTAAGACTAAATATAGTAATACATTCGTTGCTAGCTGCTGAATAGATTATATTTTCTCATCTCATTTTTCAGGGTTTTGTTTTGTTTTGTTTTTTACCCCTGCGTTGAAAGAAACCTAAAGTGAGTGGCATATGGAGGCTGCCATATTTATTTCCTTTTAAACAATAACAGTTGCCCAGAACAGTGCTTTTCGGCGCTGCTAGATTTGGGCCACCATAGTCTATAAAGGGAATCACAACTGAGCGGCGCTCAGTAACATTGGCGCCGTCAGAAGATGGAGCTGAGGTTACTTAAAAAACACAATAATTTGGCCTCCAGCAATCGCTGGAAGCCGAATTCTATCATTAACCCACTATTCTTGGCGGCTTGGAGGGGGAATAGTAATTAATATGGCCTGGACTTGTGGCAAAGCAGGATCAGCCATATACCGCTGTATCTGGCGCCGATTTCAAATGAATGCACAGTTGCCTGGTAGTTCTGCAGATATTCTTTGGCTGCAGTAGTGTCTGAATCACTTACCTGGAAATAGTATGTGGCTTTTAAGGTGCATACACACGCACTACGGCCGCCAACGACGAGTCCGTCAGACCCTCCCGCTGGGTGGACTTTTAGCCGACAGTAGCGCGTGTGTACGCACTGAGCGGATCGTTCAGAAACAGCCTTATCAGTCCGCCGACAGCGCGTACACACTCACTACTGTCGGCTGAACGTCCGCCCAGCGGGAGGGTCTGACGGACCCGTCGTTGCTGCATGTAGTTCATGTGTACGCACCTTAAAGTCAGAAACATCTGATCTGCATTCTTGTTCAGGGTCTGTGGCTAAGCGGATTAGAGGCAGAGGATCAGCAAGGCAATGTGCCTTGTTTAAAATTAAATACACATATCAGCCTCCATATCCTTTCCTTATAAGTAATTTACTCATTGGACAATGCATTTGTTATTCCTGTAAAGGTAGAAATTAGGTATGAGCAAGCGCAGTGGCAGGTGTGCTGCTTTACCTGCTTGTATTCAGAGCGAGCCATGGCAAATGTGGTTAATTCACCTGTATGACTTCCTCTTGCCACTGCGCTTCATGCTTCTGGTGCTTGTTCCTACGAAACAGCATAGATTGACAAAATAGCATACACGTAGAGGCAGGCCCGAGGCTCGGGCAAGAGAGGCTCCAGCCTCAGGGCGCAGTGTAGAAGGGGGCACACTGAATGCAAGTTCTTGCCTGTGGAGTGCCTCCTTCTACTAGAAATCTGTATCACGTTGGGGAGCAGGGGCGGTGTACCTGCTTGGAGGAGTCACACCGGCACCAACTCTCCCGCTGGGATTGAGTTTCTGGAGTCAAGTTCAATCACCTACCATTAGAAGGGGGCACACAACTTGCTCAGCTATCATTCTCCTATTGTGTTTGAAGCATAGAGAAATAAGAAAAGGGATACATGGCAGTGACTGCAAGCCAGGTAACTAGAGATTAAGATTTTTTAGGGGGGATTTGGGGCCCTGGGGCACCTCTTATGCTGGGGATACATGGTATGTTTCATGATAATATTCAGCTGGTGCGATCACGCTGCTCGACCCCCGCCCGCTCGATCCCCGCCGGCGGACAATGGCAGGGAATCGAGCAGCTGATAAGGAGCGGGGACGAGCGGTAGTCGGTCCGGCGGCTAATCGGCCGCTGGATCGATCCGTGTATTCCCAGCATTAGTCTAATAGCAATCGGTGTGTGAAGGCTGGAGCCAGATACTTACAGAGAGGGAAGGCTCTGGGTCCTTTAGACGAGGCTTCCCTCTCCTCTCCCAGTCCCTGTTACAGCTCAGGATTCTCTGCTGCGGAAGGGAGGCTTTGGAAGTCTTCAGGAGCCGAGTGCTCCCTAAAGCTGCCCATACACCTAACGATTTTCCCGCCGATATACAGCCGATTCGATCACTGTGATCAAATCTGCTGTGAAATCATTGCGCAAACGCTGACCAAACGATCGATTTCCATCCGGAATCGATCGTTCCCATCGATCCGTCTGTGCAAAAGATTTCCCTCGATCGCCGGCTGGTCGGTAGTGCGTCGATATAGGCGTTCGAATGTCAGAACGACGCTAGCAGCGATACATTACTTGATCCGGCTGGCGCATGTCACCGCTGCTCCTTCTCCGCTGGGTTCCGGCAGGCTTCACTTCTTCCTGTCCCGACAGGAAGTTTAAACAGTAGAGGGCGTTTAAACAGTAGAGCGCCCTCTACTGTTTTAAACTTCCTCAGACAGGAAGTGAAGCTGGAGCCCTGGAGCTGAGCGCGGAGAAGCCAGCGGAGAGCGGGGGGACTTGCACCGGCCGAATCAGGTAATGTATGCGGGGGGGAGGGGCGGGCAGCTTCACAGATGGTAAATCGATTTCATGCTGAAATCGATTCACAATCTGTTTGCAGTAAAGGCAGCCATACGATCCCTCTCTGATCAGATTCGATCAGAGAGGGATCTACCTGTTGGTCGATCTGATATTAAATCGACCAGTGTATGGCCACCTTAAGACGGGCTGCTTCATCCTGCGCACTTGTGCGCAAGCAGTATGGTGCCGTCTGTCTTCGGTAGGACTCGGCCCCCGAAGACTTCCAAAATCCCCCGTGGCGGGGGATTCAAACGAAGGAGCTGCTGCCACAACAAGGGCACCGGGAGAGGAGAGGAGAGGGAAGGCTCTGTAGGACCCAGACCCTTCCCGCTGCCTAGGTAAGTGTCTGGCTTATTTTATTTTATTACAATTCCCATTGACTTGAATCCAGCCCTGAGCCCTGTCGGGTCCAGTGGCTTTCTAAGATGTGATGCCTGCACTTTGATAGGGTTTTGGCTGCGGCATTTAGGCAACCCAACTAGGCATGTGTGAGTAAGGTCCCACAGATGAACACAGTGAATCCAGCCTAGGAGACTTGGGCACACAGGAAGTAACTGCCAGTGGGTTCCAGGCCTGAGGGGAGGACTGATTCATTTGCACACATTGTAAGCTCTAAATAGACATATTGTGTAGAGAAACAAAAGATTAAATTGCAGGTGAATCAGACAACATATTTGTATGCAAATCCCAGAACTGCCCTCCCCTGGTGCAAACAATAGATGATTTCAGCTGCCTGAGGTGTATGTAAATATACAATAGAGTGCAAACTGTTAAACCTGAAACATTAAAATAATAAAGATACTAGCCTCAGGCGGAGGAAGCCTCTGGATCCTAATGAGGCGTCACTGGTTCCCCTCTGCAGCCCTGATCCAGCACTGGCACCCCTAACAAAAATAAACAATATTTACAATTGCTGCTGCACACATGCACACCTAGCGGCTTGCCACTCAGGCCCTGGGGGAAATTGCAGAGCGTATGAGAGGAATCGGCGCGGCAGACGTGTGCGCAGAATACAGCCGGTATATGGCTGATCCTGCTGCCGCACAAGTCCTGGCCATAGTAAATACTATTCCCCCTCCAGGCCGCCATGGATGGTGGGGAATGAAATAATTCGACTTCCAGCAATTGCTGGAAGCCGAATTATTATGTTTTAAAAGTAACTTCAGCTCCGTCTTCTGACGACGCCGAAGTGACTCCCTGTTCCTGCTATAGCCCTAATTCCTATTACGGCCTATGGTGGCGCCGGCTGCGCCCAAATCTCCTGCGCTGGTTTCAGCGTGTTAGATTGCAGAGCCCGAGCGGGCTCTACTGCGCAATCGACTTTCGTCTGTTTAGTAGAACGGATGTGATCAGGCTCAGCTATATCCGCCAGAGCCTGAAAGGAAAGCCACTAGTGTGCAGCGGTGCCAAATGCCGTCAAGGGTATTTTTGGGGGAGCCAGCGCAATGCAGAATGCTATTTCCTGTCTGATCGACGGGAATCAGACGTTTATTTCCGTCATGTCCGATCTGCTCTTGTGTGATTACGGGATCAATTTTCTGATGTTATCACGGGAAAATTGATCCCGTTATTGATCAGGAGCAGTTTGGTCATGTACACATGATGCAACTTCCTGTTGGATTACCAGTCGATTGGATGGGAAATTGCAATGTGTGTACCCAGCATAATGCTTTTAGTCATAGACCAGCACTGGGAAAACTACTGCCCACGTGCAGTGTTACTCCGGCCCACCTACATTTTTACTCTTTCCCCCCTCCCTCCCTGCAGAGTTGCGAGCAGGCGATTAGAGGGGGTTAAAACTCACCTACTCGATGCTTCCTGCATGGTGTTTCCATGGCAACAGGGCATCACATGACATGCCGTTGGGACGTGGCAGCATATTACACACTGGCTGCCAGTGTGTGATACGCTAGCATCATGTGATGCCCGGTTGCCATGGAGATGTCACGCAGGAAGTGGCAAGTAGGTGAGTTTCAACACCCTCCATTTGCCTGCTCGCAACTCTGCAGGGAGGGAGGAGGTCAGGAATGCAGTCTGCAGAATGTGGCCCAGGCCATGCAAAGTGTCCAGGCCTGTCATAGACCCTGAACAAGCAAATGCAGATCAGGCATTTCTGACAGTCAGATCTAATCAGCTACATGCTTGTTTCTGGTGTGATTCAGACGCTGCTGCAGCCAAGTAGATTGACTGGACCGCCAGGTAACAGGTATTAAGCGATACCAGAGCTGAACAATTAAATAAAAACTGGGGAGCAGGCATGTATTAGATACCGTCCTCAGATCCAACGCTCCCCTTCCCCCCCCCCCCCTCCCCTCCTTTTGTACCATAAATCCTCCGCCTCAGCTCACTCCAGGTCGCTGTAGCCTTGTAGTAGTGTGCAGGCGTGTGTGACCATGAGCACCCCCCCCCCCATTTTTATTTATTGCTTCAGCTCTGATATCCTTTAAAAGGACATAACCATGGCAGCCTCCATATTCTTCTCACTTCTCTGTTGTACTTTTGAGCTTTACTTACTTGGTGCTTCTTTCCGCCCCTGACAGTCTATCTGGTCCCTCGCAGGTCTGTTGCTCTCCAGTGTGCTGCTAGCCCCTCTGAAACCTCCATGGGCGCATGCTTCAGCACGTCTGCGCCTCGATCGCACTCCTGTGGCCAGTAGCGTTCTGCGCTTACGCCTTTCACAAAGACTTAAACTGCGCAAATGCAGAACGCTCCCAGCCATCTAATTATGTACAGGGACTTTTTTTAATCTAATCTAAAATGGTGTAGATTTCATTAACTCCCCCCTAAATTTCCCTGTTCAACCCAGCTACTTTTTCATGTCACCTGGCATAATGTCTAACATTACTTGGCTACACTTTTCATACATCTTGTCGTCTGACATGGCAATATCTGTTTGCCGGATGTTTGAAATTACTTTTCTGACGTGTGTACAAGGCTTTAGTCTGGAAATGCAGCTCGTGTTGTGCGCTACGAGTATGTAGCTGCCCATAATCAAAATGTAAATTTTAGATATTACTGCCAGCAGCAGAGGGGAGTTAACTTGCCTATGCCGCCACCTATAGCCAATGTGTTCCACCTGCGGCTCACATAACCACTACTTCCTCCTTCAAGCTCAGTAGGAGGAAGTAGTGGAGTTGCGTAGTCCACGGGTGAAAAGCATTTTTCAGGCAGTGTTATCTAATTTAAATTTCAATTACGAGTAGTGCACAAAACTAGATGGGAACTGTTGCTGGTCTGGTGAGCCTAATGTTCGATGGCAGAATGCCACCCTTGTCACAGTGCAGGATTGTCAGCAGCGAACTGGTTAAATGCTTTTCAGTGCAGCTACTGAGAACTGCCTAGTAGGTATTGACTTTTCTGTGGGACGAACTTGGGTCAAGGGCACAGAGCTGCCAGCTGTGTGTAGATGACCCCGGAGGCGGAGAGGTTTCCTCTTACCCTAATGGCTTTTGTTTTTCCCTCTGCAGATAACAGGTTGCTTGAAAAATCTGACCTTCAATCTGTTTTAGCTGAAAAACTGCAAGCAGAGAAGTATGATCTGCAGAGTCGTCATGATACCAGGTAGAGCACGCGCTTTGCAATAGCCCTTTTATAAAAATACATTTTAACACATTTGTTTTGTTGTCTGTGCTAACAGTAAACCTCTATGATATAAAGGTGGGAGCACAATTCCTATCGCCTGCAGGGATCTGGACTCTGTTGTTTGGACAGTCTGGATCTCTTGCCGATACGTGAGCAGAAGTCGGAGGGCTGCTGTACACAGGCTAGATATTTGGCAGAGGTTACCCCGAATGGCCGGTTTCACCAAGAACTATCGTGTACAAGGCTTCCAGTATTCAACTCTACTTAAAGCAACCCTATATTTGGATACTCCCCTAAGACTACTGGAGCTAGAGGGATATGGTCGATGCCATATTTATTTCCTTTTAAACGATGCAGAAAATCCTTTTGGAGCAGGCACCACCAATGTAGATAATCATCACTTTATTAATCACAATAAGGTATTGCAGTTTTTCACAACTTGATAAAGAGCCAGGAGGCTCGAAACAGCGGTCTGTCGTTGTGCTGCTGCCTTTTAACTTATGTGATTAATAAAGTGATGATTATCTACATTGGTGGTGCCTGCTCCAAAAGGATTTTCTGAAGTGACGGCTCCAGTGGTGTGGGATGCTGTAAGCCTGGGCACACACCTTTCTCCTTTCATGGGTGCTGTTCCAAACCCCTACAGTGTTTGCTTTTAAACGATGCAGATTGCCTGGCTGTCCTGCTGATCTTCTGCCTCTAATACAGGCCTGGGCAATGTTTACGTGGCCCAGGCTGTATTGTGCAGACCATGGGCCGCCTTCTTAAAATTCCAAACCCCCCCTTTCCTCTCCTTACCTGAAAAATTGCACGTGGGCAATTGAACAACTCACATCGCTCACGGAAGTTCTGCGTCGCATCTCCATGGCTACAGGACGTCACATGATGTACCAGCTTATTACACGCTGACGCTTCCTGACGTTGCATCATGTGATGTCCTGTTGCCATGCAGATGCGACATGGGACTTCCATGAGTGAGGTGAGTTTCAAATTGCCCATGCGCAATTTTTCAGGGGGGAGGAGGGGAATTTGGCCACCTGTCGACGGGCCGGTGTAACAGCAGGCCCGTAGTTTTTCCAGCGCTGCTCTAATACTTCTATCCATAGACCCTGAAAAAGCATATGCAGAACAGGTGTTTCTGACATTGGATTCAATTCATGGAACTTCTCATGAATGACTTGCTGTAAAAAATTGCATATAAGCCGACCCGTGTTTAAGCCAAGTGGGTACCACTTTTCCCTAACACCCTCCCCCCCCCCCCCCCCCCCCCCGGGAAAAAATTGACTCGTGTATTAGCCCTCTCCACACAAGCCAGATGTGCCCCAGGATCATACAGCTGTTTCTCAAAAATCCACATGGGGCGAATTGAACCGCTGAAAGATTGCCGCCATGCTCTGCTCCACATGCTGGGGGACACAGGTAGTCTTGAGCAGTGAACTCTGCACACCATGATGGGGGGGCACGGAAACAGCAGGGAGACAGATGGCAAGAGCAGGGTTACTAGTGCATGATCCTTATGCTCCAATGCCAGTAACAGAACCTGCTCCACCATCCGTTCTGCTCCACTGACTTTCATGTAAGCCGAGGGGGTAACTTTTACTGAAAAATTAGGCTTATACGTGAGTATATACAGTATTTTTCTACTAATTAATCAAAATAACCTTGCAGCATATTTTCGAGCTAAATCACTCAATGTTGTAATTGATTAAATTCATGAGTTCAGTTCCCAGCCACTGTGAGTTGGCTTTTGACATGCTACAAATCGTTAAGCAAGCTAATTTTTCTCTTGGATTGATCATAATGGTACATGCTAGGCTGGCTTCAGCATGTAGTGGTGTTGGTGGTATAGTGGTTAAGTAAGTTACCTACCACACATTGTGACCTGGGTTCAATTGCCAGCCCAACCTGCGTTCAATTCCCAGCCATGGTATGTAAGCTGGCTTTTGAAATACTACAATTCCCTGGAAGATGAGACCCTCCTCCCTCCGGGAGGAGGGTGAAGAGAAAGTGAGGGTAATATAAGGAATAACAATCAGCTAGGAACACGCCTACAAGAGCCTAACTAAACTCTCCCTAGCAGAGTCTGTCAGCAGCTGTCCCTTAACTAATTACTGTAGGCAGACGAGTGAGTAAAACGACAGGAGAACCTTGCATTTTATAAGGGGGGGTGGGGCTCCAGGAGTGAGTGCAGTCTGATTGGTGACAATGTGCCTGCTGACTGTGATGTAGAGGGTCAAAGTTCTGGTCAATGGAGCATTATGGGGCGAATCGAACTTCCGCAAAAGTTCGCCGGCGAACGCGAACCACCTAAAGTTCGCCTGGCACCGTTTGCGGGCAAACCGTTCGGGACATCTCTAGTCACAATAGATGTCACTCACCACCACACTGTTGCATTCTTTCCTGGGCTTCTTCCATTATATCACTTCATTTCTTCTGAAAGGTTGCTAAATTTGCTCACCGCTCTGATAATTTCGATTGATTTTGCCTGAAATCTCCTACTTCTCCCACTCGTCAATCTGTGGCAGAAATTATCATCTGCTGTTCAGGGGTTTCATTTAATCAGTGGTTTTATTTCAGCGTTAGCAGTTCCACTATAAGACAAAGAAAAAGGTTGTACATTTTTGCCATGCTTGGTAAACAACCACTTGTATTTTCACTCTAGCCCAGGCCCTGATGGGATCCGCCATGAAACGATATTACACGATATGGCCCAAATGAGGATTAAACACCAGGAGGAGCTGACTGAACTCCATAAAAAGCGAGGAGAGGTAACTGACATGAGTGCTCAATTTGCAGATGTAGCTGATCAGTGCATATTGTTTTTACACAACTTTAAAACACAGGTGAAGTGAATAACCTTTATTATCTTGTTATAACAATACGCAGATAGCTCATGGTGACCCAGAGCCACTATGAAAGTATAGGGGGCTAGAGAGACCAAAAAGTCATCCTACTAAAAAGCTACACTGAGTGTAATTTGCCTTCTTAAAAAATAAGGTATTTGCGATAATTCAGCTTTAAAGAGAACCTGAGAAGAAGGGTATAAAAGAATTGATACTTGGGGCTTCCTCCAGCCCCATATCCCTCGCCGTCCTCCTGGGTGGCTCTGTTTGCCCGCTATCGGCCCTGGTAAACTTCAGTCAGGCTCTCCTGTACATGTGCAGCCTGGCTGTACGCCTGTTGCGTTCACATCGCCGGGAGCGGTTTGCGCCTGCATACAATGCTTCTGTTGATGGGCGCACAGCCACACATGCGCAGGAAAGCCCAACTGAAGAATACCAAGCCCGATGGTGGGCGAACGGAACCACCTGGGAGGATGGTGAGGCAGGCAACGGTGGTCATGGGCTGGGGGAAGCCCCAGGTAAGTATTAATTTTTTTACATCCTTCATATCAAGTTACCTTTACGTGAGCACCTGTGGTTTTTCCCATTATTTATTATGCAAATTGTCTTTATGCCCCTGAAGCCAGGCTCACCTCAAGAACCACTGGTGTAAAACAAGCCTATAGCGTATACATTTTACAGAGCCACATCAACCCAATATGCAGACAGTTTCTGGTCCTCCTCAGTGCATGGTATCAATTGATAGGGCACAATGGGTTAGGGCTTGGACCAGTGCTACAGAATACCCAGAGAGCGCATGGTGACCCCCAAACCACTAGTAACGTATCTTGTTACAAGAGCTCTTGTCAAGAGAGGGAATCTTGGGTGGCAGCAAGTGAGCAGGCAATTCTAGCAGGTGGTGTATTGGAATCACCTTCATGGGCCAAAATTATGGCTAAATGACAACTGGAACAACTCCAAAATGGTGGGATATTCTCAGTATGCAGTGATTAAACCTGAAGGACATTTCACTGTCATTTTGATACTTGTCTTAAAGAGGGAAGTCTCTAAATAGCCTAGAGCCTTCCCGTTCCACCTTCCGGAAAAGCTGTATGACCCGCATGGTCACCTAGCTCTTCGGAATTACTCTCTTCCCTAAGTAGCTGGGAGAGGGGGGCACGAGTAGCTCTAAAGAGATAATCAGTGAAATAGCTTTACCAGAGGATGCTGCTGTAACAATGGGATGGAGGAATAGAAGGCTCTATGCTACCCTGAGCCTTCCCTCTACTAAGGTAAGTATCAAATGGAAAGTGAATTTTCTGTTTTTGCAAGGTTTGGCATAGTATAATTGGCTGGTCGAAGCTAAACTGTACTACGGAATGACTTAACCACTTGCCGACCGCCCACAGCCGATGGTGGACGCCGAAAGGACCGCAATACGCCCATTGGCATTGCGTCCTTTTGGCATGCCCGGGGAGCGATCGCGTCACTGGTGACGCACGCTGCCCCGGCAACTGGCTCCGCCCACCCACGACGACAACCCAGCCGGCCGTTCAGAAGCGCCGGCGGGTTGTTAACCCCACGATCGCCGCATGCAAAGCGTATAATACGCTTTGTAATGTATACAAAGCATATTATACAGGCTGCCTCCTGCCCTGGTGGTCCCAGTGTCCGAGGGACCACCAGGGCAGGCTGCAGCCACCCTAGTCTGCACCCAAACACACTGATCTGCCGCCCCCTGATCGCCCACAGCACCCCTCAGACCCCCCCTGCCCACCCACCAGACCACTGTTTGCATCCAATCACTCCCTGTCACTATCTTTCAATGCTATTTTTTTTTTATGCCCTAAACTGCCCCCTGGGGGCTCCTGATCACCCCCCCCCCCCGTGTACTGTATGCATCTATTCCCTCCCCCCCCCCCCCCCCCCTGTAATAACCCACTGATCACCTGCCAATCACCCATCAATCACCCCCTGTCACTGCAACCCATCAATCAGCCCCTAACCTGCCCCTTGTGGGCAATCTGATCACCCACCCACACCATCAGATCGCCCGCAGACCCGCCGTCAGATCACCTCCCAAGTGCATTGTTTACATCTGTTCTCTCATCTAAACACCCACTAATTACCCATCTGTCACCACCTGTTACTGCTACCCATCAGATCAGACCCCTATCTGCCCCTAGGGCACCCAATCACCCGCCCACGCCCTCAGACCCCAGCCCTGATCACCTCGCCAGTGCATTGCTTGCATCTATTCCCCCCTCTAATCACACCTTCAGACACCCATCAATCACCTCCTGTCACCCCCTAGCACACCTACCCATCAGATCAGGCCCTAATTTGCCCCGTGTGGGCTCCTGATCACTCGGCCAAACCCTCAGACCCCCTTCCGATCACCTCCCCAGTGCATTGATAGCCTCTATTTTCCCCTCTAATCACCCCCTGAGACACCCATTAATCACCTCCTGTCACCCCCCCCCCCCCTAAGCACTCCTATCCATCAGATCAGGCCCAATACAACCTGTCATCTAAGAGGCCACCCTGCTAATGACCGGTTCCACAAAATTCGCCCCCTCATAGACCACCTGTCATCAAAATTTGCAGATGCTTATACCCCTGAACAGTCATTTTGAGGCATTTGGTTTCCAGACTACTCCTCACGGTTTTGGGCCCCTAAAATGCCAAGGCAGTATAGGAACCCCACAAATGACCCCATTTTAGAAAAAAAAGACACTCCAAGGTATTCCGTTAGGTGTACGACGAGTTCATAGATTTTTTTTTTTTTTTTTTTTTTTTTGTCAAAAGTTAGCAGAAATTGATTTTTATTGTGTTTTTTTTTCACAAAGTGTCATTTTCCACTAACTTGTGACAAAAAATAAAATCTTTTATGAGCTCACCATACTACTAACAGAATACCTTGGGGTGTCTGTTTCTAAAATGGGGTCACTTGTGAGGTTCCTATAAAGCCCTGGCATTTTAGGGGCCCTAAACCATGAGTAGTCTACAAACCAAATGCCTCAAAATGACCCGTGAATAGGACGTTGGGCCCCTTAGCGCACCTATGCTGCAAAAAAGTGTCACACGTGGTATCGCCGTACTCAGGAGAAGTAGTATAATGTGTTTTGGGGTGTATTTTTACACATACCCATGCTGGGTGGGAGAAATGTCTCTGTAAATGACAATGTTTTTATTTTTTTATTTTTTATTTTATTTTTTTTTACACACAATTGTCCATTTACAGAGATATTTCTCCCACCTAGCATGGGTATGTGTAAAAATACACCCCAAAACACATTATACTACTTCTCCTGAGTACGGCGGTACCACATGTGTGGCACTTTTTTTGCACCCTAACTGCGCTAAGGGGCCCAAAGTCCAATGAGTACCTTTAGGATTTCACAGGTCATTTTGAGAAATTTGGTTTCAAGACTACTCCTCACGGTTTAGGGCCCCTCAAATGCCAGGGCAGTATAGGAACCCCACAAGTGACCCCATTTTAGAAAGACACCCCAAGGTATTCCGTTAGGGGAATGGTGAGTTCATAGAAGATTTTATTTTTTGTCACAAGTTAGCGGAAATTGATTTTTGTTTGTGAAAAAAGTGTCAATTTCCACTAACTTTAAAAAAAAAAAAAATCTTCTATGAACTCACCATACTCCTAACAGAATACCTTGTGGTGTTGTCTTTCTAAAATGGGGTCACTTGTGGGGTTCCTAAACCGTGAAGCGTAGTCTTGAAACCAAATGTCTCAAAACGACCTGTGAAATCCTAAAGGTACTCATTGGACTTTGGGCCCCTTAGCGCAGTTAGGGTGCAAAAAAGTGCAACACATGTGGTATCGCTGTACTTAGGAGAAGTAGTATAATGTGTTTTGGGGTGTATTTTTACACATACCCATGCTGGGTGGGAGATATCTCAGTAAATGACATTGTTTTGATTATTTTTTTTTTTACACACAATTGTTCATTTACAGAGAGATTTCTCCCACCCAGCATGGGTATGTGTAAAAATACACCCCAAAACACATTATACTACTTCTCCTGAGTACAGCGGTACCACGTGTGGCACTTTTTTGCAGCCTGCTGCAAAAAGGGGCCCAAAGTCTAATGAGCACCTTTAGGTTTTACAGGGGTGCTTACAATTTAGCACCCCCCAAAATGCCAGGACAGTAAACACACCCCACAAATGACCCCATTTTGGAAAGTAGACACTTCAAGGTATTTAGAGAGGGGCATGGTGAGTCCGTGGAAGATTTCATTTTTTTTTTTTTTTTGTCAATTTTTTTTTTTTTTTTTTCTTCCTGTCTCAAAGTGTCATTTTCCGCTAACTTGTGACAAAAAATAAAATCTTCTATGAACTCACCATGCCTCTCAGTGAATACTTTGGGATGTCTTCTTTCCAAAATGGGGTCATTTGGGGGGTATTTATACTATCCTGGAATTTTAGCACCTCATGAAACATGACAGGTGCTCAGAAAAGTCGGAGATGCTTCAAAATGGGAAAGTTCACTTTTGGCACCAAAGTTTGTAAACGCTATAACTTTTACCCAATCCGATAAATATACACTGAATGTGTTTTTTTTTTTTTTTTTTTGTTTTTTTGTTTTTTTTTTATCAAAGATATGTAGCACAATAAACTTGGACACAAATGTATACAGAAATTGTACTTTATTTGACAAATTTTATCACAGAAATAAAAAAAAAAAAATTTTTGACAAAATTCATGTCGTTTTTTTTTTTGGTGAATATAATCAAAACTAAAAATCGCAGCAGCAATCAAATGGCACCAAAAGAAAGCTGTATTAGTGACCAGCAAAGGAGGGAAAATTCATATAGATAGTAGGCTGTATAACCGAGCAATAAACAGTTAAATCTGCAGTGGTCTGAATGGGGAAAAAAAGGCTCTGGTCCTTAACCACTTGCCGACCGCACGCTTATACCGTGCGTCGGCAAAGTGGCAGCTGCAGGACCATGCAGGCTGATTAATCAGGAAGCAGCCGCTCGCGCGAGCGGCTGCTTCCTG
Organism: Hyperolius riggenbachi; assembly: GCF_040937935.1. Classification (NCBI taxonomy): domain Eukaryota; kingdom Metazoa; phylum Chordata; class Amphibia; order Anura; family Hyperoliidae; genus Hyperolius; species Hyperolius riggenbachi. The sequence continues at coordinate 131,380,893 of NC_090649.1, forward strand.
TCAAATCACGGCGGGGGGCTCCGTGAATAGCCTGCGGGCCGCCGATGGTGGCTCGCAGGCTAAATGTAAACACAAGCGGAAATAATCCGCTTTGTTTACATTTGTACGGCGCTGCTGCGCGGCAGCGCCGTAAGGCAGATCGGCGATCCCCGGCCAATCAGCGGCCAGGGATCGCCGCCATGTGACAGGGGACGTCCTGTCACTGGCTGCACAGGACGGATAGCGTCCTGTGCAGCCTCGATCACCGGGGGGGGGGGAACAGGTAGGAGAGGGAGGGGGGAATTTCGCCGCGGAGGGGGGCTTTGAGGTGCCCCCCCCCCGCCAGCCACACGCAGGCAGAAGAGATCAGACCCCCCCCCTGCACATCATCCCCATAGGGGGGAAAAAAGGGGGGCAATCTGATCTCTCTGCCTGCACCCTGATCTGTGCTGGGGGCTGTAGAGCCCACCCAGCACAGATCACTAAAAACCACGCTGGTCCTTAAGGGGGGGTAAAGGGTGGGTCATCAAATGGTTAAAGGACTTAAGAGGCCAAGTATAGAAAAAAAATAAAAAAAGTTAGCTATCTGCATCAGCTTGTAAGGCACGGAGGACGCCGTCCGTGCCCTCCGTGTCGTTCCGCCGGGTCCCCGCTGCTCAATAGCCCCCCGAACGGTCCCTGACCGCGCGGCCCAGGTCGGGCTCCCCAGTCTGTACAAACATGGCCGCCGGAGCTGGCCGCGGCTGCGCAGTACGCATAGCCGCGAGTGTGCGGCTGCGCAGCTCTAAGGCCAACCCCCCCCCCCCCCCCCCGCTACTGTTACGTGGATCGGGGGGTTGGCCTTAGAGCTGCGCAGCCGCACTCGCTGCTAACTTTCTTTTTTTTTTTTTCTATTCTTGGCCTCGTAAGTCCTTTAAGGGGTAGAAAGACTGTGGTCCTCAAGTGGTTAAGGTGTGTGCACAAGCACTACTGTAATGAACAACCGACTAAGCGGAACTGTCACATAGTCTTATCAGTCTGCCGACAGACTGCACACACGCTCTACTGTCGACAGAATGCCCGCCCAGCGGTAGGGTCTGACAGACCCGTCATTCATTACAGTAGTGCGTGTGTACGCACCTTAAGGCCTGAGACACACCAGAGGAGTTTTTCTGAGCATTTTGAGTTTTTGAAACCTGCTAATGTTATCTGTCTATGCACACTGGAGCGATAAGGTTTTGTAAGGGCTGGTTCAGACGGACGTTTGGAGGCGTTGCGTTCATTGGCGTCGCGCTGGCAATGCGTTCGGGCTTTCAGCAGCGTTCGCGTTGCGTTCGGATGCGGTCGCGTTTTTTCTTCCCCTAGGGGGACATTACCCGTCGCGGTTAACTGCCCCTGGAAGCAACATGTAGCTTCCAGGGGCTCCTTGAACGCCAGTAAAAATCGGGACCCGAACGCCGAGTTCGTGTAAACGCGCGTAAAAGCTCGGTACAAACGCTCCCATTCACTTGAATGGGAGCGTTTAACGCCAAGCCCTGAACACTGGCGGTAAACGCTGCACAAGCGTCCGTCTGAACCAGCCCTAAAAGAAAAACCCATAGCATTACATTGGGAAGAGCTTTTGAAACCTCTAGCGTTTGGGGAGCTTTTCTGGTGTGTCTCAGCCCTTACACATCAGGAGTGAGAATCTTATCGCCTGATAAGTTACTGATGCATTTCTAACCATAGCAGCTAATCTTCTGGCTGGTATTTTTCACTCACTATTGGTGAGGCTGAGATAGGAATCTTCTACCTCATATTGCATCCCTGTGCTGGATCTTTTTTCCTTATTTGAATGTCTGTCTCTGGGAGAAAACAAGATCCTAGTGCAATAAAAATGGAAGAGCAGTTGAAAGAAATATTTGACATTCACCATTGATTACTTTGCAAGGCTGTTTCTGCAACTGCATTTCTGTCTATGGAAAATATTGTTAATAGGGAGGGCCCATGAGATGCAAATAACTCTAAATGTGTGCAGAATTATGGAAATGGACGGAATGAAACCAAGGTGGGATTTCATTGGTTTATTTTTCTAGCTGCACAAATTTGCATAATTCTGCATCAGCTTTCCAGCTGTGACCGTGTTCAAGTTGTGTTTTTTTTTTTTTTTTTTTTTTTTAATATATGGTCTGTTGTCACTAATCTTAGATTGATATTGAACTGTTTAGTAGTAGCAGTTTGCTGTAGCCTTAGGGAAGATGCCCATTTGAGCTGTACTTTTCGATCTCTTTTCTATGGGCTGTCAGTAACGGTTCATTTCTCCCCCATCAGCTGGCTCAGACTGTTATAGAACTGAACAGCCAAATGCAGCAGAAGGACAAAGAAATCCAGGCTAACAAGGAAACGTGAGTGAAAAGCCAATTGTGTTTTAATTTTATCTAATATACTTTGCTGCACCCCTGCCTTTCTCTTGTGTTTCTCCTGGACATATGCCAGTTTTTGTGCGCTCCTCACCCTACTACTCCCTGTCCCTATTGCAGTATAGAGGAGTACAACCGCACCATCAGTACATTACAAACGGAGTGCCAGGACTTGCGGAATAAACTCCAAGAGCTGGAGAGGGCAAATCAGACTTTAAAAGACGAGTACGACGCTCTGCAGATAACCTTTAACGCCTTGGAGGAGAAGCTGCGGAAAACCGCAGAGGACAACCAGGAACTGGTGACTCGCTGGATGGCAGAGAAGGCTCAGGAGGCCAACCGCCTCAATGCTGAAAATGAGAAAGACTCAAAGTAAGATTTCTTTTCTCTTTTTTTATACGCATCACACAATTCTTATGTACAGGATTCGAGGTTCGAGAGATTTGAGAATCCTTTTTTGGATTCCTTGAATTCGGATTCAAGGAAATTTTGACTTCGTCCCATCTCTAGTTTGAACCATCCCCAAAATGTGTTGAAAATGAGGGGAGACTACTTCCTGTATGCTAGTCTCCCCGAGCTGTTATTGCCAGAAGAATTCAATTTGAAATGCTTTTTATTATTTGATAGAACCTCTTGCAATGTTTGAAGACCATGATTGGCACCTGCTGGGAAATTTGAGTTGGTTTGTGGATGAGAATCCTGGAAAACATTCAACTTGCTCATGTTTTGTTCTGTTTGAGAAGTGAAAGTCAAAACATGAGAAATGCTTACTGAAGTCTCATGTAGCAGTGCCACTGTTTTTTTTGATGATCCTTTTCTCTGATCCATCACCACTGTGCTCATGGATGCCATTACCAGAGATGTTGTGGAGTTGAACTATGCCAGATTTTGTCACCTCCCCTTTGTGGCGGAGCTCCGCACAGTAGAAAGCAGGTTACAGGTTAGTGGCTTTGGCAGAACCATTGTCATCTTGACGTTCCCTCTGCTGAAGGGACAGGAATTGGCAGCAATGTAGTATGGGCTGAGTGATGGATCCGAGGAGAAAAGAATTGGAGAATCGTGAGATTTTAAAGAAGGTGAGGTATTCTTCTCAAGTCATCGTTTAGAAGAGTTTCACTTTAAAGAACACCAGAAGTAAGAGGGATATGGAGGCTGCCATAACTGTTTCTTTTTAAGTAATTCCAGTTTCCTGACTGTGCTGCTGATCCTCTCTTTAATACTTTTAGCCACATACTCTGAACAATCATGCGGTAGATCAGCTTTCCGCTTGATTGAAAATGGCCGTACCAGATCGGGGTCCACTCTACTGCACAGATACAAATGGACTGCGCAGTGGCGTAAACCTGATAGGGCTTGGCTTTTTCCGCCAGAGCCCGATTGGAAGTATTCTACTGTGCCTGCGCTGGAGCCCTGAAGGTAAATATTCCAACATGTGGAGTTTGAGGGCTTTCTGCGTGGGATTCAGGAGGCTGAAGAGGACTGGGGAAGCCTCCTTAGGATCCAGAACTCTGTACATGCAAGTTGGTGAATGCTGGTTAACAAGCACCAGTGGCGCAAAGCAATAGTGTGGTCAGCTGTCCCAGCGCCCAAGTACCCGCTCCACAACACGCACTGTAAGTGAACCCTCTTTGTATTTACATTTTGGAACTGCATAGCCAGCCTCCCTCTCTCTTCGAATTGAGCAAACCTGTTCTTTATAAAGCCATTGTGAAATGTTTTCTGCTGAAGGTGTGTTGATGTCACTGCTAGTAATGTTCCCTGAGCACCCGTTTTTAGCTGCCGCTTGCAATGTGCATTTACTATGAAAACAACAAAACGATCTGGGTGAGGCTGAAGAATGGCTCTTGTACAGCAATCTCTGCATTAAAATGTCAGGATGTAATGGAAACAATTTCTAAAAATCAAAGGCTATTGGATTTTATCCTGGCTTCATGAAAAGCAATACTGTCCTATTTCTGTGGCTGGAGATATAATTAGCAGTCTCTGATGAGCTGGAGGGCAATCGAGACTCATTATAACAGAGCCCACAGTTCACTCCTAAAGCCTATAGATGTGCTTTTTCTCTAAATGGGCCTTTAGTGATGCAATCAGTGATTGGATCACTGATTTTTTAATAAGTCTTGGGGGCTGCAGTGGAAAAAGATCACTAGGTGGGAAGAGTTTACACGATGGTCCTATCGGAATACTGTGGCCAACTGCAGCATCTACACTAAGTCTGAGGTTATTAGAAAAATCCATAACATGTTTGTGCTTCTCTCTCCCCCCCCCCCCCCTTTCCTAAAATGCGCAACACCTAGTTGCTAGGGGGGCAGCGAGAGTGACAGTGCAGATGTAACAGCCTGCTAGCGATGTCGCTAGCATGGCATTAGATTTATGGGGGACAGCAGAGCGCAGGGGGGGGGCCTGGGGGGAGATGTAGCAACAGAGGCTGGGCATTAGATGCAGACCCAGCCTCTGTGAGCTAATAGGACTCTTACAAGCCACCTCAGGTTCTCTTTAAGACATTTTGGGATAACCTTAGTACAGAAAAAAATAGAGAAGCAATTATCATGGAAAGGAAGATGGTTGCACAAACATGCAAATACGTGACAAGCAATGATAATGTAAGATGCTTCCTGTGCAGCCAATACAACCTACTGTAACTGAAAGTTAGTAGATTGTACTTGTTTATAATGTTTCTTACATTTTGTAGGAAGCGTCAGGCTCGACTTCAGGAGCAGCTGGCAGAAGCTGCCAAGGAACCGCTGTCTGTAGAACAGTAAGTTTGATTGCATGAGCTGTGGGTTAATAGCCAAGACACTGGAATCAATGACTTGACTCAAGTCAGTAAAAAGCAAAGTTAATGACTGTACTTGGGGACCTGGAGAGGTTAATGACTGCTGTGCATACTGTATTATAGGCATTAACCCCCTCCTGTCACATAAGTGCAGCCAATAACGCCACCGGGCCCCTAAGTGCAGCAATTATTCACTCCCCTTCCTGTATCCAAGTATTCCTCCCCCCCCCCCCCCCGCCCCTTTACTTGTTAATTGTTGTGGCCAGGACTTACAGACCTGCGCCTACTTGCCGTTTCCTTTATCAAACTGTCACTTACCAGTGTGTAAATTGGTGCAAATAGGAATGTCACAAACAGCACACCTATTACTCAGTGTTGCTTGTGACTTGTGTATAAGTCGACCCATATTTATTGCGTCAGACCTAAACTACTAGACTTCTAGTTGAGTATATACGGTAATTCGGTCAGTCAGTTCAGATAGCTAGTATAGGCTCTAGCGGTGAGTGAGCGTGTTGACCCTATTTTGGGCAAGTGATGCCTGCTTGTGTGTGTTTCCCAAGATATCAGCAATGATATGGAGATGAGAAGTAGGCACTTTTGAAGGTTTGTTACTTTGATGGTGTATCCGGATTGATAAAAATATACATGTGCTTCGAACCTGGAGAAAGACATAAGGATGCCTATATCTAAATGAAAATATTCAACCTAAATCTGAACTCAAGGTTGAAACATACTTTCAAAAGTAGATTTTATTTGTTATCCAATAACCATTTGTACCATTGGGATTTAAATGGATTAGTATAAATGAGAGCACCATTCAGGGCCAGTTCTAGACTTCTTGCTGCCCGAGACAAACTTGTGAAATCGCATATGGTATAAAACTGCTTTTTATACAGTTACCTCAACAAATATATGCTTGGACATTCCAAAGGGGAAATAAATCTTCAGCCCCAAACACTCTATGTGCCAGGTAGTATGATCGACATGTGATCAATTATAGTTTATCTAGGTAAGCAATTTTATCTACATAAAATAGGCAAGTAGTCTATTAGCAGTTTACAAACCCCCCTAATGCCAAGGCAAAAATCCACAACTTACTTTGTTGTGGATTTTGCTGCCCGGGGAGGCAGAACTTTGAGCTGCAGCTCTGCCTCGATTCACGTCAATCCCTGCGGATCTCCGCCTCTTCCCCGCCCCTCTCAGTAAAGGAAGACTGAGATGGGTGGGGAGAGGCAGGGATTGACACGCATGGAGGCAGAGCTTACAGCCCAAAGCTCTGCCTCTGTGGAAGCACTCCCCGCATTTTTCCTCAGGGATTTGGGGGGTTTGTAAACCGCTTTCTGCCGCAGGGATGCAACGTTTTTAGCAGGGCTGATGGTGTTGAAGATAAATGTTGGATAAAAAATTGGATTTTAGGAGACTTCAGTGTCTCTTGAAGTGTAGCCACACCAAAAACCTGCACTGCAAACTATTTCATGAGGTTTCTGATAAGGTTGATGGACTGCTTCACTTTGTAGGGAAGTCTATCTCAGATTCTTCTTTAATCAATAGGTACAGTTGATAAGACGGAGCAAACGGCACATTTCTTTTTTTTCTGCAGTATTCATTCTGTGGGCAGCTTAGTAAGCATAACATACCTTTTCTCACTAGAAACCTTTTGAATTTGATGATCTACCATATCCATGTGACAGATTCAAGTAATGCAGTACTATGAGCTTGGGGGAACCTGTGTGGGATAATTCTGTGGGCTGTAAAGAGTAGCCATACAAGTTTTTATTGTATATTATGTAAGATTGTAATGGTTGCCCATAGAAATTGTGATTCTATTCCTTTGGTGACAGACCTGGGCATGAGCTCATATCCTCAGCTACCGCCTGTTGCAATGGGGAGGAGGGATGAAGACTTAGTTTATGATGAATCAGCTTCCGATGGGTGATGTAAGGAGGGGACTGGGTGCTCGGCCATCGCTCTTGCTTGAATGCTAGACCCTTAGGTGATCTCAGAGGATGCCTGTACACACTCTAGGTACACTCTAGGTCTTCTGAGACAGCCCTGGACGGTCATCTTGGCTGAGTTGAGCCTAGTACAAAATGCACCATGCTGCTTGAAAACACAAAAGGAAGAGAAAAGGTAAGTTATACAGATGTGCTTTTACTGTCCTTGCTTTGTAGCCATGACATCTGTTTTTGTAAAGTGAATCTTACTCCAGAAATTATGCAGGATTGGGTGAAAATCTCAGTTTTTGTACAGGTGGCCCTATTTAGCACTGCACCTGCCAGTTCACTAAAAGACTCTATGCAGGGCCTATTGGTTGCCGATCTCTCATCTGCTTCACCTCTATGTGCCCCCCCCCCCCCCCCCCATGGCTTTTAACTATGCATAAAGTAGCATCTCTTGTAAATACTATCCAAAATACATGATAGAGTATGGCATCTGACATGGCCAGTGCTCTTGCACATGCACATTAATGCCCCCTACACACTGCACATCCGATTTGCGATTCCGATTTTTCATGGATGCTATCAAAATAAAAAAAGAAACTCAGATAAAAACGCAGCATGCAGTACCGATTAAAAACCGTTAATCGGAATCTTATGTAAAATCGCATCGAAATTGCATGTAGTGTGCAAAAGGCCTAAATGCACATGGAATGGTTCATGCATATATTTTTGCATGAATAGTTGTGTGGTGATTGCCACTGAAACATTTTATACATTGTATAACTCCACTGGCATTATTGGCAACAGTGAAGCAACAATTGCAGTGTGTTGTAGAATTGCAGGATCAACAGAAACTTTGTAGAAACTGTGCAGAAACTTTGAGCCCATAGCCTCTCCATGGTTTTTCATGGGTGAGGGAGGGGGAAACTGGTCAAAAATAGTAGCCGTTCATTACATCTCTTTTCTTTGTTAATATCTTGAGCTTTTTTGAGGGGCCCCCCGCTTAACCAGATTTACATATCTTTTTTAGCCTCGCCTTCTGTTCTGTCTCTAAAAGCCCCTTCTGCATTGGGCTGGCACATGTTCTTTCCAACTAGCTTCTGCATCCTATCCAGCCCATCTACATCCACATTTATCTCCAGCCATGCCTGCCTCTTTACTGCTTTATTTTTATATTATTATGCATTTATGTAGTGCTGACTTCTTTCACAGCACTTAACATATAGTCTTTCAGAGGAGCTCACAGTCTAATCGTTACTATAGTCAGTCTACTATCCCTGGTGTATACTAGGCTCAATTTTTGGTGGAATGCAGTTCCTTACTTGCCTTTTTAAAGGATACCCGAAGTGACATGTGACATGATGATAGACATGGGTATGTACAGTGCCTAGCACACAAATAACTATGCTGTGTTCCTTTTTATTTTTTTTCTGTCTGAAAGCGTTAAATATCAGGTATGTAAATGTCTGACTCAGTCCTCAGACAGGAAGTGACTACAGTGTGACCCTCACTGATAAGAAATTCCCCTTTTTATCCCTTTCTTACTCTCAGAAGCCATTTTCTGCTAGGAAAGTGTTTTATAGTTGGAATTTCTTATTCGTGAGGGTCACACTGTAGTCACTTTCTGTCTGAGGACTGAGTCAGCCACTTACATACCTGATATTTAACTGTTTCAGACAGAGAAAGGAAAAAAAAGGAACACAGCAGAGTTATTTGTGTGCTCGGCACTGTACATACCCATGTCTATCTCATCATGTCACATTTCACTTCAGGTATCCTTTAATGGCGGGGACCAAACCGTGGAGGAAGTAGGCACTTTAGACTTTAAAGTGGATCTGCACTAATGGACAATAAACCAATATGTTATGAATGAAGCCTTAAAAAAACGTTTCAAACTGTTGTCTGTGTGAAGCATAAGTTCAGCAGCTAGTGGGGCAGGTTTCGGTGAGTTGTCAGTATGTCATTTGCAGGCTTTAACACTTATACACTTGGTGGAGGTGGTGGGGAGGAGGGATGTATGTACTTCGCCCAATTGAATTCCTTCTCCTTCTCAATGTCCTTGTCTGCCTCTCTCTATTGTATGTTTTGCAACGGCTTATATGTGTTTCTTCTTCTAAGTCTTGGAATAGTTCTGTGTATTGTGTGTATTATGCCTGATACACAACATGCAATTTCCCATCAAATCGATGGGTCGAATCGATCATTTCCGACAGGTCCAATCAACTTCCCGATCGATTCTGTACAGAAGTGATCAGACCTGTTGGAAATTTTCGTCTCGACCCGCCAATCTGATGGGAAATTGCATAATGTGTACCAGGCATTATGCTAATGTAGGCACTTGTTAACAGACTTCCAGTAGCTGGAATAGATTAACAATAGGGTGTGTGTTTCCCCTTCTGCAGAGATGATGATATAGAGGTGCTGAGTGATAATGCTGATCCCTCGGGGGATGTTGCAGCAGCACCAGCCGTGGGGCGCAATTCCAGGTGAGTGAGGACTCCTCCTAGTATGCTTGTGCTTTTGGATGAGTGATTTTACAGGTGTCCTCAGAAAGATGAGGATTTATGTTATAGCCGTGTGACGACTTTTTTTTTTTTTTTCTCCTCCGAGGGCTAAATCTATTTTGTGTCACTATACTTAACCATTAACAATTGTGGTGCATCTTTAATTCTGTATCGTCTTGGTATTCTAATGTTTTCACGCCTTCTTCTAACTTCACCAATTCCCTCCACTCGCCCAAATATGGAAACTAACATTGGTAGATTAACCGCTTGCATACCGACATCTCGGTGCACAGAATCGCAGCTGTTGTCTTACCCATCACTATGACAGCAGAGCTCTGTGAGCCGGCTAGGAGCAGAATTCATTGGCTCCTGACCCTGTGATCAATGTGAGCCAATGTAATCTGCTCCTGACCGGCTCAAGGAGCTCTGCTGTCATGCTGCCAGCATGGCGAGTGAGCTGTACCAGCGGACAGAAGTTAATGTATGCTCTGTCAGTGTTAGGCAAACATAAACTGGGAGTAGATTTTAACTATCGATGTCCTCACACATTGGTGCATTTGCAGTGCGATGAATTTGGTCGGAATAACATGTAGCATGTGTGCTTTACTGGACAACATGCACGCTAACAGCTGGGGTGTTGGCATATGTCTATGGACTGTATGTTCCACTATATGCCAAGATACACAATGATAATGTGTGTGCAAATTTACAACAATGTTGCGATTTTCTATTTTTCAGCACATTAAAATTCTCACCGATTCTGTCTAAGCACTTCATGCATCTGTCTGTGTTCTCACCAGGCTCTTTTAGCCGGGTGCTTCATTTGGCTAATATTGGTGAGCAGCCAGCTGTCATAGGCTTGCCTCCTCATCCTCCTCCTACGCTGTGAGTTGCATTGTGCTGCATTCCCCCATCGCACCCCACCAGCTACTTTTTCATGCCGCCCTGCTGGACAATATTTCTGGAGAGAACAGTGTGTATTTGACCAAATCACCTGTACACCTCACTGCTCTCTGGAAGGGGAAGCCTTTTGGTGGTGGCTAAGGCTGTCCAAGATGATAGCCAACTGAGTTGTGCAGGCATAATCCAGCTGCTGAATATTTCCAGTTTAGAGCCTAGAGATGCATCTGTGTACTGTACAGCTGTTGGTGCATCAAACACCCATGATGCCAATATGGTCTTGAGAACAAAAAAAATGTGTCCTTAATATCCATACAGTAGGGCTTTCCAAAGCTAATTTCTGGTTGAGCCCAAGACTGCATGCATGAAATTGGCATCCAAAACTCATTTTTCAAAGTGGCCAGATGTTGCTTGCACTTCAGACTGCCTCCTGCCATCCTAAAGGAGAACTCAGGAGATGTTATGTAAAAGTATCAATTTCCAATTTTTTTTATTCAAATTTCTTTGCTTACAATATGCTTTTAAATAATTCTTAACAGTATCTTCGGTATAGTAAACACAGTGCATCATAGAGTGCGATTAAATTAATTGCAGCAGGGGTGCTTCTCCAGTGGGGAACATAGTCATTCTGATGACCTGTGGAGGGAATTACTTCCGAAGTTATTTTTAAAAATGTACTGTAAAGCTAAATCCTTATTTACTACCCAGTCCAATTACATCTCAAGGGGATTCTTGTGGCATGCACTAGGGGGGCAGTGAAAGCTAGGTGAATAGATGGGTATGTGAGTAAAGTATTCAAAATATGTTATGGCATGCTTAACATTTATAAATATACAGATGTTTTCTTTATCACATGAATACCTTTTTATAGAAGTGGTCAATTATAGCATTGTCCACTTTATAGCATGTGTTATTTGTGCCCTCAAAGCCAGACGTGGGTATAGTTCTTCCAGTGTTATTCCTAGATTGTGGTGTTTGTGGTGGTCTTTTCACTCACCTCTTGTGATGTACGCTACCGGTTACTGGGGAGAAAATGTTCTAGTATTCTAGTCACTTGCTGTTGTCCTCTGTCATGTTTGCTTTCATCTGAAATTGACTTGCATGCAAACAAACCACCAGAGTATGCATGGCTAGTCCTCTCCCTTTGAAGATGCATTCTTCATTGGTATTCCCTTTGTCTTGTCCAATAGCTGTATGTCGTCCGTGGTGTTTTGTAGATTGAGATTTATACGTATTTGATTGGGATGCTTTGGATCCTGTGATTGGGCTTATTCCTGTGCTCCCTCTTCCTCTAGTAAGAGACTCTCTCAGCCTGGCGTAGGAGGCCTCCTGGATTCTATCACTAATATTTTCGGGTAGGTCTGCATTTTTCTGTATTACACCTCTGTGGTTAGGAGTTTTGTTTTCCATGAGACTGAATCTGCTGTATAGAAGTTTTACTGAAAACAGTAGAGGTTTTGAGCAATAAAACAGGTGAAGGATTGAACAGAAATTTGCTGTGACTCCTTTTTTTTTGATAGAATCTAAGTCACATGCAAAAGTGTTTACCGAGCCCATGTACATGAGCCCCTTTCAAACTTTATTCATCAAAACCCATTGTTTATCGATCCTTGATTGTATTTTTACTTTATTGTTGAAGACAAATATATACTGCTGAAAGGGTGTCAGATTACCAACTGGTTCTGAATTGAATCCAACAATAATATTGCCATGTCCACGTGGTCACAGGACATAGCTATGCCAAAGATAGTGAAAGGAATGCAGTATGTGTTCATGGTTTTAAGAGCAGGACTTAGTCTTGACTGGTTTGTATCCTCTGGTTGGATGGTGTTGTGCCACCTATACAGACTGCCTAGAAGGACTTGTAAGGATTGAATGAAAGGACAGCAATCTGCAAGAAGGAATTTTTTTCTGGCAGTAAAGTTGGATATACTGTACTTGCTGTGGTATGTTTTTGGACAACAATCCAAAATGCAGGGAATGCATAATATAATCCACCCAAACAATTTACGGTAACTTGTTTGATAAAATTGTATTGGTTGATTTCCATGTTTTAAGCTTTGACCATTCACAGCTGCTAGATTGAGAAGTCTAGGAACTCAGAAACAGTACTGGCGATCAGTGATAAATATAGACCTGTTCTTTTTTTCCCTTCAAACACCGGTTAATGGCGAGCGGTCCTGAATGGGTCAGTGTAAAGAGACTTTTCTCTGCAAGCACCTAAGATTGACTGTAAGGCTTTGTTCACATTATAGATCGCAGTGCTATCGCAAGCGCTGAACAATTTTGTGGAGTTTAAAAAAAAAAAAAAGCTTTGCGCTTAGAAAAGCTCTTTGTAAGCCATTTATTTATTTATTTTTCCCTCAGCGTCAGTCAGGAAGTGAACTCTGGTAGCCAAAAAATAATAAATACATTGGGCTTGATTTGGGCACTTAATGTGAAGGAGCGGCCGCTAATTTATGCCTTAAATGGCAGCGATCGCTGCTATGTAAGGAGCGTGCCTTCCTATGCATAGTTACTATGTATAGGAAGGCACGCTCCTATCTAAGGAAGGCACGCTCCTTAAATAGCAGCGAGCGCTCCTTCACATTAAGGTGCCCTGCTTTAGCAGTGCAGCTTGGTGAATCAAGCCCAATATATTTATTCATAAAAGCGCTCGGGAAATCGCTATACAGTGCTTTTTCAAGCGCTTTGCGATTTCCCTATACCTTCCATTGAGCCAAAGCGCTCAGAAAATGGTACATGTAGTGCGTTTGGAATTTCCAGAAAATCGAAACTCTTAATGTGAACACTATCATAGGAAATAATTGCACAAGCACTTTTAGGGCGATTTGCAAAGTCGCCAGCGCTGAAAAAAGAATTAGCAAACGCTCAGTGTGAATGAGCCCTAATTGTCTACCAACAGAGCAAACTCACTTTATCTGTTAGTGTCCTTTAACGAAGCCGGACCCATGCCTACAATCCAGTGGTTATCGAATTTACCTTTTGCTGCTTCAGGTCATATGACAATTTTTGAAATGTTAACTTGACACAAAAACTGCAGGATTTTGAACTCTGCTAAATGGAATATTTAGATATTTGCCTGGAGCTGGAGTGTAAAGGTAAAGTGAGTTTGCTCAATTTACTAATCTATCACACTCCAATGAGTTCTGGTTCACCATAAGCTTGCTGGTTAGTCTATACCTCTGGGTGTTTCAAGTCCTACTCCATAGAGCCACATTAACCTCCTTAGCGGTAATCCCGAGTCAGGTTCGGGACGGAAAGCCGCAGAACAGGGTGGTAATCCCGTGCCTGAGTGAGTTTCATGCAGGAGCTGCTGCAGTATGTTTTTTGTTTTTTTTCTTCCTGTTTTTAGGGTCTAAAAGTTTGTGAAAAAATGTTATGGCTTTTAGACATTAAATCTGGAAATGATTATAACGCCAGGGAGGTAATCCATGCCATGCACTGATGAGGATCAACCAATCCGAAACATTCTGTATGCATGTTGGATTATTATGGCTCTGTACTAATTACAAGCTGACACATCATTGCATTCCAGCGGTTCTGGAGGTGTGTTTAGCTTCTAAGGGCAACAATGGTTAATTGCATATATTCAGCAGTGTTGCACTGGGAGACATCTCAAGCTTACTCTGACCTGAATTATTGCAAATTCTTTCTGTTTTAAGAAAGCAAACTTATGTTTTTTAAAATAATTGTCATTGATGTTGAAGTTATTTTATGTAAAGGACACCTGAACTAAAAATTATATGGATGCTGCCATATTTATTTCTTTTTAAACAATACCAGTTACTTGTCTGTCCTGCTGATCTCGTTGGTTGCAGTAGTATTTGACTCACACATCTGAAACAAGATTAGGCCTAATCCAGTCAGAATTACTTGATTTGGCAGGCTTGTTCCAGGTCTATGCCTAAGTGCCTTTGAGGCAGAGGCTAAGCAAGACAGCCAGGCAAGCTGCATTTACTAATAGTAAATATGTCCGCCTCCATATCACACTCACTTCAGGTGTACTTTAATGTTATTCAAAATGACCTTTCTCTATCCGCATGCAGACAGATGCTTCCTTACAACCTTACCAACAGTCCATCATTTTTTTGGACTCAACAGCCCCAATTGCCAATTTCCCTGCTTATGTGACCAATGACTTGAACTTGTTCATCATCCTCCTCCAAAACAATTAAGTTTTCTCTAGTATATCATATGTGTGGGTAAAGGGCCTACGTGTTGAAAGAGCACCTAATTTATATCCACATTCAGGGGCTGATCCAGTGCAGACGTGCATTGTTACCACTTCCTCTCAGCTGAGTGCAAATCCCCTGTCAATATTTACATTTTCAGCTGAGGCAGAGACTACAATACATTGGTAGGCTGCTTTATGCTGGGTCTACACGTGCCGATCTTACTTATCAATCGAGCCGCTGATGCGGCTTGATTGATAAGAACCGACCCGTCCGATCTCGCCGCGGACGTTTCCCTGCTCGACCCCCGTGAGCGGACAATAGCAGGGAATCGAGCGGAAGATAAGCGAGGACGTGCGTGTATCGAATCCGACGGACGAGCGGGGACGCAGCAGGTACGCGCGGGGATGCGGAAGTCGATCCGGCGACTAATCGAACCGCCGGATCGCTCCGTCTAGATGCTTTAGTTGCATATGTATTTATTTGACAATGCACTGTATGCTGCAGGGAATTGTTGTCCTACTATTTTCATTAAAACACTAGTTGGGTCAATTTTTATATTGTTAAATGCTTTAGTTGTCTGAAATTTTTATTCAAGTGTTTTGATAGTATGCGCATCAACTGCATCTGAGTTGTTTCATTTTAAAATTCATTGTGGTGATGTACAGAACAAAAATCAGGAAAAAAAAGTTCTTTGTCCAAATATTTATGGACCTAACTGTACATGTCTCCAGTTTGGTGCCCATGAGTGTCATTGTTTGTGCCTAGAGAGTTAATCTCCATCTTCTGTTTCCTGATTTCCTCCCTGCTCTTCCTGTTCCTGGCTGACCTCTGAACTCTCCCTACAGCTTGTCTGAGTCTCCCCTCTTGGGCCATCATACTGACACTGCCAGGTGATATTTCCTCTCGTTGCACTCCTTTTCATTCAAACTCCCATAATCTGCAAGACTTTTTTTATTATTTATTTTTTTACAATGCACTTAAAGCGGACCCAAACCAAACAGTTTTTTTAGGCTGCTTACACACCAAGACGTTACAGGCGCACGTTAGTGCGCCTGTAACGCTCCCCCAACGCACAGCAATGTAACACAAGTGGGCTGTTCACACAGCCCACGTTGCGTTACATGTAATGCTGCACGTTCGGTGCAAAGTGCAGCATGCTACGGCGTTGGAGCGGCTATAGCCGCGTTAGACTGTTTGCACATGCGCAGTGGGGGGCGGAGAGGAGGCGGGGAGAGCCAGCTACAGTAGCCGCGCACATGGCTACTTAATATTCACTGCACTGGCGGCAGCTGATTGGCCGGCGGGACCACGTGATGCGGAGTGTCTCGCTCCGCATCACGTGGTCCCGCTGGCCAATCAGCGCCACTCTGGGAGACATTATAGGAATCGAGCCGCCGAACGCGGCTCACTCTACCGTCGGCTTTTGCAGCACCATACGTTGTGTTAGGTGCACGTTATGCGACCTTAACGTGGCACCTAACACAACGTCTTGGTGTGCAAGAAGCCTTAATCCAAAATATTTAGTTGCACCACTCTGACACATACATAAATAAACACTCCTTCAAGCCTATGAGCATTTCAGTGCATGCTTTTCACCCTTCTCTTTTCATAACTAGGGTTATACAGGTAGCAGCCTTTACTTCAGAGCTTAGTAGGAGGTTTTAGATCATGGGTGTGTTTGTCATCAGCTACCCTCCCTCACGGGGGCGTTGTCTATGTGAAATCTCACACAAGCTGAGATCGCCTCCCCTTTGACATCAGTAGCAGCCTGTTTTGTTTATCTCCTCCACCAGTCTGCCGGATTCTGTCCCAGCAATATGAAACTTCCTTTCATATTGCCGTGACAGAATCCGGCAGACTGGTGGAGGGGTTCCTCCAATAAATGTAAAATATTTTATATTTGTTGTCATGCAGCTGAAAAAAGGCTATGTATGAATATAATTTAGAAAATAGATTTTATTTATTGTATTATTAATTTGGGTCCACTTTAAGCGCCCACGTACATTGAAACCAATTTTTTAAAAATGATTTCCCTTCTGCAGTTTGTTGTTTTTGCTTCTTCTTTGTAAACCAGGTTAAGATTATGTTCACACTGTGTTTCCTAATATCCGTGCTGTAACACAGGCATAACTTGGCTCATACTCTACATGGAAAAAGACGTGTTATTTCATAGCATGATTAGGAAAGCAAATTTTATGTGTGTTTGGCAATAGCAGATGTTATGTGCTTTGCATTGTTCAGCAATAAGGGCTGATCCACACTGACTGCGGTTTTGTGCTTTTGTTGCATTTTTGAAAAACGCGTTCTCATTTGTTTGAAAATCACTACATTTTTTGAATTGCTTGATTAGTATTTTTTTTTCCACTTTTTTTTCTAAATCACTGTCATTCTCATTCAA
Organism: Hyperolius riggenbachi; assembly: GCF_040937935.1. Lineage (NCBI taxonomy): Eukaryota > Metazoa > Chordata > Amphibia > Anura > Hyperoliidae > Hyperolius > Hyperolius riggenbachi. The sequence goes on from NC_090649.1 coordinate 131,397,946, forward strand.
TTGAATGAGAATGCGTTTTTGAAGTGCAAATGCAAGCAGTGTGGCTCAGTCCTTAGCAGCATTCATATGCTATGATGGCTTTACTTTTATAATTTGCAATCCTCAGAACCCAGTATTGTCATTTTTTTTTCTAAACGGTATTGCTTGTCTTCAGGAGGGACCAACACCTAGTCTTTGCAGGGGATGAGTTTCTAACATAAATGCTGTCTTGCTTTTCAGGAGACGGCCTCTGACTTCCTACCCGGCTTCCCAGGACTTCCCAGATACTCAGGCTGGAGGTACTCGGGAAGTAAGAGTCCCAGTTTCTGCACTCCACTCATTTGTAAGTATTCCTAGTGAAATTACTGATTTCCCCCCCCCCCCCCCCCCCATGCCTTTCATCTTATCCTCCTGAGGTTGAAGTTGATTTGCCATTGATTTGTTTGCTAGTGCATTGCTTTACCATGAAAGGGTCGATGATGATTTGTAAAAGGTCTGATGGTACTCTGTTCTCTCACCACCCTTTCAGCTCCCAGCAGGCTCAGACTTCTCACCATCACACACTAGATGTGTTGTGTATGGTTTATGAGGCTGCTGACACAGTTGGAAACTGGCTGCCCTGTGTTACCGGAAGTATAAGGCAATACAGATATCCCAGTAGTCCTACATATTCGATGTTTAAGGAGATTGGGGAGTGGGTAGAATTTTATGTAGTGCGTGATCACAAGTTTTCAATCTGAGACCTTTAACACAGAAGTAATTTAAAGTGCATTTCTCTTGGTAAATGGAATAGAACTAAGAAAAAGGGTGTGCAATCAGGGCACCGCAGAGCAAAAACCAAAGGTGTTTGCCGTCCTTGTGTCCAAGACTGGTACTGCATGTACAGTGGCAATTAGGATACCTATCCATTTTCACTTAAGTGATGGATGTTGATGTAGTGATATCAAATAGTATTAATGTAATTGAGTTTTTTGTTTGTTTTTTTTTTCCAGCTATGACCTGATTGCATATACCCTTTTTATTTTATTTTTTTTCTCTACTTTCTACATGCCTAGGTGTATTTTTGAGGAATAGCATTTTTTTTATTAGTGACTCTGATATCCACATTTTATTGTGTAGTGATAATTGTGTAATGAAGGTGGATTAACATTTTTCCGTTAACTTAAAGGATGCCCACGATGGTGAAGTCAATGCAGTCCGGTTTAGCCCAGGTTCCCGCTTATTGGCAACAGGGGGAATGGACCGACGGGTAAAATTATGGGAAATAATTGCAGGTAAGATAAAATATATCCAGCTACCAGAAAGAGCAAGCATTGCACTAAGGAGCCTTTGCTGAAAACATACTTTTTATGCAGCAAATTTTAATTTGAAAGATTGCCTTTCTTTGGTTTGTGCTGTAATTACACAAAAATGTAAAGCTAAGCTTTTGTTGCACGCTATTTATATGAATGAGTTTCTCACCTTCACATTCCCACACACTTGATTAGCAATAAAGCCAATAGTTACCAAGAAGTCACATGACTTCCTGCCAGGTTCTGAGCAGTGTAGCACATTAGCAGCCTAGGCACGCTGCTTTCACGGATCGGTGCCCACTACCTCAAGAAGTAAAGGGGCAGGTATAGAGACTTCTAAAACAAACTACAGATGATTGAGGCTGGAATTACATTAGGCAGTGGGGAAAACCATGCTTTTTCTGCGTATTACTTATTTTTTTAATTTTTTTTTGGGGGGGGGGGGGGGGGGGAGCATGTTTGTATGCATTTTTAATTTCAAGTTTGCGCTTTTCATGCATTTTTGGTGCATTTGTGGGTTCAATATTTTCTCTTTATCAATGAAGTAAAATAGTAGTTTTTTGTTTTTTTAATTTAAAGACCATCAAAAATACATGTATAAACAGTCCTCTGCGTCTCCATTGAAAAGCATCGTGTGCATTTACATGCGTTTTTGAGAAATATGCAACAAGTTGTGAGTTTCCAAAACGCACAATTTAAAATGCACATATATGCATTTTACGTGCGGCCCATAGAATTACATTATGGGCAAAAAATGCTCGCGTTTTACAAAATGCTAGCAATTCTGCCTAGTGTGCCTCTAGCCTCAGGCATTTTTTATTTTGTTTGTTTTGGGCAATAGTGAGCAGAGATTCAAGTTTCTTGCAGATTTCTTGCAATTTATGTGTCGTTTGAAACTCGATCAGTCATTTTCAGGAGGAAGTACTGTAAATCTGATTTGAATTCAAGCTGCGTACAATATGCATGAAATCTGCATGAAAGATGAAGCTATTTGCATCTCCTTGATCTTTTCTGATGATAAAGCAGGGATAAGTATATGCAAAGAATTCGGGATATTTTGTTTTTTAAAATATTTTGATTGAGTCTTTCCTGGTCTATGATGAATAGTAAAAGGTCTGATTGCACTTGTGTCGCCCTGCTGCCTGTGCACTCCCAGCATCCCCTGTATACACATCAGGCTCTAGTTATGCCATGTTTGTTTCCAGGAGGTGCTGACATTCTTGGGTGACTTGTGTTGTGCTTCTCTGAGACTTGAGATGTGTGACTGCAAGAAGCATCCTACATGTACGAGAATCTTGGAGTGTGGCTTGCTGGGACTGGACAAATTCAAGTGCATGATCTTTAGTTTTCAATCTGAGACCTCCACTCTGATTTTATATATATATTCTTGCTCTGTAAAAATATAATGTTCCGGTATATCATTTTTTTTGTTTTGCCCTTACAGATAAATGTGAGGCAAAGGGCGCACTCACAGGCAGCAACGCTGGAATTACAAGTATAGAATTTGACAGTGCGGTGAGTGGCATCACTTGTATGGTTTCAGTATGATTGATTAGCACTCTTGCTAATCTTGACAGATCTGACAATGTCAGAAACGCCTGATCTGCTGCATGCTTGTTCAGGGTCTATGGCTAAAAGTATTAGAGGCAGAGGATCATCAGGACAGCCAGGCAACTGTTATTGCTTAACCACTTGAGGACCACCGTGTTAAACCCCCCTAAAGGCCAGGCCATTTTTCGCTTAATTGGCCACTGCAGCTTTAAGGCCTAGCTGCAGGGCCACACAACTTGGCACACAAGTGATTTCCCCCCACCCCCTTTTCTCCCCACCAACAGAGCTTGCGGTTAGACCCCGCCCCCACCATGTTTGTTTATTTTTTGCAAATATTTGTTTGGATTTCTTTTTTCTTGTTTTTGTATTAAAATCCAGCCCACCCCGATCCCCTTTTTTTTTTTTTTTTTTTTTTTTTTTTTTTTTTAATACCGAACTCCTTATATGGGCTGCTGCACATACACTATATTCTTGGGAGAGAAGGCCCTGATCGGCCAAGAACCCTCTAGTGTGTGTAGATGGCTTTACTATCTTTTGTGAGTTTACTCTGATACAGTGAAACGCCGTCAAACTACCACCACTCCCCTGCTGTGTCCAAGTGGCAGATATCTTCCACCGAGTGCTAATTTAAAAAAAAATAAATTATTATTTATTTATTATTTTTTTTATTTTTTTTTGCTGCAAGTCAATCGAAATTATGATCTATGCGGCTCATTGCACTCTAGATTCCAGACATACTCAATCACGGATCAAATCTGCCAGGGAAAATCAAAGCATGTATGACCTGCTTTAAAGGGGTTCTGTAGCGCATTATAAAAACAAAAACCTGTCACTTACCTGGGGCTTCTACCTGCCCCCTGCAGATACCTACCCTGTCACTCAAGAATCATCCGTTCCCTGCCACAGGTCACATCCAGTTATTCGTCTAACTAAACGAATGTCGCTGCTGCGCCGCCGTCGCTCCCGCCTCCTGCACAGTAAGTGACCCACGGCATGGGGACAGGAGGATCCTTGAGGACCGGCGCAGGACGTATCTGCAGGGGGCCTGTAGAAGCCCCAGGTAAGTGACAGTTTTTTTTTTTTTTTGTTTTATAAGCCCTGCAGAACCCCTTTAATGTTTTTGGGGTAAAAATAGCTGGGTGGGGTGGTTGTGTGCTTAGTAGTGAGAGCTGCTCCCTAGCAAAGGAGTAGCCATACAATAGTCGGTCATTGGGCAACTCTGGTTCAAAATCAGAAAAGGGTGCGGAGCCACAAACTGCCAGTCAGATTTCTGATATGGGAACATTTATATTCATGTAGAGGAACCCAAAAACTCATAAACGTGGTCATTGAGGGTCTGGGTGTCAAGGTTAGAAAAAGTGGGCGGAGCCAACAGCCAAATACATACCTGGGCAACGCCGGGTCTTCCGCTAGTTATGAAAGACTCCTATATATACATGCACAATCAGCTACCTATATCTGTTTTTTTTAAAGAAAATATGGTGACTGCTTTATTGCAGCAGCTCAAAAAACTCTTTTCATAGATTTATTGCTTTTTTGTGGATTAATATTTTCTCTCAATTACAGTTCAAATTTATTAGGAGTGTATTTTTTCCCCGACTCCAAAAATTACTGACTCCACAGCCTTGCAAGCAACTGTCAGAAGTTGGATTTAATTGGTGTGTGTGTGAGATAACTGTATTTCTTCTTTTTAGGGTACATATCTTTTGGCTGCTTCCAATGATTTTGCCAGCAGGATTTGGACTGTAGATGATTACCGGCTTCGGGTAAGATTTATTATATTTTAAATTGCATTATGGGCTCTAAATTTCTGGTACAAGAAGTCAGTGATGATTAGTAAAAGGTCTGATGGCGCTGTGTGTTTTCTTTGTACATCGTGCTCCCAGCAGTGTCTGTTTCCAGTTATGCTTTATATACGCACTGACTGGTCAGTAAGACTGCTGACATCCAGGATAACCACACTACTTGCTCCTCCCATAGTACTGGGAGCTTTGCTGGTGATGGGCATCCAATATGAACCCCTTACAAGGAGATTGGTGTATTCTGAATTGCAGTGCATGAAAACCTAAGAAAGCTGAGACTTCTTCCTTGTTAGACTTTTTTTTTTTTTTTTATTTGATAGAATTTTTTTTAGGTTGACCCAGATATGTGTTTTTGCTTAACCTACTTTAGTTCCTGGACGTAGAAACTACGTCCAGGATTCATGTGCACGCGCGCTCCCGGCCCGCGGTTCGTTAGCCAGGCAATCAGTGAATCGGGCTATGGTGCCCGATCACTGATTCCTCTCCCCCGCTGAAAAAGCAACAGCTTCTCTTGGAAGCTTAGTTTTTCTGGCTGTTTCCTCCCCCATGCGTCTCTCTAAGCGTATGTTACGCTTAGAGTGACGTCATGTAAACAAACTCATGGCCGCCATCTTGTGGCCAAAAAGTAAAACTACAACTAAAAGTAAAAAAAAAAATAAAACTCATGACACATTTACATTATAAAACTATTGTTTACATCCCACCCTCCCAAAAATACCAAAATAAAATGTTTAATATAAAAAAAATACAATAAAAAAAATGTAAATATTTACCTAAGGGTCTAAACTTTTTAAATATCAATGTAAAAATGAAATATTTCTATATATTTTTCTTATTTTAAACTTGTAAATAGTGATAGATGCAAAACGGAAAAAATGCACCTTTATTTCCAAATAAAATATTGTCGCCATACATTGTGATAGGGACATAATTTTAACGGTGTAATAACCGGGACATATGGGCAAATACACAATATGTGAGTTTTAATTATGGAGACATGTATTTTAAAACTAGAATGGCTGAAAACTGAGAAATGAATTTTTTCTGTTTTTTTTTTTTTCTTATTCTTCCTGTTAAAATGCATTTACAGTAAAGTGGCTCTTAGCAAAATGTACCCCCCAAAGAAAGCCTAATTGGTGGCGTAAAAAACAAGATATAGATCAGTTCATTGTGATAAAGTTATAGGCTAATCAATGGGAGGTGAACATTGCTCAAGTGAAAACGACGGAACGCGAATGGGTTAATATTTTCTTAACAAACTTGAAGTTTTAATTTTCATGTTTGCTATGGGGTTTAGTTTTGTGATGCTTCTGCACCTCCGTTTAGGAAAGGCTCTTTATTAGAGATGACCCGAACCTCCGATTTCGGTTCGCGAACTTCGGTTGGCGTGAACTTTCATAACCCGCAATAGACTTCAATGGGGAGGCGAACTTTGAAAACTAGAAACAATTATGCTGGCCACAAAAGTGATGAAAAAGTTGTTTCAAGGGGTCTAACACCTGGAGGGGGGGCATGGCATAGTGGGATACATGCCAAAAGCCCCGGGTAAAAATCTGGATTTGACGCAAAGCAGCGTTTTTAAGGGCCAAAATCACATTGAATGCTAAATTGCAGGCCTAAAGTGCTTTAAAACATCTTGCATGTGTATACATCAATCAGGGAGTGTAATTAGAGTACTGCTTCCCTCACTGTGTAACGCACCGCAAACAGCTGTTTGTTTTGTGACGGCCGTGCTGGACTGGTGCGCACCATGACGAGATTGCTCTTCCTCAGTGATATTAGGTAATTTCTGACTGCCTTATCAACTTTCGATGGTTCTTTCTCTACCTTTGTTAAAGCGTTGCATCTATTTTTTTAAATACTTGTTCTGCTTGCTGTTCAGTTCCTGCAACGAGAATCTGTTATGGAGAGCAAGTCTGCCATTGTGAGTGACCACGGGTAATGGCCAGGGAATCGGGGTTCGATTCCGATCTGGAGTGGGAGCCTAAGGGCCTGTACACACTGAAAAACGCAGGCAAAAACGCAAGCGCATGCGTTTTTAAAGTGCCTGTAGTTTTAAAAACGCATGCGCTTTTGCCTGCGTTTTTTGTGCGTTTGCGTTTTTCTTGTAATTGCTGATTGGCTAAAGAATCCTTTGTTTTTTTTCTAGTTTACATTTCAACAGGAATCAGGACATTGCAGAGTCTTCTGGGATACTGACTTCTGAAAAACGCAGGCAAAAACGCAAGCGCATGCGTTTTTAATGCGTTTTTCATGCGCTGCGCTTAAAAAAGCGCAGCAGGCACTGCGTTTGCGTTTTTTTAAAAACGCATCGCACCAGTGTGTACAAGTCATCACGATTTTCATTCTTTTTCAAAAGACCTTGCGTTTTTAAAAACGCATGCGTTTTTAAAAACGCAACGCAAGCGCAGCAGTGTGTACAGGCCCTAAAACCTACCGCCACCACACATCCAAGAAAGGCAGCAGGCACGCTTGGGGGAAAAGGAGCAGGAACGGCTACTACACATCCAAGGAAGGCAGCAGGCATGGCATGCATGTCCCGAGGTAGTGACCAAAAATAACAATACAGGAGGACTTTTGAGGCCCTGCTGTATATGACACTGATCGACTTTACTACCTAACGTGAATCTGTTATGGAGGGCAAGTCTGCCATCCATTCAAGTGAAAGGTATGCACTAACTGCCAGGTATAATACAATGTGCAGTCACATATGCAGTGAAAGGTATGCAAACAGCTTTTTGTGTAGTGACAGCCATGCTGGACTGGTGCGCACCATGATGAGAGTGCAGGTGATGGTGGCTTTCCAGCCCATATGGTCGTCGGGCTGAGGTAGCTGAATGACAGAACAGTGACTGTCCAGCTGATCAAATTTTAATCTGTCCACAATAAGGCAACGACTTTATTATCAATTTAGATATTTCAGCGCGCTCCACACTATAAATCTATACCTTTATCCACTTGTGGGCATGCTGCAAAAATTCCAACTGCTATACCAACATACAGAATTTTGTCAAATATTTCCCCAAAAAAACAACTTTGTGCTACCACACAGTCCACTAATGAGAGAAGTCCCCACTCGTACACACTGTCGGTTGGATCAACTTCAATCTTCAAAACAATTGCACCTCAGAAAAAAGACAAAACCATAGAGAAATGTTCATCGCATAGGCTGTCAAAAGCAGCGGAACTCTTCCACCCACTATAATCTGTGCAAAGTCCTATATAGTATCACCGCCTTCTTGTGTTCCACCACCTCTAGGACCGCTCTCACCTTTATTTATGGCTGCCTAGACCCCTCTGACAGCTCATATAGCATGAGACTCCAAACCACAGGATATTTTTCACTTCCTTATAGCTTCAGATGCTCCTCTCATATACATAATCCCATAAAAAAAGATTAAAAGATCATCGCATAGGCTTTTTTCAATTTTGTACATATGAGGGGATACCACTGCCTGGGATAAACACCGTGCTCATTTGTTTGGGATCACCTTTTTAAAAAATGTTCCCCACCACAGGAACCGTGCTCAGCTTAAAAACTGGCTGCCCCAGTCAGACAGCATCAAGCATTTGTGTGCAAGATTTCACGGTTTCCCAGCAGCTCCTGTATATTTGTATCCACTCCCTCCAAAGTACTCAAAAAGCAGCCCACTGCAACCTAAAAAGACTTGTATAGTGTAATACCTTTAATATAAAAAAGTACAAAAGGTAGCGCTACTCATAAACATTGAAGTAAATCAAGCATATCCTATAAAATCACAGAGGACGTCTCCTCCATGTACTGCCACACTTCCTGCCCGCTGTAGCTACGCGTTTCGTCTAATGACTCATCAGGGGCTATCCTGCCCCTGATGAGACCTTATTATCTTGGGTGTGCCCCCCCTTTTCCCCCCAGACGCTCATATAGCCGGCGGTCATTGCTTCATTGTGATATGCAAGCCCCTTCACTGCGGCAAGGTAATGATCACGAAGGGGAATTGGCACATGTACATGCCTTTTTGTTTTGTTGTTGCACCTGCAGTGCAGCCAGAAAAATTAGGCAGGTTTGTACACGCAACAGAAAAATGATTATAGCGGCCTCTGCTAGCAAAAATTCAGGAATCCACCTGCAGTCCTGGACCCTGTTGGTGGTGGCGGAGAAGGCAGTCAAGTGGCCTCCGGGCAGAGGTGCTGTGTGGGGAGCGACTTAGTCTTGGGCAGGCAGTCACACGGCGTGCAGGCAGAGATGCTGTGTGTGGGGACTGACAGTCTTGGGGTGGGCAGTAGGCCTCCGTGATCCATGCCTCATTCATTTTGATGAAGGTCAGGTACTAAACACTTTTGTGATTTAGGCGTCTTCTCTTCTCAGTGACCATGCCTCCAGCTGCGCTGAAGGTCCTTTCTGATAGGACACTTGAGGCAGCGCAAGACAGAAGTTGGATGGCAAATTGGGATAGCTCTGGCCACAGGTCAAGCCTGCGCACCCAGTAGTCCCAAGTGTTCATCGCTGATCAGTGTCTACATCCACACTTACGGCCAGGTAGTCCGTTACCTGCCGGTCCAGGTGTTAGTGGAGGGTGGATCCGGAAGCGCTAAGACGAGGCGTTGAAATAAAGAATGTCTGCATGTCCAACATCACCATGAGATCACTGGAGCGTCCTGTCCTTGCCTGCGTGGACATGGGAGAAGGATTACTGGCAGTGGTACCTTTATTGCGTTGTGCTGTGAAATCACCCTTAAACGCACTGTAAAGCATAGTTGCCAGCTTGTTCTGCAAGTGCTGCATCCTTTCTGCCTTCAGGTGAGTTGGTAACATGTCCGCCACTTTATGCCCTTACCGAGTGTCTAGCGTGGCCACCCAGTATAGCTCATTCCCTTTGAGGTTTTTTTTATACTGGGGTTCCTCAACAGGCTGGACAGCATGAAAGACGCCATCTGCACAAAGTTGGAGGCAGACGTACTATCCCATCTCCTCTTGTTCTTCCTCAATGACGTCAGGTAAGTCGTCCTCCTCCCCTCAGCCTTGAACAATACCACGGGAACGTTGAGCAGCACAAGCCCCCTGCAATGCCTGCTGCGGGTTTTCTTCTGCCGCCTCCTCCTCTAAAGAAACACCTTCATCATCTGAGTCTGACTCCTCTTCCCCATACTACTCTTCCTCACACGACTCTTCCTCCTCCTCCTCCCTCCTCTGTGCTGCCGTAGGTGTAGAGGAAACATCTGGTTCTGCTGAAAATTGCTCCCGTAACTGTTCCTCTTCACGCTCCTCCACAGCTTCATCCACCACTCTACGCACGGCACGCTCCAGGAAGTAAGTGTACGGGATCAAGTCGCTGATGGTGCCTTCACTGCGACTCACCAGGTTGGTCACCTCCTCAAACGGCCGCATGAGCCTGCATGCTTTTCGCATGAGTGTCCAGTTGTTGGGCCAGAACATCCCCATCTCCCCAGATTGTGTCCTTCTACTGAAATTGTAGAGGTACTGGGTGACGGTTTTCTCCTGTTCTAGCAGGCGAGAGAACATAAGGAGGGTCGAATTCCAGCGAGTCGTGCTATCACAAATGAGGCGTCTCACCGGCAACTTGTTTCTCCACTGAATCTCGGCAAAGTGTGCCATGGCCATGTAAGACCGCTTGAAATGCCCACACAACTTCCTGGCCTGCTTCAGGACGTCCTCTAAGCCTTGGTACTTTGACACAAATCTTTGAATGATTAGATTCAGCATATGTACCATGCAGGGTTCATGTGTCAGCTTTCCCAAATTCAACGCGGAAATTAGATTGCTGCCGTTGTCACACACCACGTTGCCGATCTCCAGCTGGTGCAGAGTCAGCCACTGATCCACCTGTTAAGAGCAACCAGGAGAGCTGGTCCAGTGTGACTCTGCTTTGAGGCAAGACATGTCTAAGATGGCGTGACACCGTCGTACCTGGCATGCAGCATAGGCCCTGGAGAGCTGGGGCTGTGTTGCACCAGTAGAGTTGAACTGCCACTCAGCCAAGGAGGAGGAGGATGACAGCGAAGAGGAGGTGGCAGGACGCCTGCCTGCAAGCCATGGAGGTGTCACAAGTTGGTCCGCTACACAGCCGCGTACTCCCTGCTTGCCATCGGTCACCAGGTTGATCCAATGGGCTGTGTAAGTAATGTACCCGCCCTGACCGTGCTTGGCAGACTAGGCATCCGTGGTCAGGTGGACTCTTGACCCAACGCTGTGTGCCAGAGATGACACCACTTGCCTCTCAACTTCATGTTACAGTTTGGGTATCGCTTTTTTAGAGAAATAATTGCGACCTGGCATCTTCCACTGCGGTGTCCCAATGGCCACAAATTTACGGAAGGCCTCAGAGTCCACCAGCTGGTATGGTAACAGTTGGCGAGCTAACAGTTCCGCCAAGCCAGCTGTCAGACACCGGGCAAGGGGGTGACTGGCAGAAATTGGCTTCTTCCGTTTAAAGATTTCTTTCAGACACCTGGCTGCTGTGGGCAGAGGAGCAGGAACCGCTCAAGGTCAGAGGCGAAGTGTAGAGGAGGGTGGCTGTGAAGGTGCAAGGGAGAAAGTGGATGAAGATGATGCACCTGAAGGAGGAAGAGTAGAAGGAGGGTGGCTTTTCTTTTGTGTGCTGCTTTTGCTCAGGTGCTCTTCCCATTGCAGTTTGTGCCTTTTCTCCATGTGCCTTCATAAGGCACTTGTCCCTATGTGGGTGTTGGCCTTTCCACGGCTCAGTTTTTGGAGGCAGGGAGAACAGATGGCATTGCTCCGATCTGAGGCAGACACATTAAAAAATTTCCAAACCGCTGAGCCCCCCTGGGGTGATGGCACTATGGTGGCATCAGCAGCTGACGTTGAAGGGCATGTTGGCTGGCTGTACATAGGTGGAGATGCGTGGCGCCAGACACTGCCACTAGCTTTTTCTGAGGACATCATAATCATCCTGTCCAGCTTCGCTTGCCTCAGACGCCTCCAAAACTGCACCAACAGCAGGTACTTCAACATCACCCTTCGCACACGTTACGTCCATAGTGTCGCCTAACTCAGACATATGATGTGGTGTAACTTGCTTAGCGCCTTCATCTGGTTGTAACAATAATGGCTGTGGATCAGTGATTTCCCCACCAAATAAATCCTGAGCTGTTGAGGGGTGCTTTTTTTAGCAATAAGAATCAGCAAGGAGCAAGCTAACAAGCCTACAAGAGCCTAACTAAGCTTTCCCTATGAGTGTCTGCAGCAGTTTTCCCTTCACTAATTACTGCAGGCACATGAGTGAGTGAAAAGCCTGACGCTGCCTGCCTTTTATAAGGGGGGGGGGCTCCATGAGGGAGTGTAGCCTAATTGGCTACAATGTGCCTGCTGACTGTGATGTAGAGGGTCAAAGTTAACCCTCATGATGCACTATGGGGGCGAACCGAACTTCCGGAAAAGTTTGCGGTCCTCCGTGATCGCGAACCCCGGAAGTTCGCCGGCAAACCGTTAGGGCCATCTCTACTCTTTATACAGGCAGCTGAAGGCAGTGAATTCAGCTGTTCTCTTGAACTGGCTGGGCTTTTTCTTAGTGTTTAGTACCAGCAGTGGACAAGCAGCCTCCCCATGGAATTGAATCTGGCCGCGGCCACAGCTGTGCTAAATTGCAACATGCTGCAGTTCTCTGCTGGGTTATGCTACCGCTTGTCAAGAGCTGACACTCATGGTGTTAAACGCGGCCATGTCATTAAGCTGAATTTTAATTGTACCTTGAATGGCACTCGTGGGCAGCAGACAAGCATGCTGTTCACTTCCATCTGCCTAAAGGCACTCGATGAAAGGTATGAAAGCCAGAGTGTGAAATGTAAACAGGCCGTTATACTATAAATTAAGAAGTTTTGAATCAGGATGATACCATTTATTGGCTAACTTAGAAATGGATAAACAGTGAGCTTTCAACTTATAAAAAGCCTTCGTCGGACAGTATATAAATTATACTGAGATTCCTCCAGCTCCCTATAATCACTCCTTTGAAAATGCTGACATTCCACTAAAGTAACATTTTTATACAGAGGCAGGCTTTTGACGTGCCCTCCTATCACTCTTTTCTTCTCTTCCTTCCTCCCTCTTCTCCCCTTATTTCCCCTTCACCTCCTCCTCACTTTTTTTTTTTTTTTATTAACTTATTTTTGCTTTTGTGAGGGGGGCACTCTGCGACCGCCCATCGGCGGTAGGCGGTCGCAGAGCAGCTAAAGGGAGTTAATGGGGCAGGGAACAAGAGGAAATGGGAGTGTGATAGAAGGGAACATTGTTGAAAGACTGCCTCTTCCTGTCTGCAAATTTGATTTTGACCAAAAGACAGATTTTTTTCGAGGAGTGATTACAGAAACTGGGGCGACTTAGAATAGAAACCGGCAATGTACAGATGCTTCTGGAACAAGTATGAACCTTCCCTCGATGCTTACCTTTATCTTTTTCTTGGATCAGGTTTACTTAAAAAAAAAAAAAATAATAATTTTGGATAGTAGAACCCACAACAAATAGCCATAGAACAGTTGCTTCTGGTTATTATTTAGTATTCATACTTAAATTACCTTATCTCAATGCATTCAATCCCTACAGCACACCTTAACGGGACATAGCGGGAAGGTTTTGTCTGCCAAATTCTTACTGGACAATGCCCGAATCGTTTCAGGAAGCCATGATCGCACGTTAAAACTTTGGGACCTGCGCAATAAAGTCTGTAAGTATCAGTTGAATAGGACTCACTTTTATTGCTTTATATATTTTTATGGAATTAAATGTAATTATTTTAGTATATAATGAAATTGCCTAAATTAGTTACCTTAACAACCCATCAAGATTTTAGGTTTGCCGGCCAGTTATGAGTGGGGGATATGACTTATTACAGTGTATGCCCATCATTTTACTGTGACCTAAACAATCCCATTTACATCTATATAATGGTGTACTCATGGCTTTGCGAAAGAGAACATTTACAGTGTGCAATAATCAAGCTGAATTTTGTATGCAGTGTTTATCTTCGGTTCTGTTATTAGTTAGTGGAAGATTTTTCACTGTGAGTCCGCTAACTATAACTGTTGATTTGCATTTGCTTGGGATATTTCTACACTGAGTTTAGCCACCTGTGCATCCTATTTCTGTCTGTTGATCTGTGGTTTTCCAAATACAGGATTTTGTTCTTTCGCTATGTTCGAATGATTAATGCTGTGTTCTGTCTAAGTAGTGCCTTGTGCACTACGGTGTCAAGAGTGTGCTAGCTAACGGTAGGAGCTTTATACAGTGGGGGGCCTTTCAGCCTTTTGTTCATGAAGTGGGCAGGATTTTTTTTATACAGCGGGAGACATGGCAGCGCTTTCAAACAGAAGTTATACCTGAATGATTTATCTGCATGGATGTGCAGAGCTCCAGTAACTGGACTATATTACACACCTAGCACTCAAAACAGGCAAAGGAGGGTGTTGGCTTCAGTAAATATTGTGTGCACAGATTACCTAATAGACTTCCCCACGACAATAACAGACCCTCTCGAGGAAGCCCCAACACTAGTCTAGCAATAAAAACATAATATTGCTTGTGCTGCTACTCATAAATGGTATAGACATTTCATCAAGCAGACAGACAAATGACAGTGCTCAAGGCTGCACCTGAAATTAAGACCAACAGAGGCAATGCAGAGCTCCACTGGGGCTAAATACATGCCTTGAATTCAAAGAATTTTTTTATATGCATTTAGGAGTGACGCTGTAAATTAATCAAAATTCTCCACTGCACCAGTCGAGCCAGCTGGAACTGATTGCTAGAGGAGGTGGTGGCCTGGACGTAAATATCCTCCCTCCCACCTGGGCCAGTCTGCCCCTGTGCAGGGGACTTAATGGGAGAATTAATGTGTATCCAATCGGGACATGAACAATAAAAAAACATCAGACAGCTGCTGCAATGTTTCCACGATCTACTGATAATAGCAGAATGTTTACCTGTTTAATACAACTTGTGGTGAAACAGAGATCTGTTTGTAACCTAGTTTATTGGTTTTGTTTGCAGGTATTAAGACAGTGTTTGCTGGCTCCAGTTGTAACGACATTGTCTGTACAGAGCAGTGTGTGATGAGCGGCCACTTCGACAAAAAGATCCGGTTTTGGGATATAAGGTAATTTCTCTATTCATTGAATATGTAGTGCCCCTACATAGTTGCATAGAATATTAACTGTGATGAATTTACCATGGCAGAAAGGAAAAATCTGTTAATGCTTAAGTATATACTGTACAATACAGAGAGATTGTTCACGAATCACCACAGAGCTAATGTTCCAAAATCTCATGTAGAAAAGGTTACTACAGTAACGTTACCTAACGGAGGGCTCTGCCCTATATTTGGTAATTATAGCAGGGGGGGATCACCATAATGGTAACACTATAAAGGGGTGATGGTAAGACTGTAAGGGGGAGCATCAAAGCTAGAAAAATTTAGCAACTGTAAAAGTAATTGTGTGGAGGACATGCTTCCTAAGAATGAAATCCGCACACAGAGGCTGGGTCTGCCTATACTGCTCAGCCTCTGTTGCTATCTTAATCCCCCCTAAGTTCCCCCTGCGCTCTGCTATGCCCCATAAATCACAGCCGCGCTGTCGACACACAGCGGGCTGTGTTTACCCTGTAGTGTCACTGCGTGCTCCCCCGCCTCCTGCATAGTTCCGGTCCCACCCACGTCCCTTCCCTCTAATCAGCGGGGAGGGAAGGAACGCGGGCGGGGAGCGGAGCTATGCAGGAGGCGGGGGAGAGCGCAGAGTGACACTACAGAGGTAAATACGACACGCTGCGCGTCGACAGCGCGGCTGTGGTTTATGGGGGATAGCAGAGCGCAGGGGGAACTTAGGGGGATTGAGATAGCAACAGAGGCTGGGCAGTATAGGCAGACCCAGTCTGTGTGTGCGGTTATCGTTCTTAGGAAGCCACCTCGGGCTCTCTTTAAATATATATATATTTAACCACTTCACCACTGAGGGGTTTTACCCCTTGAGCACCAGAGCAATTTTCACCTTTCAGCGCTCCTTCCATTCATTCGTCTATAACTTTATCATTACTTATCACAATTAAATGAACTATATCTTGTTTTTTCCGCCACCAATTAGGCTTTCTTTAGGTGGGACATTATGCCAAGAATCATTTTATTCTAAATGTTTTAATGGGAAAATAGGAAAAATGTGGGAAAAAAATCATTATTTTTCAGTTTTCTGCCACTATAGTTTTTAAATAATGCATGCTACTGTAATTAAAGCCCATGAAATGTATTTTCCCATTTGTCCCTGTTATAAAACCGTTTAAATTATGTCCCTATCACAATGTTTGGCGCCAATATTTTATTTGGAAATAAAGGTGCATTTTTTTCAGTTTTGCGTCCATCCCTAATTACAAGCCCATAGTTTATAAAGTAACAGTGTTGTACCATCCTGACATAAAAATTGTAAAAGTTCAGTCCTTAAGGTAACTATTTATGTATTTTTTTTTAATTGTAAATTTTGTAAAAAAAAAATTTTAATTCCAAAAAAAAAAGGGAGTGTGGGAGGTAATGAGTTAATTTTTTTTGTGTATAAGTAATGATTTGTATGTGAAAAATGCTTTAAGGTGTAGTTTTACTATTTGGCCACAAGATGGCAACAGTAACTTTTTGTTTAACCCTCCTGGCGGTTTGCAAAAAAATCGCCAGGGGGCAGCAAATCTTTTTTTTTTTAATTTTTTTTAAATTTTTTTCATGTAGCGAGACAAAGTCTCGCTACATGATAGCCGCTGCTCAGCGGCATCCCCCCAGCCCCTCCGATCGCCGCCGGCGATCGGAGATCCGGAGATCCCGTTCAAAGAACGGGATCTCCTGGAGGGCTTCCCCCGTCGCCATGGCGACGGGCGGGATGACGTCATCGACGTCGTGACGTCAGAGGGGACTCCGATCTGCCCCATAGCGCTGCCTGGCACTGATTGGCCAGGCAGCGCACGGGGTCTGGGGGGGGGGGGCGGCCGCGGCGAGAGGAATTGCGGCGGATCGGCGGGTAGCGGCGGCGATCGGGCACTGCACGCAGCTAGCAAAGTGCTAGCTGCGTGCAGCAAAAAAAAAATTATGCAAATCGGCCCAGCGGGGCCTGAGCGGTGCCTTCCGGCGGCATAGCCCGAACTCAGTTCGGGCTTACCGCCAGGAAGGTTAATGCGACCTCCAAGTGTCCTTCCGGACACTGTACTTCCTTTTTTTTTTTTTTCCCTTCACAATGATCGCGCTGCTTAGCGGAAAAGCAGCGGATCATTGCGGGGCTCAGATCAACGAACGGGAATGGATTTTCCCATTCATTGATCTCCGGGCGGGCGGCGTGTTAACGAGCGGGAGTGTGCACTAGAGAGAGCGGGAGTGTGGAAAGTACGGATTTCTCTGTCCCTGGGGGTGAAAGGATGGAAAAAGGGACGGAGAAATTCGTACGGGCGGGGGTAAAGTGGTTAATATTAATGTTGTATTTATAAAGTGCTAACATTGTGTAGCGCTGTACAATAGTAAGAAGGGGTTTACATAAGTTAGGAAATACAAGAACAGACCAAGAAGCGATGGGCTGGGGAAGGGGCGCTATTCACAGATTAAGTTTTTTAATTGTGTGCACATTAGTATGTGAATGTTTAATTAGTGGGATGTGATCATTTTAAAACCCATTTTGGCAGTTCTGAGTGTAAGCTTTACTGGATTATCTATATTTACAGTTGTGCAGATGTTCCTGTTGGAGATGAATCTAATTTCCACATGGTTGGATGTTTGAAAATCAACACCACTTCCGGTCATTGCTTTTCACCCCTCGTTTTTATTTGTAAATAATCCCTTTTCTATGTAGTAAGTTGAGAATTTATTTTTTAAGGAGTTTGATTTCACCTTCTGTTGCATTTTATCTTCTAGGACAGAGTGCATTGTACGGGAACTGGAGCTTCAAGGGAGGATTACTGCTCTAGATCTTAACCCTGAGAGAACAGAACTACTCAGCTGCTCTCGAGATGACCTCATCAAAATCATTGACTTGCGCACCAATGTGGTGCGGCAGAGTTTTAGGTAAGTAGTAATGCTTTCTCCTTTTTGTATTGCCCATAAAAATGAAAGTTAACATTTACATTGGTTTTGTTTGAGCTGATAAATTCACAAATATTTTATATTATCAAATTGCCATGGCATACATTCAGTCCTCACAGCTTCTTCTTCTTTTTTTTTTTTTTTTTTTTTTTGGGTAAAAATAAGTCTCTGGTCATAAAGTGGCCAGATACTGTGGGTGCAAAAGTGTCAAACACAATTCCCCCCCCCCCATCCCCCATGGAGCTTGTCTGCAATCTCGAGGGCAAGGGGCGTCCCTTGCCCTCGAGATTGATGCTCTCCTGCAAAATGCCCACTGGGTTCATCCTAACGCCCCTTTGCCAGCTGTAATAGCTCAGCTCTGCGCCGCACTCAGCTTTGTGATGAGACACAGAGCTTGAGCATCGTGACCCCAGGAAAGTAAGGGATTGCTGGCCACTGGAGCAGTGAGGATTGAGGCTACCCGATTCAGCTAGCCTCCCGAATCAGGATGCATGTTGTTTTTTTTTTTGTTGTTTTTTTCAACTAGTATGCGTAATGAGGGCAAAAAAGAAGACAAATGACATGTAAATGCAGGCAAGGAATGTGTTCATCACAAATAAGCAAGAGCTACAAATCATGTATGTTCAGGTTTCACGCAGTCTCACTACTTTATTTGTTCATTTTTTTATTTTTTTGTTTTCCCCGCCTCTTGTTTGGTTGCTGGTGTCAGTGAATCTTCTTTGGCCACTCTTTCACTGACCTTCCCTTTGTGTTGGAGCTATGACTGCTTTGTCTACTCTGTATGTACTCTTCATGTTTGCTCTCCCACGGCTGTGTGCAGGATCCTCAGCCGGGAGCATCCTGGTATGTGCGGTTTTCAATGTTTTTGTACTACGCATGACCAGAATGCTCCTAGCTGTGTCTGCTGTGCGCAGATGCTCAGAAGTGAGCGCAAAGAGGGCACACTGAGTAGGAGATGAATGCACCCTGTTCTGATTGGCTCCGGTCAGAGCTATGAACGGGGGGAGGGTAGTTGGTAGGCCTGAAAGATAAATCGAATTTAAATCGAAATCGCGATCACCAAGATCACAATTTCGGAATCGTCAAAACAGCGAGTATTGCGATGACGTCATTTTAGCATAAGGGAAGTTTGAAGAAGTGGTTTCATACTACCCCCACAGAGAGAGACCCAGAGCAGTTACACAGAAAAACAGAGGGGGACACAAAGGGGGAACAAAGAGACACAGAGGGTGCACAGAGAGGCAGGGGACAGAGAGACACAGGGGAACAAAGCTTGATTTGAAGGAAATCGTGAATCAAATAGAAATCGTGATTTCAGACAGAAATCGCTTCATTCAATTTTTTCCTGAAATCGTTCAGGCCTAGTAGTTGGGGCATAGCTCCAATGCAGAGGATGCCAGTGAAGCTGAGAGGCCACGCAGTTTATGGGAGACACTGATGCGGCCCCAGATCTGACATTTTGAATGACTTCAGGTACCCTTGCAAAACTCCTATGTATGCTTTTAGGGCAGCAAGTATCCCCACTTCCTAGGGAGTGGGACAGTTAAATCAATAGCCACCACTAGGCAAAAACGGATTGGCCTAGGCGAGTGGCACTTTATAGACCTGAAGTACTCCTGCATCCACTCCACAACAAACATTGAATTATGAAGCAGTTCAGAAAAACACGTTCCCAGCACTATGAGGTGAAGTTGAAAGCGAGTCCTGACATCTGCAAAACTGATGAAATAACCACACTTTGTTCCAAAAATGGAAGAGTAGGAAAGAACTGCTTGGACAACAGTAGCGTGCCATAAGCTCTGTATACACCCCTTTTTCATTGTTTCAGTAAAACAAAATGGCAAAACCATGAACATTATAAAAGCTGTATTTAGCTTTGTTTAGCATAATAATGTTTGTAAATCCGCAAAACCACCAATAGGATCCAGATTTGAGCCTCACACACTTGACTGTTCTCAAGTGGTCTGCAGAGAATCTAGCATGTTCAGCATCCCTTACCCTCTCCCATGCATCACCATCATCTTGGCTGATTAGGCTGAGGGCATTGGTTTCCATTTATCATTCCTGCTTCATGCTGCTCACATCATGGGTTGCCACCCTTGTACCATAACATGTCTGTACAGCACTTTGCTCCAAACTGTCACTCGAGGGATTGAGTTCTGATCTCTGTGGGCTACACCTACAGTACACTTGTGCATTTGTACCCGTTTTGGACTCCCTCTAACACATAATCGCTAAAAAGCAGACAATACAGAAACTTTGTGGCACCCCAATAAATGTAGAATCAATACATTAAACACAAATTTTCAAGTATTCATTTCTTTTTGTATCCTTTATTTTCTAGTGCTCAGGGTTTCAAGTGTGGTTCAGACTGGACGAGAGTTATTTTTAGGTAAGCTATATAAATATTAAGTAACTTGTTGTAATACAAGTAAATTTAAAGTGTAACCGAGATGAGGATTTAAACAAAAAAATTATTATATAAACCTTGGGCTTCCTCCAGCCCCCTTCAGGCTGATCTGTCCCTCACTGGCCCAGTAATTGTGCAAGTCGGAGCAGAACTCTCCTGGCGACGGGCCACGTGGCCGGGCCGCACATGCACAGTATGCCCCAACGTGTGAGATTACAGGGCCACCTGCATAAATAATCCAGGTGGCAGAGGACTGCAAGGGACCGATTAGCCTGAAGTGGGCTAAAGGTATATTTTTCGTTTTTTCTTTTTTTTATTTCTCTTCTCAGATTTACTTTAAAAATCCACAAATGTAATCTAGACTGCACATTCGTATCGTGTCTATGGCAGTTGTATCTGCATTTCTAATAACTGTAGGACGTTGGTCCAAAAATAGTTGCAGATTCCCGTGTGGAATTGAAGAGAACGTTTTTGTATTTAGTTTTGTTTTAGAAGGGGATCTGTATTAACCTCCTTAGCGGTAACCCCGTGCTGGACACGGGGTAAGCCGCCGGAGGGTGCCGCTCAGGCCCTGCTGGGCCGATTTTCATAATTTTTTTTTTGCTGGACGCAGCTAGCACTTTGCTAGCTGCGCCAGCACTCTGATCGCCGCCGGCCCCCGCCCGATCGCCGCTATTTGCTGCGGCGCGCGGCCCCCCCCCCCCCCCCCCCCAGACCCCAGCGCTGCCTGGCCAATCAGTGCCAGGCAGCGCCGAGGGGTGGCCCGGGACTCCCAATGACGTCGTGACGTCATCCCGCCATGGCGACGGGGGAAGCCCTCCAGGAAATCCCGTTCTATGAACGGGATTTCCTGATCGGAGATCGCCGAAGGCGATCGAAGCGGGCGGGGGGATGCCGCTCAGCAGCGGCTATCATGTAGCGAGCCCTCGGCTCGCTACATGATTAAAAAAAAAAAAAATTTAAAAAAAACTGCTGCGCTCCCTCCTGGCGGTATTTTTCATACCGCCAAGGAGGTTAACAAAAAAATTCCCCTGGGGGGTACTCGCCTTGGTAGGGGGAAGCCTCTGGATCCTATTGAGGCTTCCCCTGTCCTCCTCCGTTCCATGGTGGTCTCGCTGCAGGTCCAGGAACAGCAGACATGTAAATATTTACCTTCCCCAGCTCCAGCGCAGTAATGGCTCTCTGCTCCAAAATAGGCGGAAATGGCCGATCCCAGTCGGGTCCACTCTACTGCGCAGGTAACTTGCACCTGCGCAGTAGAGCGGACCCGACTGAGATCGGCTACTCCCCCGCCCCAATCACCCCCCCCCCCCCCCCCGCTGGTACAGGGAAAGGTAAATATTGCACAGCCTGACAAATTGTCGACTGCTTTCCGTGGGCCAGAGCGAGACCACCATGGGACGGAGGAGGACGGGGAATGTCTCGGTAGGATCCAGAGGTTCCCCCTCCCATGGTGAGTACCCCCCAAGGGGCTTTTTTTTTACAGAGTCTCTTTAAAGCAAATTGTGTTTTTGATTTTTCTTTTTGTCTTGCTCTGGATTTTCTGGAATTGTTGCGCTTGAATATACAACCTACCTATGCAGCTATATAATAACTAATGTTTGTGCATGCAACAATCTATGTAAGTGTTTAATCCTATTCTCAATTCTGTTTTCAGTCCAGACGGCAGCTATGTGTCTGCAGGTTCAGCTGAGGGGACTTTATACTTCTGGAATGTGTTGACTGGGAAGGTTGAAAAGATTCTCGGAAAGCACCATAGGTAAGACCTAGATAGTTGTGTTCTTTAAGTTTCATTTATGTTTCTCTGTTATTAACCATGATGGGTGTGGATTAGAAGTATGGAAAATACATGCTGGGGGAATCCAGCTATCACATCATCTGTTTATTTAGACCCTAAGGGCTCGTTTCCACTATAGCGAATCCGCATGCGGGCACTGCACGCGGATTCGCATAGGCAATGTAAGTGGATGGGGCTGTTTCCACCTGTGCGGCTGCGGCAGCGGTTTTTGGTGCGGCAGAAATCTGCACGGCAGGGCCGTCAGATTTCGCGTGCAGAAGGAATGTGCGCGAATCACCGCTAATGTAACTAATAGGGAAATCGCATGCGGGGTGACCATGCGTTTTTTGCCGCGAAATCGCATGCGATTTCGCATAGGTATTAATGTTAATTTACTCAGGCAGTGACATGGTTAAATTCGCATACAGCCTTACCTATGCGAAATCGCGGCAAAACCGCATGCGGAATCGCACCCGCATGCGATTTCGTCCGCGGTGGAATGCAGGCGATTCCGCAACGCTATGGTGGAAACGGGCCCTTAAAGGACAAGCGAGGTGACAAAAGAAATCTCTTTACTTGCCTGGAGCTTCTTCCAGCCCCTACAAGTCGCGTGTCTCTCGCTGTTGCTCCAGTGTTCCCCTGGGTCCTGCTGGCAGCCTCTGAAATATCACCAACCCCTGACGGGTCGGCATCTTCTGCGCATGCGTGGATATGTGCTTGTGTCATCTGGAGTGCACTGTGTCTGCACTGTACGCTCCAGGTGACATGTTTGTGCATGGCACACATGGGCAGAAGACGCCAATCCGTCCAGGGGGTAGGCGATATTCAGAGGCTGCCAGCGGGAGACAGGAAAAGACTGGAGCTGTGGCGAGGGACACGTGTGACTTGAAGGGGCTGAAAGAAGCTCCAGGCAAGTAAAAAGAGATTTATTTAATCGCCTCACTTGTCCTTTAAAAGAGAATCTGTAGTCAAAGTAACATAATAAATAATTTGGTTTTTCATTTTTACAATGTTAATGTATATGTTATGTAGTCAGTGTTTCCTCCTTAATTTACTTTCTGAAATTTATCACAATGAACAATATCTTTAGTACTGGCAGGTGATCTCTGCAGAATGTTTACTGAGCATCATAAAGCCAATAGAAAAGATCTCTGGTCACCAGAATGCCTGGGGGTAATTCTGCATTATAAGCATACTCCCTGAGATACACACCAATATACAGCAGTACATGGTTAGCTGTACAAAGTGTTTCTGATTCTGAAACCAGGAAAATTACTACACACAAGTGGGTATCCTGAATAATTTACTGCATTCTATTATGTTATGGCGGTTCTTTAATTTTAGTTATGTATAGGTCTTTAATAAGTACTGCTTGTTTATTCTATTTTTTTTCCCCTCCAGTTCCTCCATTAATGCCGTTGCTTGGTCTCCCTCTGGTGCCTATGTTGTTAGTGTGGACAAAGGAAGCAAAGGAGTCTTATGGTCTGACTTTTAATGACATTGTGACTCTCAGAGAAGAGCCAGTGTGGATGACGAGTGGAGCCAGTTCTTTGCTGCAAGCGTGCTTGAAGTGTCGCTGGTTTCACACGCTACTGCCAGTGTACTATGCTCTGCACATCACCGGAGTGGGCACAGGACTCGCCAGAAAAATGCCACTTACAGCCCTGTTGTGAAATGAAGGAACTTTTGATGCTTTACTGCTATGAGACTGAAAATATATTCTATATAGAGATCTTGGTATATAAAGATGAGTAAATTTAAGAATTTTAATTTACATCCAAAGCTTAACAAATGTTGGGAGACCATTTGTTTTAAGTGGGTAAATATACCTTTTTAGGATCATCAGACTGGTTGCGTTTGAGAAGACGCTGATTTTCAGAGCAAGGTTTAATTTATCGAGTTTTGATCATGAGTTGATCTATAGGATCACATGATGTTGCAGGGCACATAGAGGAGTGGAGTAGCTTCTTCCTTTAAAACAAAATCTGAATGCCAAATGTTCATGTGTTTTTAAAGGTACATGTTCCCATTGCATCTCAAACTTTTAAAAAGGCACTTTAACTGGTATTGTCAAACGACTGATGTTAAGAGTTAATAACATTCTATGATTTCTAAGGTTTCAGAGAATATATGAAAATATACATAAATAAATAAAATATATATATATATATATATATATATATATATATATATATATATATATATATATATATATATATATATATATATATATATATATATATATATATATATATATATATATATATATATATAATTTTCTTTCTTTTCTTTTTTTTTTTCTTTGAGTGGACCGCATGAGAAATGGCAGAATCTGATAGAACTCTTGGGGGATGTATTTATGTTAACCATACATGGGCGAACCTGACCATTCTTGCCTCAATCGCTGCATTACCTGCTCTACTGCAGTTTTAGACATGATTAACCTTGAAGAAAAGAGAGCGATGGTTGAATTGTCAAATTTGTGCAAGTTTGTAAAGAGCTTAATTGGAAAATCACCCCTCCGTGGTCCAACTCCTACATCGTTGGTGCATTCCGTGTTGTGTCTGGCTACCATTAGTCCTTCCCTCTTTAGCGGTGAATGTTTACATGGTTGTATAGATGTTAATCACATTGGAATCTTCTTGTGACAAACGTGTGCACATCACTGAGCAATTGCTACTCAATCTGAAAACTCAGCAATGCTTGTTTCCCACTTGTTGCAAAAATGTGTGCAGTGGAAGCTGATTGAAAAACAAACTTGCTACATTTTTCCGGAGCGGCCATTGGAACGTACGCAATGAAAGTCTGAACGCACAATGTGCGTTCTTGCTAGGCTGGTTGTTGCGTCAGCTTGAATAGCTGCCGTCGAGCAAATACGGGTCTCCCAGTTCCGCTGCTGCTAACTTGTCCACTCTGTCCTAGTAAACAGATCAGTGCCAGGTAGAAGCATGGGGATCCGCATTGGGTTGCAAAAGGAATCATCAGCAACACAAGGATGCTCATTGGTCCATGGTTGACATTGAAAATTCTTCTTGTTGCTAGGCAGAAATTGGTCTATTGTAAACCAATGAGGAGCTTCATGTTCCTGCTAACCTACGGTCTTCTTATCGGAGCGGTCTTTTTATCGGATGGAGCAAGAGCAAAGCTTACAGTGTTGCTGGTTTGCATCCTCCGCAAGTGAGAACCGAGCCTAACTTTCTTTTTTCTTTCCTTTATGCCCCTGTTTTTAAAGCGGAACTCCTGGCAGAAAATTAATTTAGTTGCTTGGAAAAACACAAATACACATTTAGTAATTGCATGGCCAGACAATTGGCATCACGGTTTCCTTTATTAGTTCTTCCGCTCCTTGTGCCACCATTCCTCTGTCTGGACAATGAATCGGCTTAATCACGTAGCGAAGTCATTGACCATTGGGCAGGCAGGTGACCGATGAAGCTAAAATCTGAAGCCCTTGTGTCACCTGCCTGGCTAAAGGTGACACAGAAGCATAGATCCGGATGCTCCTAAAGTTCACATACACTGTACTGTTAGTATTTTGCCTGGAGTTCTCCTTTATGTAAGATGGGGAATTTGTGTCTTATAGAAGAAAAGTCCTATTGTATTATAACCCTGACAATGTGCGTTTTGTTTTTTGTTTTTTTTGATGTCTTAATAAAAGAGTAAAGACTATTACCTGCAGTGTTTTATTCCTTCATGCTACAGCATTTTATTGACTGGGCCTATCCGAGGCTCCTAAAATCTTTCCATGGCAGATAAACTGCTTGCTTCCACACTCCCGAAGGCTACATTCACAGTGGTGCATTACAGTGTAACGGGCGCATTGTAACGTATGTTTCTGCAAAAATCTGTTTGCGTTGCAAAAGGCGCAGGTTGATAGTGAAGCATAATTTTCAATGACTGTGATGCAACACACGGATAATGTGCGATGTGGCTGCTGTTGCATTTCGTTACTGCTGTTACAGGGGTCACAACTCTCACTGTGAACTTAGCCTAATGATCATTGCAGTGCGGGGAGGTGCGTGGGATGATACTTGCATGACAAGCCTATCACTTTGCTGTAAAGTTACCTTTTTTTTTTTTTTTTTTTTTTTTTTTTTAAGGCTAAAATCCACACAATGGGGTTCATGCTCATCCATTTGGGTCTCCTGCCCTGATTGCAGCCCTGCAGGAACTACAGTACCTCAGAGAAAATGACAGTATACTTTGTTTTATTTGTGGAAGGAGAACCCGAGTGCATGTGAAACATTGGATGGATGTCCTGTCTACCTGCAAATTGTAGGACTTGCATGGCTTTCATCTGATTTGTTTACACAGCCTTTCTGCTGCATTTATCTGTAAACAGTCATACCCTGCTGTGTGTATTCTCATATCTACTTATACCATCAAAATTAGTAATGCTATAGACTTGCCTTGTTGGCTACAGGCTCTTTTTCACAGTCTGCAGTTTATACCTTTAACAGGATATTACCATGTGGTAGAAAGAAACATGAGAGGAGTCCACAAAGTATAAAATAATTTTAAAAAGTGCTTAATCCATCCAGAGCTCTACACTATAATATGGATTTAGAATATTTTTTCAATTTTTTACCCGAAGTGGCAATAGGCTGTGAAATGCATTGTCTTAAAAGATTCAGACTTCTATTCAAATGCTGCACATTAAAGTGGATTACTGGAGGTCATCTCATACTTATTATCTTTTTTAAATCAGTTTTATTATTGGGGGGGGGGGGGGGGGGGAGAGGTTGTTGGGTTGAATTTTATGTCCTACACCTAAATCTCCTTTTTGAGAGCTGCAACCAGTGTTGCACGTCAAGGCCCAGTGGTGATGGTACTTGCCCACATGCCTTACATAGCAACCCACATTTGTATTGAGTCACCTGTGTATTGGTTGTCTCATCCATTATACAAACTTTACTCCACCAGGTTGGGTTCCCGCTGTCCCTGTGTTTTTTTTTCTTTTGCTCTTCAATTAGGAGATTACCATGGGGTGGTACATCAAGTGATTATATTTTTCAATATGGTATAAAGAAGTTTTAATACGCTTTGGCATATTCCTTGACCATTTGGTTTTATTTAATTTGATAGAACACAAAAACTCCTTCAGTGAATGCAATGGTTTGATATGAAGCCATTCCACTAAACCGTTAAGGTAGCCATACATCTAGCGATTCTGATTCAGTCGACAAACCGATCGACCTTTGTTGGGGAATAGAGTTCAGTATGGTTTATCGAAAGTCGGTCAACTAGTGACCCACACACTACAAGCGACTTCATATGCGATTCACCTTCACTAGTCGATCTGACCTATTATGTGTCTCTATGCTCTGAATACAAAAATCGAATCCAGAGCTGATCAAGTGGCATGTGAACAGTACCAAATTCCTGTGCGATCGATTGATATCTTGCATCCTGCTCGATCGACTAAGCTGGTCAATTCGACATATCAGCCCATTTTCATTGATTGGGCATACTGGAAAACTCTCAATTCGATAAAATTATCAAATAGGGTGGTCAATCGTACCGCAAAACGGCTAGATGTATGGGCAGCTTTACTGATATTCCCTATTATGAGCAGGTTATACAATGCACAAGAGAATGCCTCACATGCGTGCCTTAGCCTTATTTACCTAATCAGAGGGATTATGGGAAGATTATGTGCAGGCGTCTGTGTAAAGCTGCCAATATGATCAGGTGTGCTGGGTTCACTGAAGAGTTACAATTCATGATCAAAGCTAACTGAAGCATTGTGTCTTTGTGTATCTGTTTTAATGTGTGTGAAATAAGGGATGTTTACCAGTCGGATAAACTGAGCTTTCATTTTCTCACGTTTTATACATTTGTTCAGGATGCTTTCTGGTGCTCCTGTGCATAAATCTGTAGGTTTAGGACTGTACCTCTTGAGGTTTGTGAACCTATTTCTCTTTGAAGGCTCCTTTTATCAGCTGTTTTGTTGCTTTTTAATACCAATGTGTTGCATTCAAAACCTGTAGAGTGAAAATGTATGCATCATTAGTATGGTATAGCACATAATTATACATATGCCTAACATGGTAATGTGAAACCAGCTCAGTTGTAACGGTTTATTTTTGTTAGGCCTCCTGTAACCTCTAAATGTTTTTGTATGTGTTCCTAAAATGACCATATAGCATATGTACTTCTTTTTAAGACTATGCTGATTACTTGACTGTGCCATCAATGCTTAGAGTGCTGTGGCACAATGCTAATTGCCTTTAAAGCAAATTTTGCAGCTATTTCTGGAGCTAATTTTTTTTTCCTTTGATTTTGAATTTAATGCTAGCGATCTGTATAGCATCTGCAATCTTGCAAGTGCTTTTGAGTAGAACAAGGGTTGTGGGGTAGTAAACACTGCAAAACTGCCTTGCACCGTGATTGCAAAGATCCTATTCTTGGTTTTCCTTCTCTCCTGTGGAAGAGTTTAGGTCCACTTTTAAGTACACTTGGTTTTTATAAAAAAAAAAAAAAGTAGTGTAGAATAGAAGGGCATAACTACAGAGTGCGGGGCTCTCCTTCCTACATTAATCATCCCTTCCCTGCAAGGGTTCCTCCCCTGAACTTCAACAGGGAAGAGGCCTGACTTTATCCTCTCCCCTCCATATCAGGGCCCCTGTGCCATGCTTCCCTGGTAACTTAGTAATGTAAGAAAACTGCTTTTGTCAGACAATCACTAAAAATGCATTCACTAACTATGGAATTGGATCAATGTGTCGGTGTCAAGAAGATGAGTGCGAATATGTGATCATTACATACGGTAAGTTATCACTGCCCACAAAGGGGCTCATCCTAGCATGCCTCTCTGCCACCAATACTATACATTGATATAGTACAGTATACAAATGTCCAACAGTCAAGATACATAAGAAACAAACACATACTCGCTTTGCGGAAGAATGCATACATTTTAAAAGGGGAATCTGCTAAAATGGGCGTGAGGAAATCCCGATAATAGATGGTTACCAGTAATTTTTACCATTAAAAACCGATATTCTAACATTCATCACCATGTACCCCTATTCTGAGACTAACCTCCCTCAACCTACTCCTAATACTAACTCCCCCCCCATCTATGCCTAACATTAACCACCCATAAAAAAGTAGGGACCTTGAAATATTTATCCTGTGTTGTCACCTCACCCACTCTTTGCCACACCCACTTAATAAACCTACACCAACTACATCACTGCATCTGGCTGAAAAGAATGCTAAATCAACGTACAGCGATGTACAATTGTTCTTCTGTATATTTTGTTCCCAAGCAAGTTTCCACAGGTTGCAGTTCCAGTCAGATTAAAAGATCAGTTAGTCAACCAATGCTGAAACATCCAGCAACTGATCAAAAACTCACTTATTAAATTTCTGATTGGTCTGTGGAGAAATTTCATTTGGACGGCTGAGCTGTGCGTTTTGCAGTTCATTTCCCCGCAGGTTTAGTGAGCACCTCCCATCTGCAGTTTAATGTAGCTGAA
Source organism: Hyperolius riggenbachi (assembly GCF_040937935.1). NCBI lineage: Eukaryota > Metazoa > Chordata > Amphibia > Anura > Hyperoliidae > Hyperolius > Hyperolius riggenbachi. Next base: position 131,427,293 of record NC_090649.1, read on the forward strand.
TGGCAGTGTTTGTAACCCCACACATCAGTATTTGGTACACATTGCTATTATTTAAAGCAAGAAAACCACTCATGTTTGACTGCAGTTGCAGCCACACTCAATGTGCCCGACTTCTTTCTGCTGCCCTTGCCCTTTGCTTGAATGCACCTGGCTGCAACACCGACAGCTGCCTGTGTGAGGGAGGCCTTACTAACCCTATCACTGTTTATTATAGTGTAAGATTAGCCTCCCATGCTTCTAGGTGCCCGTGCCCATATTGTCTAGTGCCATGGTTTTAAGTGATCCTCGCACTTTTGCCCAATAGGCTGCCTGCTACGTGACAGTTACTGAACCTGAAGGGGATCCAGGGCGGGATGAGTGGAGCGCCAGTTATTGGCTAATAGCAGGCGTACGTTACTAGCACTCGCTATGCTGCCTCCCTGACCAAAGTTAATAATGCACTCTATGCTGACAATAGCACACATAGCCTGCATTAAGGAGCACAGACGTAACATGAGGTTACTCCTGCTATTTTTCTTAGTGAATCAACCCCCTTATCTCTTACTAACCTCAGACATTATATTACCTTCTAGGCGCCTATGATAAAACCCGCATTTTGCGGCATGATGGGGAAATTTGGGCGCATGGCGGCAGCTGCTAGTGGGTGCCAAATTTTACCTTCTTTGCAGCAAATTGCGGCCTTTAGAATAGCTGCGACATGCGGCTATAAAGGTAAATTTCGGCATCCAATTAGTGGCAAGAGGAGTGCCCGCTATGCAATGCCACAGTGTAGTTATCCACAAGCCTGACCACAGAAAATGGCCCCTCTTGGCGCTAATTGCTCACCAAAATTTACTTTCATAGCGTGTGGAAGAGAAGGGGTTGGGGGGGGGGGGTAGGGGGTGGTCTTATGGTTAGGCAGCACCAGGGAAGGGCTCTGTGTAAAAGTAGTAAATATGGGATAGTAAAATACAGTGATGTTTTTCACACCTGAGTTTAATTTCTGTAGTGTTCCCCCCCCCCCAGGCCTGATTACTGCCACACCTGGTTCAATCAAGAAATCACTTAAATAGGAGCTATCTGACACATAAGTAGACCAAAAGCACCTCAAAAGCTAGACATCATGCCAAGATCCAAAGCAATTCAGGAACAAATGAGAACAAAAGTAATTGAGATCTATCAGACTGGTAAAGGTTATAAAGCCATTTCTAAAGCTTTGGGACTCCAGCGAACCACAGTGAGAGCCATTATCCACAAATGGCAAAAACATGGAACAGTGATGAACCTTCCCAGGAGTGGCCGGCCAGCCAAAATTACCCCAAGAGCGCAGAGGAAACTCATCCGAGAGGCCACAAAAGACCCCAGGACAACATCTAAAGAACTGCAGGCCTCACTTGCCTCAATTAAGGTCAATGTTCACGACTCCACCATAAGAAAGAGACTGGGCAAAAATGGCCTGCATGGCAGATATCCAAGGCGCAAACCACTTTTAAGCAAAAAGAACATTAAGGCTCGTCTCAATTTTGCTAAAAAAACATCTGTGATTGCCAAGACTTTTGGGAAAATACCTTGTGGACCGACAAGACAAAAGTTGAACTTTTTGGAAGGTGTGTGTCCCTTTACATCTGGCGTAGAAGTAACACAGCATTTCAGCAAAAGAACATCATACCAACAGTAAAATATGGTGGTGGTAGTGTGATGGTCTGGGGTTGTTTTGCTGCTTCAAGACCTGGAAGGCTTGCTGTGATAGATGGAACCATGAATTCTACAGTCTACCAAAAAATCCTGAAGGAGGATGTCCGGCCATCTGTTCGTCAACTCAAGCTGAAGCTATCTTGGGTGCTGCAGCAGAACAATGACCCAAAACTCACCAGCAAATCCACCTCTGAATGGCTGAAGAAAAACAAAATGAAGACTTTGGAGTGGCCTAGTCAAAGTCCTGACCTGAATCCTATTGAGATGTTGTGGCATGACCTTAAAAAGAGTAGACCGTAGAATTCATGGTTTCATCTATCACAGCAAGCCTTCCAGGTCTTAAAGCAGCAAAACAACCCCAGACCATCACACTACCACCACCATATTTTACTGTTGGTCATGCTTGAAAACCCTCAAAGCTGGATTCTGCAAAGATGAGTGGGCCAAAATTCCTCCAGAGCGCTATAAAAGACTCGTTGCAAGTTATCGCAAACGCTTGATTGCAGTTATTGCTGCTAAGGGTGGCCCAACCAGTTATTAGGTTCAGGGGGCAATTTCTTTTTCACACAGGGCCATGTAGGTTTTGAGGTTTTTTTTTCTCCCTAAATAATAAAAACCATCATTTAAAACTGCATTTTGTGTTCAATTATGTTATCTTTGACTAATAGTTAACGTTTTTTGATGAGCAGAAACATTTAAGTGTGACAAACATGCAAAAGAATAAGAAATCAGGAAGGGGGCAAATAGTTTTTCACATCACTGTATGGGTTAATATTACCCATATTTTACTATCAAAATCCAATAGAATATCGCTAACTTTAGCAACATTTTACTAGCGGTACTCTCCTGCGAAAATGAAAATGTAAAAACAGGTTATTTTGAGCCTTTTAGTCTCTAGCTCTGGCAGGGTGGTATATTAAGTCATATGTTGTAGGCAATAGATCCTGCATAATGCATGCTCCTGCACCTTAAACAAGCATTACTCTTCCTCTCACCTGATGTGACCCTTCATGTAATCCTTACCTGGCCATAAGCCACATGCCGCAAATAAAGTGCTCATGGTGGCCTTTGTTTACTTGCAAACTGTCATTACCTTTATTACACAACAACAATTGTTGCAGAGGAAATCTGCCTGAGACAAATCTTTAAAGTTAAACAGATATGTTGCAGTATCTTATTTAAATGTGGCGCACGGTGGCGTAGTGGTTAGCGCTCTCGTCTTGCAGCGCTGGGACCCCGGTTCGAATCCCAGCCAGGGCACCATCTGCAAGGAGTTTGTATGTTCTCCCCGTGTCTGCGTGGGTTTCCTCCGGGTACTCCGGTTTACTCCCACATACCGAAAAAAATACAGATAAGTTAATTGGCTCATCCCTAAATTGGCCCTAGACTACAGTACTTACACTACATAATACAAACATATTAGATTGTGAGCTCCTTTGAGGGACAGTTAGTGACAAGACAATATATATATACTGTACAGCGCTGTGTAATATGTCGGCGCTATATAAATACTAAATAATAATAATAATAATACAATTCATTCAGGATATTTTGTACACTCTAGGTGGTTGGGGGTGGTGTAGATCAATTTTATTCCAATTGTCTTCTGAAGAATATAGTACTAAAGTCTATCAACCTTCCTGGCGGTAAGCCCGAACTCTGCTCGGGCTATGCAGCGCAGGAGGATTTTTCAGGCCTTGCTGGGCCGATTTGCACAATTTTTTTTCTTTATTACACGCAGCTAGCACTTTGCTAGCTGCGTGCAGTGCCCGATCGCTGCCGATTCGCCGCTACCCGCCGCACAATGCCGCCACCCCCCCCCCCCCCCCCCCCAGACCCCATGCACAGCCTGGCCAATCAGTGCCAGGCAGCGCTGAGGGGTGGATCGGGACTTCCTTTGACGTCGATGACGTCATCCCGCCCCATCCCCATGGTGACGGGGGAAGCCCTAATGGAAATCCCGTTTAGAACGGGATTTCCTGATGGGCCTGATCGCCGGAGGGGGTAGGTGGATGCCGCAGCTCAGCGGCTGTCATGTAGCTAGTGCTAGGCTAGCTGCATGATTAAAAAAAATGTTTAAAAATAGTGCTGCGTTGCCCCCTGGCGGTTTTAATTGACCGCCAGGAGGGTTAATGTCTTCTGCTAAGCCTTCAGAGATGCTCTAAGTTGTTGTTTATGCAAAAGAGCCTCTCTGAGCTTTCCTACTAAACTTAGGTGGCTTCTTTCTGGAGCACTTGTACATCAAAGAAACAGTCATAAACAGATTTAAATAAGATTTTTACTGCAGGGAAGTTGAAAGGGTCATTAGCTCTGCTTGTGTTATAGTTTAAAATACAAAGTTTGGCTTGTAATTCCAAATTTGACAGAATTATGCAATGTTATGAAAAAAAAAAAGCTATATAAAATTTAAAATGAGACGGTTTCCTTTGCTTCTAATGTTCTATTAATTATCAGTACTACACATACAAATCATTACATCATAATTTTTTTTTTTTTTTACTTCAGTGTCACTTTAAAGGTTCATACACTTCTACAATGGCTATCATTCATGAAAGTGCTGTCGGTATGGAGAATCAGTGCGGGAAAACAACGCTGTCGGTGTTTTAGACTTCTGGCTGCTCATTCATAAAAAAGTGTTCTGGTGCGATAGCAGTGCGGAGATTTCCCGAACTAGGCTGGCGGTAGGCTTGCAGAGACACGGAAGCTGCCGAGTTGATACATTTCTCAGTGTTCCGCTCTACTGCAGCTGCCTGGGGGGTCTGTGTGTCTCCATTCACTTAACATTGGTATCGCCAAATCAGAGGGAGCGGTACTTACCGACCTCATATCGCTTGCTCTAATCTTTATGAATTAACATTTTGTTACATTTTTTACAATAATCACCGCACAAGGCAGTGATTTATCGCTCTGCTCGGTAATGTCAGCTTTTCATGCGGAAGGAGCCTTTATGAATGCAGATTTTGCTACATGGGCGGTAAAGTCAGCTGTTTTAAGCATTTCCGCATGCGGAAATGCTTTATGAATGATAGCCTATCTGTCCAACGTTTCTGTTCAGCCCCATTCACACGCTCAACAGAGGTCTCTTATGCAGCACAACTGTCAAACTGCATTTGTTGCGAGATAAGTTGAAACCACTAAAACAAGTCTCTTGCTATTGTTCAAAAAACTGATAAGTCAATCCAACAGTTGGATTGCCTTCTTATCAGACTTATCAGCTGTTTGAACAATAACAAAAGACTTGTTTTAGTTGTTTCAACTTGTTTCACAACAAAGGTATATGGGGCTTAAGGCGCGTACACACGCCATACTGTAGCAAACGTTGAGTCAGTCAGACCCTCCAGCTGGGCGGACTTTCTGCCAACAGTAACACGTGTGGCAGACTGATAAGACTTTTTCTGACAGATCAGCTGAGCGGCTCTTTCAGAAACAGTCTTATCAGTCTGCCGACAGCATGTACACACGTGCTACTGTCGGCAGAAAGTCCGCCCAGCGGGAGGGTCTGACTGACACAACGTTTGCTACAGTATGGCGTGTGTAAGTGCCTTTAACAGACAAGTTAGCCAGATAGTTGGTAGGTGTGTATGAACCTTAAGGCATCCATACACTGGCAGATGGCCACCTGATTTTACCAACAAATAGATCTTTCTCTCATTGAAATCTTATAGTGAACCTTAAGTCTGTAAAAAAAAAATGAGTTTAACTCACCTGGGGCTTCCCTCAGCCCCCTGCAGCTGATCGGTGCCCTCGCAGCTCCGCTCCGATGCTCCTGGACCCGCCGGCGACGACTTCCGGTTTTGCCGTCACCGGCCGACAAGCATGCCTTCTAGTAGCCTAGGGGGTGCTATTGTGGCTGGGAATGCGAAGAATCACTCGCGTTCCCAAGCCTGTCGGCCGGTGACGGCGAAACCGGAAGTCGTCGCCGGCGGGTCCAGGAGCATCGGAGCGGAGCTGCGAGGGCACCGATCAGCTGCAGGGGGCTGAGGGAAGCCCCAGGTGAGTTAAACTCATTTTTTTTTTTTTACACTTAAGTATCCCTTTAACAAAGAGAGATCTGCTGTCACGCAATACAAATAGATTTTTTTTTCCAGTTGCCAGTTGGGGTAAATACAACTTTCTGAGTACAGTCAGTCTGCTTTAAAATAATGAGTAACTATCTGAGGGCCGGAGTGCTTTAGCTGTACGGCTCAATCACCTCCGTCACCCTCTTGCCTGGGCTTCTTGATATTACACCTGTAATACTGGTGAAACTTTAAGGATGGAATAAAGTATTACAATGCAGATTAGTGCTGCATCTTTCCTTTTCTTCCAATAAACAGAATATGTTTCCTTATATACAATTGAAGTCTCATGTTTTTGATATTGGGCAGGTACAACTTTCATTCCAACCCAGATATCAGCATTTACTCTAAAGAACAATGGAAACATAATGCCAGTAACCAAAGAAGTTTGAATGTGTAGTGTGTCTGTTTAGGTTCTGTGGTTTCTAATTTGAAGAAGTAGTAGGGGTCAATTCTAGGGGAACTGTGGAAACATAGATAATTAGGGATTTCCAGCTGAAAACTGCTTTTTTTTTTAATCCTCAAAAAATGCCTTTCAGTGGTAAGAACTGGGTGATGTACACATAAATGCTGTAAACAAGTCCTGGGAAGCTGCAAATCATGACCTGTGAAAGTGGTACCTAAAAATGAGTGCAATGATTTTTTTTTCTCCTGGCCATATCTTCTAATGATGTCAAATGGAGCCCTTAAAGAAAAATCTGCATTTAGTGGCATTTGGTGTAAATTTTGGTGCATGCCGGCTGCCGCTATCGGGCGCCTTGGGGAGCCCAATTTTGCCATGTTTGCTACAAATCGCAGCTTCCACAAAGCTATGATATGCGGCTATGAAGGTAAATTTGGGTGCCCGGAGGTGCCCGATTACTAGCAAGAGGGGACATTGTTTACCACACCGGCTTGTGGGAAAAAAATGACTTGTGTGGCGGGGGGATGGGGGGGGGGGGGGGGGTGGTATATGGTGGCGGTTAGGCACCACCAGGGTGGGAGTTTGGCATAGACATCATGGGGGGGGGGGGTGTTAGGGTTAGGCACCACCAGGGGGATTTTAGAATTAGGAAAGGGTTCTGTGAGAGTAGGGTTAGGTTTAGCAATACTAAAATATCGGTACATAATACCGATATTCTACTATGGATATTTAGTAATTGAATATCACTAGTTTTAGTGACCGTCTACTAGCGGCAAACTGCTGAAAAGTTATTTTTAGAGATGAAAAATTATCCCTTGAGTTAAAACTTAGGAGAAAAAGGTTAATTGAATAAGGACCAGTGTCTTCTGGGAAGGAAGTAGAGCATATGTGCCACTTACCATCTTTTTTTTCTGTTGGGAGGGTTGGCTTGGTGGTTATAGCCAATTAACACACCCTTTAGCTCATTTCTATTGGATGTGCATAGAAGGATCAGAGGTGGTTTGGGTATGAGGTCCTGGGGGTTGTGGAAAAGTATGATAGTCTGTCAGTCAAATGTCCTTATGTGTTGCATTTAGGATGGTGTGGCACGGAGGCGCTGGGTCTGTGAATGGACAGTAAGAAACTTAGCTGGGGCAGGGAGGATAAATGCCACTTGGAGAAGGATGATGTCCACTCCAAAGTCAAGGGCTTAAAGAAGGGCTTAAAGAGGAACTCCAGTGAAAATTATGTAATAACAAAGTGCTTCATTTTTACAATAATTATGTATAAATGATTTAGTCAGTGTTTGCCCATTGTAAAAGCTTTCCTCTCCTTGATTTACATCCTGACATTTATCATATGGTGACATTTTTACTGCTGGCAGGTTATGTCACTAGAAGTACCTGCTGCTTGCTTTAATGGCAGTTGGAAACCACTGTAAACAGCTATTTTCCACAATGCAACAAGGTTCACAGACTGGAAACTGCCAGGAAAATGGTCCTCACAGTCTCCAGTGGGAGGGGCTTCACCACAATATCAGCCATACATACAGTAGCCCCCTGATGATCCATTTGTGAAAAGGAATAGATTTCTCATGTAAAAGGGGGTATCAGCTACTGATTGGGATGAAGTTCAATTCTTGGTCACGGTTTCTCTTTAAGTAGGTGAAAATGAGGTGAGGGGTGGAGTCCATTTTTCTGTTAGGTCAACAAAGGAGGAGTTAAGTAAAATGTGTAAACATAGTTTTTAACATTTTTGCTAAAGCTGAAGGGACAAATGCATGCAAGGGAACTTTTACAAAATTGCAACTATTCTTTAATACTATTTCACCCTGACAATATATTTAATGAAGGACATTTCTTTACTTATTGCATTGGATATACAGTATAATATACCGTTTAATGATATATCCATAGAAATGCCAGTGTTTGGCATTTAGCCTTGAGCTTCAGCTTTTAGTCACTACCGTATTTGTTACCAATGCCGAAACATAAGCCAATGTAACTCTTAGGATTGATAATTACCTCCAACATGACTAATGAATGCCTACAGAGCAGAGGAGGCAGATCCTTTCCCTCATCTTCAACCAATCATATTATTCAAATATAAATAGCAAATTGTTACTGGGCACCCTAGCACATCACAATGTTTGTTTAGTAAATGCAGGGTAAGGATTGGCTGCATGTTCATAATATTACTTCTCACGATGTTTTAGCATCAAGCCTTGTAGCCTGACCTCCTTGCTCACCCTTGATGGAGTAGTAAGCTCACGTAATGGGCAGTAAGAAGTGTGCCTGTGATATGTCCTACAAACCTGCTGTTAATACTGCTTGGTGCTGACACAGGTACTTCTGGCTCATCTCCTAATCCCTCTTCCTTTATACCATCACTTTAGGATTAATTGGATGTTTTCTCCTCCCCACCCCCCTGTAGCTGCTACAAATTGGGCTGTTGGCACTTGGAGGTCAGACTCTATCACTGTTGTTTGTCTGGACCCTGAAGATTCACCACTTGATTTTGCTCCTATCTGAATAGTAAGAGAATAAGCTTATCAAGATTTTAGTAGCAAGCTTATAGCTTTATACCTTATAACTGTTTTACTTATTGTTGTAGTACTAGTCTTGGTAATTCCGCCTGTAATCTTTGTGACTTGTTGGTTTGAATGTACTCATGCAGAAAGTTTGATACTGTCATATTTGTGTGTGATAAAACAGCTGGAATAAGAAACATGGATAGAGAGGCTGATATGTGGATATATCTGCACATTGAAGCAAAGTAAAGGGGAGGCATCTGCACAGGCCAACCTATCAGCTTTCAGCTGTTGAATGAACTAGGGCTATGATTGGATGTTCTGGCTATCTGACTTCAACATCTGACTTTGCTTAGACCTTATTACTGCACTGAATTCTGACAGACCAACATTTTTGTTTAAAGCCCATCAAACAAATGTGACTGTTTGGTTATGGGATATTGTCATTTGAACAATAGCACAAATACATGGATCAAGTCATTTATAATGCAGTACAAACATTTTAAAGGGTGCTTTCAGTTGTTACTTAGCTTAAAGGACAACTGAAGTGAGAAGACTATGGAGGCTGCCATATTTCCTTTTAAGCAATACCAGTTGCCCCGCTGTCCTGCTTATCTATTTGGCTGCAGTAGTGTCTGAATCACAGCAGAAACAAGCATGCAGCTAATCTTGTCGGATCTGACAATATCAGAAACACCTGATCTGCTGCATGCTTGTTCAGGGTCTATGGCTAAAAGTATAAGAGGCTGAGGATCAGCAGGATAGCCAGGTAACTGGTTATTGCTTGAAAGGAAATAAATATGACAGCCCCATGTCCCTCTTGCTTCAGTTATCCTTTAAAGGACAACTGAAGTGAGATGGATATGGAGGCTGCCATTTTTACTTTAAAATATTGCAAGTTGCTCAGCTATCCTGCCGATCCTCTGCCTCTAATACTTTTACCCACAGACCCTGAACAAACCTGCAATAGATCAGACGTTTCTAACATTATTGTCAGAGCTGACAAGTTTAGCTACATGCTTGTTTCTGATGTTATGTCACTGCTGCATCCAAGCAAATCAATGGGGCTGCGAAGCAACTGGTATTGTTTAAGAGGAAATAAATATGGCCTCCATAGGTCTCTCACTTCAGTTCTACTTTAAAGCTGCAGTTCAGTCCCAGGCATAATAGATCTAAAGTCTCTGAAGAATTTATCTTCAGTCTGCAGACTGCTAAGACTTACTGCAATTTCCAGGAAGTTCAGTTTTCACTCTTTTGCAGCTATGCCAATGGTGTACTCTTTGGCATACACAATCCTTTCCATTATGTACAACATGAGCTGCTAATCTGTGCTTATTGTGATAGTAAACTAGCCACAGAGTGTGGTGCTTACCTGTTTGGAATACATTTGCACACCTTCTCCTTTATTTCTATTTTCTCTTTCTTCACTCGTTTTTTTCTGTACTGTTAATCATCTCTGTGCAGTTCTTATCAGCACTTCATCACACATTAAGTATGGAGTATGGGATAGTAATAAATCCTGTTTTAGTGAATAGTGTACGTCACATACCAGTATTTGCAAATTTTTTAAAACAGAACTTTAAAAAAAGAATGTTTCATTATTGAGTAGAACATCATTTGAATACATTTCAGCTACATTAAATTATAAGAAAAACTAAAGGAAACCTGTATAAGAAGTATGGAGACTGCAATGCTAGTCTCTTGTTTTTAAAAATAGTTTTTTAAATGCTAGTCATTAGTCTTGGAATGAGCATAAGGATCAAGTGTCGATTCATAAAGGTTTTTTTTGTTATGGGTAATGTACATAGGCAACGTCATTGTCTCTTTTCCTTTAAGTTGTAGTGCAATAATTTATAACTGAGTACCCTGATAGCTCATGATGATCCAGAACCACTAAGAGAGTTTAAGGGACGTAAAGAGACCAACAAGCCCTCTAACTTAAAAAAAAGCAATGCTAAATATATTCTGATTGAGATAACTGAGTGGGCATATTTCTATGAAAAGACTACATAATTGTGTATTTACCAATCATGGGAACCTACTGTAAAAGCTTGGAGGCTCGGACCTAAGATACACTTTACCAACAAAACATGTTATGGATAGCATGTCTCCAGTATATGCTTTAACCACTTCGCCACTGAGGGGTTTTACCCCCTGACCACCAGAGCAATTTTCACCTTTCAGCGCTCCTTCCATTCATTCGTCTATAACTTTATTATTACTTATCGCAATGAAATGAACTATATCTTGTTTTTTTCGCCACCAATTAGGCTTTCTTTAGGTGGGACATTATGCCAAGAATTATTTTTTTCTAAATGTGTTTTAATGGGAAAATAGGAAAAATGTGGGGAAAAAAATTATTATTTTTCAGTTTTCGGCCATTATAGTTTTTAAATAATGCATGCTACTGTAATTAAAACCCATGAAACGTATTTGCCCTTTTGTCCCGGTTATAAAACCATTTAAATTATGTCCCTATCACAATGTTTGGCGCCAATATTTTATTTGGAAATAAAGGTGCATTTTTTTCAGTTTTGCGTCCATCCCTAATTACAAGCCCATAGTTTATAAAGTAACAGTGTTATACCCTCTTGACATAAATATTTAAAAAGTTCAGTCCCTAAGGTAACTATTTATGTATTTTTTTTAATTGTAAATTTTTTAATTTTTTTTTAATTACAAAAAAAAAAAATGGGGAGTGTGGGAGGTAATTTTATGTGTAAAAGTCATTTATTTGTATGTGAAAAATGTGTAGGGTGTAGTTTACTATTTGGCCACAAGATGGCCACAGTAACTTTTTGTTTTAATGCGACCTCCAAGCTTCCTTCCGGAAGCTTGGAGGAAGAATAAGGAGGCTGGACACGTGAGTTTTTTCTCACAATGATCGCGCTGCCCATAGGAGAGCAGCTGATAATTGCGGGGCTTAGATCAACGAACGGGAATGGATTTTCCCGTTCATTGATCTCTGGGCGAGCGGGCGGCGGCGGCGGTTTTACTAGCGGCGGGCGGCGTGTTTACGAGCAGGAGCGCGGGCAGCGTCGGGAACGCGGAAAGTACGTGTTTCTCCGTCCCTGGTTTTTAAAGGATGGAAAAAGGGGCGGAGAAATACGTACGCGCGGGGGTAAAGTGGTTAAGCAATGCCAGCACTTTCTGCAGGGAATAAACATTATATTATTTAGGTGAAATACTACAACACCCAACATCGCTTTCCGGTCAGCTCCGTATCACTGAACACTCATCATTTGTCCAAATCCCATATTATATGCTGTAACACTCCTTCTCGGGCTCCACTGCTCAGTGCAAGTATAGGCATCTGCCTGGCAATCACAGGGTGAGCAGGATACAAAACGATGCATCTTATTGACAGAGGGATCCTCCATCTGCTCCTGGGCCCTATAGCAACTGCCATGGTTGCAAGGCTATTACTGCACCCCTAGGGAACCCCTATGAATTACTAGATCATCATGCAAAATATGCCATAGACATGATGTAATAGATATAAGAAATCTTTCACAGCTTGGCTTGAAGGAATTATTGGCTAATATTGGCAAATACTAGAAAGACAAAAGAAATCGAGAGCCCCAGTTGAGCAATATGTCGATTCGACAAATGTGATGGTAAATTAGATGTGGTAATATACTCAGGTGGGTTACCACTAGTAACCAATATGATGGCAGGTGGGGAGATTAAACCTGACCCTACTTGAGTATGAAGTATGAAGAAATGGTGTAACCCCTTTACACCACGTGAAGAATAGTTGGTAAAACTGAGGCACCAGATGAGGATAAAATAGTTAAAAACTGTTTAAAAAGGAGGTAGTGGTGGACTTGCCCACCCACAAATGGACTCAAAAGTCAACAAGCAAAGTATGCCCAAAGTTGTGTAACTTTGATGTAATAGATATGACATTTTCCACAGCTTGGCTTTAATGAATTATTGGCTAACATTGGTAAATGAAAACCGCTTAAAATGGAGAGGCAGTGGTGAGACTCACCTCTCCTGAAGAAAAAAGTAAATGGCGACTTGATTGAAACAAAACTATTTATATACAGTATACCAAAAAACAAGAGTATGACAATGCATTTTGAAGGCTTTACCTGCTAACAGTAAAAAGTACACCTATATAAACAGGTCACTGTTAGGAAGGCACATAACAAATATAAAACTTTTTCCCTTAAAAAAACTAAATAGTTTTCTAATTTCAGCGCTCCTCCCATTCATTTGCTGATAACTTTATTGTTACTTATCACACTGAAATGATCTAAGTATTGTTTTCGCCACAAATTAGGTTTTCTTTGGGTGGTACTTTTTGTTGAGAATTATTTTATATACATTTTAAAGGGAATAATTAGAGAAAAGGGAAAAAAATCATTTCTCAGTTTTCAGCCATTATAGTTTTAAAATAAAAATTGCTTCGAAACATAAAACCCACGTTTTATTTGCCCACTTGTCCCAGTTATTACAACATTTAAATTGTGTCCCTATTAAAATGTATGGGGATAATATTTTATCAGAAAATAAAGGTGTATTTTTTCCGTTTAGTGATTTTTAGTGTATATACTCAAGTATAAGGCCCGGTTCACACTTGCGGTGGCCCTCCGGAATCGCCGTGCCGGAGCCGCACCGCCTGCAGAACGGACGGAACGGACGCACGGCATAGCAATTAAAGCCTATGCGTCCGTTCACATGGGTCCGTTCTGCAGAACCGGAGCCGGACCGGATCCGGGCCGGATCCGGACTCCGGCCTCCGTTCCAACATGCGCTATTTTTTCATCCGGCCCCTCCGGCAGCCGTATCCGGGGCGGAGCCGGACTGCACCATCCGGCCAATACAAACAAATGGGAACCGGAGGCCGCACAACACACTGGCTGAGAAATCCGGATCTTCTACCCCACTTCCTATGCGGATTTTTGCGGCGATATTGGCTGGGGACACATGGGCAAGCATTTTGGAGTGGAGCAGCACGAGCTGGAGGTGTTGGCAGGATGTTGGCAGCATGTCGGAGGTGGAGGTGAGTGCTAAACAGCAGAGGGCCTGATTCCACAGGTCCCCCTTCTGCTGACCTCCCAGACCCCAACATTTTTTTTTTTTTTTTTACGTATATTTTGCCAAACGGATCCGGATCGCATCCTGATTGCCACCTGATGCAACCTGACCGGATCCGGATCGGATCCGGATCAGAACCGTACGGTTCCGATCCGGATCCGGTCCGGATCCGGTCAGGTCATCCGGTCCGTTTGGCAAACAACCGCTAATGTGAACCGGGCCTTAGTCTATAATTTAGGTCTGATTCACTTCATAAAAGTATAGGGGGTCGACTTATACACGAGTCACAGGCAACACTGAACACAATGAGTAATGTATTTGCTACTAGTGACATTCCCATTTGCAGCAATTTACCCAGTGGTAAGTTATACTTTGAGGAAAGGAAATGCCAAGAAAGCACATGTCTGAAAGTCCTGGCCACAACAATTACCAAGGAAAGGGGCAGGGGGGAAATACTTTGCTGTATAAAAGGGAGTGAATATTTAAAGCACTTGGGGCCCTGGAGGAGGTATTGGCTGCACTTAAGGGACAGGAGGGGTTCATGGCTGCAAAACTGTATGCAGTGCCTGTCATTAACCCCTCCTGAGCCCCAAGTGCAGCCATTAACTTTGCTGGGTAGACTTATACTTGAGTTGAATAAAAAAATCCAGCTTAAGAGGGTTGAATATTAGAATCGACTTATACACGAGGTTGACTTGTATTCAAGTATATACGGTAATACTATAACACTAATTAAAATACTTTATTTGCAAAATGAACAGTAATATTCCCTCATGATATACATATTAAAAAAAAAAGTCCTTAAGATAACTATGTATGTAATTTTTTTAAAATTATGTAATTTTGTTTAATTTTTAACAAGTGTTTTATTTTGGTAACTATGGAGAAGGGGTTAAAAAAAATTAAACCGTTTTCTAAGTAAAAGTGTATTTGAGTGTATTTTTTTACTTTGTCCACAAAATGGTGCTACACAAAGAGTGTTCTAGAAATAGAAACACAGAAGCAACAGGTTTTATTTTAAAGAGCCTGCATCTCGTTGCTGCAGGCTCTAAATCATCACAGGCATGGTGATCAGGGTTGGGAACAGTTGTTTCCCATACCCAGATCACAGAAGGAGGGGATTGTGACGGCAAGGCAAATGGAAACGGCATGGGGATAGTGAACAGCGGTGGAAAGTAAACAATATGCATTTCTACGACCCTGATCTACAACTTAAGTATACAGGGGCACTTTCAAATATGTTTACTGAAACAGCTCAGCCAATCACAGATGATCTACAACAATTTATCCTTCTTTTATGTGACTAGTGAAAGTCAAGAATTTTGTGTTTAGGTATGGCCTCCTTCCTCCTCCTTGCTTGGGCTTCACACATTGTTAAAGGCCTCACTTCTCTATTTATTACGTTGGTATAAGTTAACCAAATAGTAAGCACATTCTTTCCAGTTAAAAATAGCACTCAAAAAGAAATTAATTGGGCATGAATCGTTTGCATCCAATCAGTTAAATTTAATTTTAAATGTAGGTCAACTTTAACACATATCAGTCAGTGGACGAGAGTCAAAGCACCCAGCATAGACAGTACAACAGGTGTCCATATTGGAGTGAGTCTATCTAGGCTGACAGCAACCAAAGATCCATGGTGCAAATAAAGGAAAGCACAAAGTGCAGTTCCATGCTGGTAACATTTTTTGGGTTGCTTTAATTTCAGAGTGCAGATTCAGATTGTTACAAATATGTTTGTGACTTAGTGGTTTTAAGGATATTTGTCCTTCAGAAAACATCCATTCATCTGTTGAAGTCCTATTTTCCTCTCATCGGTTGTTAAAAACGTTTTGTATTGCAAAAGAAATCTTTTTGCAGTTGCAAAATTCCAACTTTTAAGATTGTTAGACTGGTTATACATCTCTGATTTTACAGATTCCATGATAAATACTAGTGTATTAGTAGTGTCATTAGAGTATTAGAGTAGGGTAATGTGTTAGCTATCAGCTACAGTGATAACATTTTGGTAAAAGATTGTTTGTCTATAAATGTTATCCATACTTCAACATTAATTGATACAAGAATAATTATACACAAGAATAATTATATAATGACGTTGAAGTAGAAGCCAACTTATAGGTTTTCAAAACCATTCAGCAAAGAAAATGTAAAAAAAATATATAAAATGAAAACTGAAATTTGACTTTCCAAAACCACATTGCAAAAATATTTATTACTGCTGCTTAGAAAATGAATTAGCCAGTATATCATTTTACGGTTGTGTTTCAAAATTATGGAGGCAAAAATAAGTAATATATAAGTCATTAGCATATTTTGTAAAGCAACGTGTTTACAAATCAGGTATTTTCTTTGTTTGTAATCCGATATGCCTTAAGCACTAAATCTGCTTTAAATCTTCTAGGTACGTTTTACAGATGTAGTCACATTCTCAGCCAGATAATAGGATCATCTCTGTTATCTTGGCAAATGGAACGCAAACAGAAATTTGAGAATGAAATGCAATGCTAAATGACACTGATTCAGTTACTTACATGGTGAATATGCCCAATGCAGTGCCTTTCATTTTTAAAGTGAATCTATCACAAAAATATGATGCGCCAATTACAATGTGCGTAATGGATTCAGGCAAGGTCTTACAAATTCCCCATCTGCCCTGAAAGAGTGTTTGGGAACTCTGCATGCTCTGTGCAGTTATTATTAGCATGCCATAGGCCTGCTCATGCCAGGCTAGAGTAAGCTGATTCTTTTCAGCTTTCCCTCCAACACTGAGTGTAGCCAGGGGCGTTGCCAGGATCCTAAGAGATTAGGGGCACTTTTTTAGGCACTCCAGTCGGGAAATGGGTTTGGCCACGCCCCAAAATGTGCGTGTGGTCATGGGTGGAGCCTAATTTACATGAACTTAACAGCAGCCGAACTAGGCCTGCCCAGAAAAAGGTTGGATGAAGCCCGCTCTTCATTGAAGTCCCCTCTCCATTGAGGCACTCTAACTGTCAGCATGACCACATAAAAGCACCACAGCTCCCTGCATGCCCCATAAAGGCATCATAGCACCCAGCATGGCACCACAGCACCCAGTATGTCCACAGAGAGTCACCACAGCACCCAGCAGAACCCCGATTGATGCACCACAGCTCCCAGCAGGGCCGGAGCTACCATAGGAAAAAATGGGCAATTGCCCCAGGGCCCCAGAGCATGTAGGGGCACCCAAGGTGTCCCTCCCCCATCTTAACTGTTGCTCCCCAGGGAATCTGCAGAGTCTGCTAAATT
Source organism: Hyperolius riggenbachi (assembly GCF_040937935.1). Taxonomy (NCBI): domain Eukaryota; kingdom Metazoa; phylum Chordata; class Amphibia; order Anura; family Hyperoliidae; genus Hyperolius; species Hyperolius riggenbachi. The sequence goes on from NC_090649.1 coordinate 131,444,253, forward strand.
GGGAGGTGATTGGGGGAGGGTCAGCAGCCAGCTCAGGGGCCCAGGAGGGAAATTTGGCTGCAACAAAGGGCCTCTAGTGATGCTTTTTGGTCGGGGGTGACTGTTGGGGGCCCCAAGGCTAATTTTGCCCTAAGGCCAAATTGTTTCTTGAACCAGCCCTGGCTCCCAGAATGCCCGCCATTGAGGCACCACAGCTGACTCTGCCTGGGAGAGATCCGGGGCACCCCAGCATAGATCCGGGGCACGTGCCACTGATCTTTGGGGCTAGCAATGTTCCTAAGTGTAGCATTAGGATATATCTGCTCTTTACAGTATGTTTTATCACATGCACTGATCAGCAAACGTGTTGCATTTTATTTCATATCTTTGATGCAATTTAAGATTTAAGGACAACTATTGCAAAAAAAAAGTCAAATTTAAAATACATTAAAACACATAAATAAAAAGTACCTTTCTCACAGAGTAAAATGAGATGTAAATTACCTTTCTTCTATGTTGCTGTCACTTACAGTAAGTAGTAAATCTGACAGAACCGACAGGTTTTGGACTAGTTCATCTCCTTATGGGGGAGGTGGTGTGTGGGGGGGGCTGAATGTTTATATGGATCCTTTCCAGGGAGTGCTTTTGTAAAGAATAAATAAAATACTGAGAATTCCCCATGAAGAGATGGACTAGTCAAAAACCTGTTGGTTCTGTCAGATTTCTACTACTTACTGTAAGTGACAGCAACATAGAAGAAAAGTAATATACAGCTCATCTTACTCTTGAAGAAACATGCATCTTATTTGTATGTGTAATTTAAATTGTACAATTTTTAGTGATACTAATTAGGTTCACAAATGGTATGCATCTTATTTGTCATCTAACTATTATTTTTAATGTTCTACTCAAGCTTGCATTGTGGAATGGATGTTATGATCCTGAGCTTCAGATACTTTTCAGTAAAAACTCAGTCTGGACAATTAGGATAAGTCTTCTCACACTGGGGGCGTTGCCCTGTAAAAACAGGATCTCAAAGGAGAGAAAAGTTAAGGATTCCAGTGTACCATACTGCTAATGGGCCAATGTGTATATACCATTACAATATCATTGCATGGCATTTACAATGTGATTATATTGTCCAAGGCAACCTGTCAGTGTGAATCGAGCCTAATTCTGCTTTACAACTGTATAAATTTGGGTAGAGAAAGGTGTAGGATGTCATATAACATGTCGTTTTTCACATAATGTTAGCTATTCTTGCAGTAGCTGTTTATTGATATTGATGGAGATTGTGGTATTCATCATGGCGCTGCCATTGCTCATTGAGTACGAAAGGAGTGTTTGTAGGTAGGAGAGAGGCTTTATGGCCTCACGGTAGATTACAATTGTCAGAAGGAAATGTTATATTTAAAAAGTAAATATATCTTGAGAGCTCATTTAATGTCTACTTAAAGTAAAACCGTGACCAAAAATTGAACTTCATCCCAATCAGTAGCTGATACCCCCTTTCCCATGAGAAATCTATTCCTTCTCTCAAATGGATCATCAGGGGGCTCTGTATGGCTGATATTGTGGTGAAACCCATTTCACAGGAAACTGTGAGGACCATGGTCCTCGCACTTTCCTGTCTGTGAACTTCGTTGCATTGTGGGAAATAGCTGTTTACAGCTGTTTCCAACTGCCACAAAAGCAAGTAGACGCTACTTCCACTGACATCACCTGCCAGCAGTAACAATGTCACCATGTGATAAATGTAAGAATGTAAATAAGGGAGAGGAAAGACTTTGCAATAGGCAAACATTGACTAAATCACTTGTACATAATTATTGTAAAAAAGCTATTTTTTTTATTACATTATTTTCACTGGAGTTCCTCTTCAAAGAGGAACTTTACTGAAAGATAGCGGGCAATAAATTATTGATATTAGCCATGTATTTGTTTGATCCATATTAAGCCTGTGGGTCCTCAACCCTACTGCTGGCAGACAAATATATATATATATATATATATATATATATATATATATATATATATAATATTACACACATATAATTTGCACAGAGGAAGAAACTGCTAGAACAGCAGGTGGAGACAGCTGTTATTTCCCACAATGCAACGAGGTTCACAGACATGATAATGTCAGGGCCATGGTCCTCTCACTGTGGGAGGGGTTTCACCACAATATCAGCTTAGCTTTCTCATGGGAAAGGGGGTATTAGCTACTGACTGGGAGAAGGTTCAATCCTGGATCAAAGTTTCTCTTTAAAATAAGCAGGTATGAAGGTAATATTAGAACTAAGCCATTAACACATTTGCTGTTATTGTAATAAACTGACATAACCCTTTGAGTGGAAAAAGTCATGCATACAGGCAAAGCTGGTATGAAAACAATTGCTATTTGTTCACTGTTCAGTCTTTTCTTCTGTCTGTCTGCTATTTGCTAGATAAATAAGACCAGGAATCATGAGTGGAGACAAGAAATCCCGAAATGTTATCTATAAGAAAACCTCCCGTGACAAGGCGGTAAGCATAACACATAACACTGAGCACAGTATTTTCCTATATGATTTAACTCATTATTCATTAGCCATTGAAATGGCTCAGAATGTGGACCAATGGGGAGCCCTGGCTGCAAATTCAAAGATCCTTTGCCTGGGCTAAGAGGCACACAGTAATTACAGTGACAGATACATTGTAATTATGCGATGGAACTTGTGACGAGAGGCAGCAGGTAATTAGTGGCGGTATGTATAATAACGGGTGACAGCGCAGCTACGTCGGGGGGCTTTAGAGATGTATGGCGACCAACGGGGAGCTCTGGGGGTCTCCTTATTGACCTCCCTGGCGGTAAGCCCGTGCTGAGCATGGGCTATGCCGCGGAGGAGGATTTCTCAGGCCCTGCTGGGCCGATTTGCATACTTTTTTTTTGCAACATGCAGCTAGCACTTTGCTAGCTGCGTGTGCACTCTGATCGCCGCCGCTCCGCACCGATTAGCCGACGCCGCTCGCCGCGCCCCTTCCCCCCCCAGACCCCATGCGCTGCCTGGCCAATCAGTGCCAGGCAGCGCTGAGGGGTAGATCGGGACTCCCAATGACGTCACGCCGCCCATCGCCATGGCGACGGGGGAAGCCCTCCAGGAAATCCCTATAAAATAGAAAAAAAAAGGCGCTACACCTGCTATTGACGAAATTCTGTTTTGTCCCCACTTTTATTGCCTGATGAAGCGGGCTGGGCCTGCGAAACTCGTTGCACTGTTTTTGGGGTACCGTATAATAAATGTATTGATTTATATGAAGACAGGATCTCGTGTCTGCTTTTGGGAGGCAAGCCCACCACTTCCTCCAAGCAATTTTTAAATGTTATTGACTTTTATCCTACTGGCGCCTCTGTTCTACATACAAATACTTCAGGAAATCCCGTTCTTTGAACGGGATTTCCTGATCGGAGATCGATGGAGGCGATCGAAGAGGGCGGGGGGATGCCGCTGCACAGCGGCTATCATGTAGCGAGCCCTGGGCTCGCTACATGATTTAAAATTTTTTTTTTTTTTACAAAAACTGCTCTGCTGCCCCCTGGCGGTTTTTAATAGACCACCAGGAGGGTTAAAGGAGACTCCCAGATGCAGCGGCACAACACATATGTTAGCATATTTGGACCTGCTCTTTGCATGTCTAAGCTAACGCTCATGTCTGGTGTGTAAAGAACTTGTTGGGTGATTACATCGCCCGTGCTCACTGCTGGCGAGTTTAGCAATAGGATATGGCTCTTGGAATGAAAGATACAACCCTACAACTCTTTGAATGAAAAATACAGCTCTACAACTTTATGCATGAAAGATACAGCTCCACAACTCTAAAGCTCCATACACACGCTAGATGAAACTTGGCCGACAATGACCGACTGCTAAGAATTCAGTGTGTGCACAGCAGCCCTTATCCCCCCTCGCAAGTTCAAGAAAGATTGTGCGTAGGCACACCACTACTTCAAAAAAATCGGGTGCTTGCTATTATGGCATAGGCTTTGCCAATACAGCATCAAAAACGTCAAGTATACCAGCACACCGTGTTCCATGAGAAAAAAAAAGCGCTCTTTTTTTGAGCCATTATATCCACAAAAATACCGACAATTGTTTCGGGGGCCTCGCAGGGTCCCCCTTCATCAAGGCGCCTTGCTGGTATACTTGACGTTTCTTATCCCCCCTCGGCCGCTCAGCCATCTATCTCCTGATGAATTGATATGGCCGAGGCCATTGCTCTCCACTCACCAGGCCACCGTGTCACGTCACTCATGCACCAATTTGTTGTCCTTAGCCCCCTCCCCCTGCATAACAACAGAATATGTCTATACAGTGTCCGCCCTGCAGTGTTGTCTGGGGATCAAGTACTGATGCCTGCTGGGTGACATGCCTCATACGTATGTATGATAGATACAGCTCTACAATGTTATAGGATGATAAAACTGGCACCATATTTAGTTATCCATTTTTTATGATTCAATGTTTTGTTTTGAGTTGACTATAGTTTTGCTTTAGAGGAACTCTAAAGTGATAATAAAAAAATCAGTTTTACTTACCTGGGTCTTCTTGCAGCCTCCTGGAATCATCCTACGTCCACGGCGTCCGTCCGAGTCCCTCCGGCAAGCTGGGCGGCCACGTGCCTCCTCAACATGTGCATGCGTGGTATGCAAAAATCTCTATTGTGCATGCAGATCACTCCCAGCAGTCGGAAGTGGACGCGTGATCAGGTTGCACAACCGACTGGCGACCGGCCAGCTTTGCAGGGGTCACCGCTGCTTGCCGGAGGGACTTGGACAGACGTCATGGGCACAGGATGCCTCCAGGGGGCTGCAGAAAGCAGGTAAGTTAAAATAAATATCAGGTTGAGTTAAGTGACCTTTTAAGTGATTCTTGTATGGTAGAGTATTTATAGTATTTTTTTTAGTTGTGTGTGTGTGTTTTTACATTTCTTATTTGTTTCTCATACAGGTGAGTGTATATTTGGGTAAAAGAGATTATGTTGACCGTGTGGAATCTGTTGAACCAGTAGGTAAGTCTGAGGTTTTTTTTATTTAAAAATAGTCCATCACCTTAATTGCAGTTCATTTGGTGATAATTACATTACATAATTACATTATTAGCACTCTGCAAACAATTTTGGATGTTGAATTTTGCCAGAACAGGTCCATAATTTATTAATTGTTGCTAAATTTAAACTTACTAATATGTAATCATCTTCCAGGCCATAAATCACCAGCAATAGGCTGTTTGAAGCAAATATTTTAGCATCCTTGCTATTTCCTATGCCATCCCTTTTGTCAGATTTTATCAGATGTTTTTGTTTGGCTTTGTATTTTGCATTATCGTGTTTGACTTGCGTTATTGTTTAATTTGCAGATGGTGTTGTATTTGTGGATCCTGATCTTGTAAAGGGAAAGAAAGGTGAGTAGACTTTAATAGGAGTATGACAGCACTTTGGGGTCAATCCAATTCACTTTTTAAAGGGATCCTAAACTGAGGATTTTTCTTTTTAAAATAATACCAGTTGCCTGACTCTCCTGCTGATCCTGTGTCTCTAATAATACTTTTAGCCACAGCCCCTCAGCAAGCATGCAGATCAGGTGCTCTGACTGAAGTCAGACTGGATTAGATGCATGCTTGTTTCAGGTGTGTGATTCAGCCACTACTGCAGCCAAAGTGATCAGCAGGACTGCCAAGCAACTGGTATTGTTTAAAAGATAACATCCATATGCCTCTCAGTTAAGGTTCCCTTTAACCACTAGAGGACCACAGTGCTAAACCCCACTAATGACCAGGCCATTTTTTGATAAATTGGCCACTGCAGCTTTAAGGCCAAGCTGCCGGGCTGCACAACACAGCACACATGAGATCCCCCCACCACCACCACCACCACCTTTTCTCCCCACCAACAAAGCTTCCTGTTGGTGGGGACTGATCGTTCCCACTGTGTTTATTTATTTTTTATAAATATTTGTATTATTTATTTTTAAATAAAAATGCTTATTTATTTATACCCGCCTCTCCCCGCAGCCAGCCAATCATGACGATAGGCTGCGTGTCACATGGCTGTCCCCAGTACAGCGCTTCTGTGGATCGCAGCGTTGTTCAGCCCTATTAGACGTGAAACGGTGATCGCCGCTCGGAGACTGAAGGTGGGGCCGAGCTCCGCCTCCCAAGCAGGAGATGCGCGTGCAGCCTGCGCGCGATCTCCTGCAGTAGCCGGCCCTAGGACTTGACGCCAATTGGCATTAGGCGGACCTGAGGCTGCTGCCGCGGTTACGCCCATTGGCATGACGCGGTCTTCATGTAGTTAATCCCACGTGTTCTCCTAGGTGATATTTTATAATTATAAACAAAATACCTTTTAAGCCATCAACAAGCAAGGAAATTCTCAGAAATATGTTGACCGTACTTTTTCACCTACTGTTTGGTACTTTTTCAGTTGCAGAGTGCAAAAGATATTTTTAAACAGAAGATGAAGAATTATCTTCTAGGTGCAAACTTAGGAGAAAAAGTAAATTAAATCGGTCCTTGGACTGTATCGGTCCTTGGGCTGTATTAAAAGCATAATAAAATAGAGTAGCAGAGGCAACAAACTCAATCCAGGTCAAGAGTAAAGGTGGCCACACACCATACAATTTTTCTTATTTTTATTTGATTTGACCATTCCAATCCAATTTTCCGATTAATCAGAATCTTCGAAGTACCACACACGTATTTTTGAGATTGCCGCAGTTTCAAGATAAAAGATTGTAAACTGAAAAAAATTGGTTGGTTAGCAAAATCAAGAGAAAACAGTGAATAAATAAGTTTGGTATATACTGAATAAATATGTAAAAAATTTTTGCTTGAATACTATTTCACAATCCATCACACTGAATTTTCCAACATGACCGATCTAAAAAAAATAAAAAAAAAATGGAAATGCGATTGGATTTCTCAATTGAAAACAATAACAAATAAAAGCTTTAGATTGTTTGGGACGACCAATCATATTTATTTAATTGGTGTAAAATTAGATATTTAAATTGTATGGTGTGTGGCCACCTTTAGTATCAATTTACTGTACAAGTAAATATAAACGCTGTTGTAGTTTCACATCAATGCTTTTCTTTTGTCTTGTTTAGCACACTTTGATTTATGAGAGTGGTTGATGGGATTGTGGGTAGGAGCAGTTGCATGCAAAACAAGAAAATGTGCATTCAGTATTATCTTCAAATGCAGTAAAAAAAAAAAAATATTTATTATTACATTTGTATTATACCTGATAAGGGTTACGCATGAGGATGATTGAGGACGCAGCCTGCCTGATTACCCTTATGTACCTCCCAGGTGTAACTGTATTGCGCCAGGCCACTGCATTACCTAAATCGTTATATCAATGCTCTTCCTTAAAGGGACACTTAAGTCAAACAAAAAAAATGAGTTTTACTCACCTGGGGCTTCCAATAGCCCCCTGCAGCTGTCCGGTGCCCTTGCCGTCTCTCTCCGATCCTCCTGGCCCCGCCGGCAGCCACTTCCTGTTTCGGTGACAGGAGCTGACAGGCTGGGGACGTGAGTAATTCTTCGCGTTCCTGGCAACAATAGCGCCATCTATGCTGTTATAGCACATATCATATACCATATAGCAGCATAGAGAGTGCTAATGTGTCTGGGAACGCGAAGAATCACTCGCATCCCCAGCCTGTCAGCTCCTGTCACCGAAACAGGAAGTGGCTCCCGGCGGGGCCAGGAGGATTGGAGAGAGACGGCAAGGGCACTGGACAGCTGCAGGGGGCTATTGGAAGCCCCAGGTGAGTAAAACTCATTTTTTTTTGTTTGACTTAAGTGTCCCTTTAATGGTGTGATATAAGCCAGGTATTTTAGTTGAAGCAAGCACACAATGTTACAGTGGTGGAAGTAATAGTTTGATCCCCTGCTACATTTGTAAGTTTTCCCGCTTACACAGTAATTAACAGTTTGTAATTTTTCTACTAGTTTCATTTTAATAACCAAAATCCAGAAATTATACATTTGTTTTGTCATTGAGTGAAATGAGCATTCGATCCCCTACAACCCAGAGAGAACTTTTGCTTCCACAGATTTATGTGCTTATGTGGCACACAGATTATAATCAAAGAATTACAGATACTCCTGATCTCAACTCATTATCTGCATAAAGCACACCTGCCCACAGAATCAGTTCCTTCCAGGGTCGGACTGGGGCACAGTAGTACAGTTTTTTCCCTTGGTGGGCCCCTCCTCCAGGTCGCTGGTGGGCCCCTCCTCCTTGTCTGACAGAGCTCCAATTGCTGCCTGCAGCCAGAGGCGTAGCAATAGCCATAGTAGCCATAGCAGCTGCTATGGGGCCCTGGAGCATAGGGGGCCCAGTGGGTACTTAATGTATTTACCATTATAGTTCTTGTGCTTCTCCACTCTGTGACTATGTCTTAGTGCCTACAAACTATGCGCAGTGTTGATTGCATAAGAGTGTAAATTTCCTAGCTAAGTCCAATCCATAGGGTAGGGGCAGGTGGCATTGCTTAAGAGTGTCTTCATCTGAGGGCCCCATGAAAGTTTTGCTATGGAGCCCCATGATCTCTAGCTACGCCACTGCCTGCAGCACAAAAATTATCTTCTTAGTGCTGTAATCACTCATGCTGAGAGCAGTGGCATAGCTAAGGAGCTGTAGGCCTCAATGCAAATTTTACAATGGGGCCCCCTAAGCACTCTATATATAATTGATACAACGCACCAAAACCTGCCAATGGCAACTACAGTGTCAGAGGTGCAAGAAGGGGATGAGAAATAGATTGTTAATGATTACCACTGTTCAAAGTATCTATAGAAGTGATTATTATGAGCACAGGACCAATAGAAAGGTAATACTGTAGTTGAGGGAGGGCCCTCCGGGGCCCCTTTGGCCCAAGGGCCCCGATGCGGTCGCAACCTCTGCAAAGTAGGACATTACTTTATATTGAAGGAGGGGACTCTATGCAAAGTTTTGCTGGGCAGCAGTGTCTCTGAATTACAATGCTGTTAAGATCATGTACATTTGGCCCTGTCCATAACACATAATGACCATGCCCACCTTCCGGTGCATGGTCACGCCCTTTTTTCACTGCAATCATGGGATGTGTGGGCCCCAGGTTGAAGTTTCTTTGGTAGGCCCCCAGTGTCCCAGTCCGACCCTGGTTCCTTCCATTACATAGTCCATCACCATGGGCAAGAACAAAGAGCTGTTGAAAAACATAGGGGACAAGATTGTAGACCTGCACAATGCTGGAATGGGATTCAAGTCCAATAGCAAGAAGCTTGGATAGTAGGTAACAATTGTGGGTACATAGTTACATAGTTACATAGTTACATAGTTACATAGTTATTTTGGTTGAAAAAAGACATACGTCCATCGAGTTCAACCAGTATAAAGTACAACACCAGCCTGCTCCCTCACATATCCCTGTTGATCCAGAGGAAGGCGAAAAAAACCCTTATAAGGCATGGTCCAATTAGCCCCTAAAGGGAAAAATTCCTTCCCGACTCCAGATGGCAATCAGATAAAATCCCTGGATCAACATCATTAGGCATTACCTAGTAATTGTAGCCATGGATGTCTTTCAACGCAAGGAAAGCATCTAAGCCCCCTTTAAATGCAGGTATAGAGTTTGCCATAACGACTTCCTGTGGCAATGCATTCCACATCTTAATCACTCTTACTGTAAAGAACCCTTTCCTAAATAAATGGCTAAAACATTTTTCCTCCATGCGCAGATCATGTCCTCTAGTCCTTTGAGAAGGCCTAGGGACAAAAAGCTCATCCGCCAAGGTATTATATTGCCCTCTGATGTATTTATACATGTTAATTAGATCCCTTCTAAGGCGTCTTTTCTCTAGACTAAATAAACCCAGTTTATCTAACCTTTCTCGATAAGTGAGACCTTCCATCCCACGCATCAATTTTGTTGCTCGTCTCTGCACCTGCTCTAAAACTGCAATATCTTTTTTGTAATGTGGTGCCCAGAACTGAATTCCATATTCCAGATGTGGCCTTACTAGAGAGTTAAACAGGGGCAATATTATGCTAGCATCTCGAGTTTTTATTTCCCTTTTAATACATCCCAAAATTTTGTTAGCTTTAGCTGCAGCTGCTTGGCATTGAGTATGATTATTTAACTTGTTGTCAATGAGTACTCCTAAGTCCTTCTCCAAGTTTGATGTCCCCAACTGTATCCCATTTATTTTGTATGGTGCTAGACCATTAGTACGTCCAAAATGCATGACCTTACATTTGTCAACATTGAATTTCATCTGCCATGTATGTGCCCATATAGCCATCCTATCCAGATCCTGTTGCAATATGACACTATCTTCCTGAGAGTTAATGATTCTGCACAATTTTGTATCATCTGCAAAAATAGCAACATTGCTCACTACTGCATCTACTAGGACATTAATAAATAAATTGAAGAGCACTGGACCCAGAACAGACCCCTGTGGGACCCCACTGCTAACAGTCTCCCATTTTGAGTATGATCCATTGACCACAACTCTTTGTTTTCTGTCCATTAGCCAGTTCCCTATCCATGAACACAGACTCTTCCCCAGTCCTTGCATCCTCAACTTTTGCACCAGACTTTTGTGGGGAACAGTGTCGAAGGCCTTTGCAAAGTCCAAGTATATCACATCTACAGCATTCCCAATATCCATATTAGCATTCACTACCTCATAAAAGCTGAGCATGTTAGTCAAACAGGACCTGTCTTTAGTAAACCCATGTTGATGCTGAGAAATAAGATTATTTTCTACTATGAAGTCATGTATAGTATCTCTTAGTAACCCCTCAAATAGTTTGCATACAACTGATGTTAAACTTACAGGTCTATAATTTCCTGGATCAGATTTTTTGCCCTTCTTAAATAATGGGAAAACGTGGGCTGTACGCCAATCCACTGGGACTCTGCCAGTTGCAAGAGAGTCACAAAAGATAAGATAAAGGGGTTTATCTATAACTGAACTTAATTCCCTTAGGACCCGAGGATGCATGCCATCCGGGCCAGGTGCCTTGTCTATTTTTAATTTATTTAGTCTTGCCTTCACTTCTTCCTGCGTTAAGTATTTAATATTACAGTTAGAAGATTGAGACTCTTCCGCCTCTGTAGTTTGCAACAGTGCTGTTTCTTTTGTGAAGACAGAAGCAAAGAAAGCATTTAATAACTCTGCCTTACCTTGGTCATCCACCATTGAGTTCCCATCCTCATCCTTTAGGAGTCCTATACAGTCAACCTTTCTTTTTTTAGAGTTAATGTACTTGTAAAACTTTTTGGGTTAGATTTGATATCCTTAGCGATTTGTTTTTCAGCTTCAATCTTTGCCTGCCTAATTTCTTTTTTACAATTTTTATTGCACTCCTTATAATTGCTTAGTGCAGCCTCTGTCCCCTCCTGTTTTAAGACCTTATAGGCATTCTTTTTCCTCTTCATTTTATCTTTAACCTTTCTATTCATCCATAGAGGCCTTTTTTTATTCCTAGACATTTTGTTTCCATATGGGATATACATACTACAGTATTGATTGAGTATAAGTTTAAAAGCTTGCCATTTCCCTTCAGTGTCTTCCCCTTGTAGTACATTATCCCAGTTCACCAAACTTAGTGCCTGCCTAATTTGAGTGAACTTTGCTTTTCTAAAGTTCATAGTTTTAGTGGTCCCGCTGCCCCGTGGCCTATCAGTCACCAGCTCAAACGTTATCATGTTGTGATCACTATTTCCCAAATGTTCTTGAACCTGCACATTTGATACATTATCTGGTCTATTAGAAATGATCAGATCCAGTAACGCATTCCCCCTAGTTGGTTCAGTTACCATTTGAGTCAAGTAATTGTCCTGTAGTGCTGCCAGAAATCTGCTGCTTTTACCAGAATGGGTAGCCTCAATACTCCAGTCAATGTCTGAAAAGTTGAAGTCGCCCATAATTATGACCTCATTTTTACCTGCAGCTTTTTCAATCTGCTGTAGTAATCGCAGTTCTGCAGCTTCATTAATAAGAGGTGGCCTGTAGCATACCCCAATAAGCAATTGGCAACTTTTATTTCCACCATGAATATTTACCCAAACGGACTCCACATCTTCGCAATCTTCCTCCATCTCATTGTTGAGGACAGCTGTAAGAGAATTCTTAACAAAGAGACAAACCCCTCCACCTTTTTTCCCTGTTCTATCCCTCCTAAACACATTGTATCCTTTTAAATTAGCTATCCAGTCATGGCTTTCATCCATCCATGTCTCGGTTATTCCCACAATGTCATAGCCTTTGTCATTCAGAATGAACTCTAGTTCGTCTATTTTATTTGCAAGGCTCCGAGCATTGGTTACCATGCACTTTGTATTTTTACCACCACATTTACCAATTTTGTTTACATGAAATTGGCTACTTAAATTTTTACCAACCTCCTTAATCTTTACACTGTCCCATGTTTTCTGTCCATTAGCCAGTTCCCTATCCATGAACACAGACTCTTCCCCAGTCCTTGCATCCTCAACTTTTGCACCAGACTTTTGTGGGGAACAGTGTCGAAGGCCTTTGCAACGTCCAAGTATATCACATCTACAGCATTCCCAATATCCATATTAGCATTCACTACCTCATAAAAGCTGAGCATGTTAGTCAAACAGGACCTGTCTTTAGTAAACCCATGTTGATGCTGAGAAATAAGATTATTTTCTACTATGAAGTCATGTATAGTATCTCTTAGTAACCCCTCAAATAGTTTGCATACAACTGATGTTAAACTTACAGGTCTATAATTTCCTGGATCAGATTTTTTGCCCTTCTTAAATAATGGGAAAACGTGGGCTGTACGCCAATCCACTGGGACTCTGCCAGTTGCAAGAGAGTCACAAAAGATAAGATAAAGGGGTTTATCTATAACTGAACTTAATTCCCTTAGGACCCGAGGATGCATGCCATCCGGGCCAGGTGCCTTGTCTATTTTTAATTTATTTAGTCTTGCCTTCACTTCTTCCTGCGTTAAGTATTTAATATTACAGTTAGAAGATTGAGACTCTTCCGCCTCTGTAGTTTGCAACAGTGCTGTTTCTTTTGTGAAGACAGAAGCAAAGAAAGCATTTAATAACTCTGCCTTACCTTGGTCATCCACCATTGAGTTCCCATCCTCATCCTTTAGGAGTCCTATACAGTCAACCTTTCTTTTTTTAGAGTTAATGTACTTGTAAAACTTTTTGGGTTAGATTTGATATCCTTAGCGATTTGTTTTTCAGCTTCAATCTTTGCCTGCCTAATTTCTTTTTTACAATTTTTATTGCACTCCTTATAATTGCTTAGTGCAGCCTCTGTCCCCTCCTGTTTTAAGACCTTATAGGCATTCTTTTTCCTCTTCATTTTATCTTTAACCTTTCTATTCATCCATAGAGGCCTTTTTTTATTCCTAGACATTTTGTTTCCATATGGGATATACATACTACAGTATTGATTGAGTATAAGTTTAAAAGCTTGCCATTTCCCTTCAGTGTCTTCCCCTTGTAGTACATTATCCCAGTTCACCAAACTTAGTGCCTGCCTAATTTGAGTGAACTTTGCTTTTCTAAAGTTCATAGTTTTAGTGGTCCCGCTGCCCCGTGGCCTATCAGTCACCAGCTCAAACGTTATCATGTTGTGATCACTATTTCCCAAATGTTCTTGAACCTGCACATTTGATACATTATCTGGTCTATTAGAAATGATCAGATCCAGTAACGCATTCCCCCTAGTTGGTTCAGTTACCATTTGAGTCAAGTAATTGTCCTGTAGTGCTGCCAGAAATCTGCTGCTTTTACCAGAATGGGTAGCCTCAATACTCCAGTCAATGTCTGGAAAGTTGAAGTCGCCCATAATTATGACCTCATTTTTACCTGCAGCTTTTTCAATCTGCTGTAGTAATCGCAGTTCTGCAGCTTCATTAATAAGAGGTGGCCTGTAGCATACCCCAATAAGCAATTGGCAACTTTTATTTCCACCATGAATATTTACCCAAACGGACTCCACATCTTCGCAATCTTCCTCCATCTCATTGTTGAGGACAGCTGTAAGAGAATTCTTAACAAAGAGACAAACCCCTCCACCTTTTTTCCCTGTTCTATCCCTCCTAAACACATTGTATCCTTTTAAATTAGCTATCCAGTCATGGCTTTCATCCATCCATGTCTCGGTTATTCCCACAATGTCATAGCCTTTGTCATTCAGAATGAACTCTAGTTCGTCTATTTTATTTGCAAGGCTCCGAGCATTGGTTACCATGCACTTTGTATTTTTACCACCACATTTACCAATTTTGTTTACATGAAATTGGCTACTTAAATTTTTACCAACCTCCTTAATCTTTACACTGTCCCCACCCCCCTCTCCACCCTCCATAATGATAGGTTCCCACTGTCTTTTTACCTCATCTTGTCTATGTATTGAGACTTTATCCTCCCGCCTCCCCCCAGATCCTAGTTTAAAATCTCCTCCAACCGTTTAGCCATCTTCTCCCCTAATGCAGCTGCACCCTCCCCATTAAGGTGCAGCCCATCCCTGCTGTAGAACCTGTAGCCGACTGCAAAGTCTGCCCAGTTCTCCAGGAACCCAAACCCTTCCTTCCTACACCAATTTCTCAGCCACTTATTTAACTCCCTAAGCTCCCTCTGTCTCTCAGATGTAGCACGTGGCACTGGCAGTATTTCAGAAAACACCACCTTGGAGGTCCTTGCTTTAAGTTTATCTCCAAGTACCTGAAAATCATTTTTGAGGACCTTCCATCTCCCACTAACTTTGTCATTGGTGCCAATGTGTACCATGACAGCCGGGTCCCCAGCCCCACCCAGTAATCTGTCAATTCTTTCCGCTACATGCCGAACCCGAGCACCCGGGAGGCAACAGACTGTACGGCATTCGCGGTTTCTTCGACAGATTACCCTATCTGTGCGCCTAATAATTGAATCCCCTACCACCAGTACCTGTCTAGCCTTAGCTGCACTCCTATTCCCTTTCTCGTTACAGCAGTCTGCCCCTTGGTTGCTAAGGAGCACATCCTGCTGCAGCATTGCTACTCCTGAATCATCCTCCCCAATATTACGCAAACAAGCATACTTATTAGTGAGGGACAACTCGGGACTAGCCTCCCTGCCACTTTTTCCCCTACCCCTTCTAACTGTGACCCAACTAGCGGCTGCCTCTGCTTCTTGGTCCGGCTGTACTCCACCCTCCTCATCTTCAACGGTTCCATCCAGTGTCTGGATCGTGAGATCCAAGCTCTTCTCCATGTTGTGTATGCTTCTCAGTGTTGCGAGATGCTTATTTAGCTCTGCGACTTCCGCCTCTAACTGAGCAACACGCACACACCCAGGGCAACAGTAAACACCCTCAATCCGCTGATCAAGGCATGCATACATGTTGCAGGATGTACACTGTACAGCATAGTCCAACATGATGACTTTTGTGTGGGGAAAAATTATTTAAAGTAAACTGTGGTGGTAAAAGATGAAATGGGAGAGTGAGTGTAGCTGGGGAGGAGGAAAGGGAGAGTAAGTGAAGTTGGGGAGTGAGTGAAGAGGGGGGGGGGGGGGGAGGGGAGGAGGGGGAGGGGGAGGAGGAGGGGTGGGAGGGGTGGAGGTGGAGTGAGTGAAGTTGGGGTGGAGTCCTCAAAATTTAAAGACTACACCACAATGTGCCTAGCACATTCTAACCAACTATTCAAAATTGGAAGAAATAGGAAATGACCATCATTCGCCTTCAGTTTGGAGCTCCATGCAAGAGCTTGCCTCATGGGGTGTAGATGATCATGAAAATGGTGAGGGATCAACCCACAACTATATAGGAGGAGCTTGTTAATGATCTTAAGGCAGTTGAGACCACAAAACACTACACCGTAATGGATAGAAATCTAGCAGCACCCAGAAAGTCCGCCTGCTCAAGAAGGGACATGCAAAGGCCTGTCTTATGTTTGCCAGTTACAAGTCATTTAGAGAAAGTGCACTGGTTAGATATCATCAAAATAGAGCTCTTTAGCATTAACTGGAACAGCTGTTTGAAGGAAGAAAAATACTTTTTATAACTCAAGGAACACTATCCCCACAGTCAAGCATGCAAGTACAATAATTCTGCTGTACAGCGTTTTTTCTTCTAAGGGTACAGGGCAACTGCAGGATATCGCATTGAGGGGCTATTGAACGTTAAAGTTTTGGATGAAAACCTCTTCCCTGAGACAAAACACTGATGATGGGTCATGGATGGGTCTTCCAGCATGACAATGGTCCAAGGCATACAATGCCTCCAAGGGAACAAAGGAGTGACTAAAGAAGAAGCACATTCAAGTCATGGAGTGGCCTAGCCAGACTCCAAATTCTCAGTGCTATAGAAATCTGGGGAGGGAGCTGAATCTTCACATTGCCAAGCACCAGCCAAGAAACATAAAGGATTTTCGAGAGTGTTATTAGTGACTGAGCTACCAGCGTAATCCAATAAATGTTCCGATATTTTTGTTAAATGAGATACAATCATTAAATTGGAAATTTACAGAAAAGACAAAAACACACAAATAAATATATGTATACAATGTGGACTAACAATGAAAGAGATTAGTATAATACTGCATAATATTTTCTCAAACACATCTTCTACTTCTGGTCCAATATTGCCCACATGCTGATTTATGTATTTTCTCCCCTTTGCTTTTCACAGTCTACGTCACCTTGACTTGTGCATTCCGCTATGGTCAAGAGGATATTGATGTTGTTGGGCTAACCTTCCGCAGAGACCTCTACTTTGCACGTACTCAGGTCTATCCACCTGTAGAAGATGTAAAATGCCTCACAAAAGTACAGGAGCGATTGATGAAGAAGTTGGGCAATAATGCATACCCTTTTCTGATGACGGTAATAACTAATATATGTTAATATTTCATCTTTGTTTCTTGATCATTTTATTAATACTTTTGTTGTTAATAATATTAAAGAAGAACTTTGCTGAACATAACTTAAAAAGACACTGAAGCGGAAAAAAAATTATGATATTCTGATTTGTATGTGTAGTACAGATAAGAAATAAAACATTAAGATCAGATACATCAGTCTAATTGTTTCCAGTACAGGAAGAGTTAAGAAACTCCAGTTGTTATCTCTATGCAAAAAAGGCCATTAAGCTCTACGACTTTAAAAGTCGTGGAGAGGGCTGTCTTCTGACTTTTATTATCTCAACTGTTAATGAACAAATTTATTTTTCTCTGCCAGAGGAGAGGTCATTAGTTCACAGACTGCTCTGAAAGGATCATTTTGCATGCGGAGTGTTGTGTAATCTGCACATATTAGAGAATGATGCAATGTTAGAAAAAACACTATATACCTGAAAATAAAAATATGAGAATATTTTCTTTGCTGCTAATCTTCTAGTAATTATTCATAGTACACAACCAATTCATTATATCATAAATTTTTTCCGCTTCAGTGTCTCTTTGATGAATAAAAAATAGCTTATTTTTATTACTATAATATTAATTTATAAATTATTTAGCCATTGATTGCCCTTTAATTTCTTACATTTTCACAGATGTTTTATTTTTGGCAAGGTGAATCAGTGGGGGGTGTTCCTTGTTGTGAATTGAGCAGGAACACCACTTGGGGCCTGTTTCCATTACACACAGATTGGATGCAGAATGGATACAGAAAAACTGACTCCAATGAATGTCTATGGGCCTTTTTCCACTAATTGCGATTTTTTCTGAAGCAGATTTTCCCATAGGCATTCATTGGAGTCAGTTTTTCTGCATCCAATCCGCTATGTCGCGGATTCCCTGCCTATTTCCCCCTGTGCCTGGCTCCCCGCTATGTGTCTATCCTGCTTCCCCCCCCCCCCCCCCCGCTTACATGTCTAAGCCCCCCGCTTACATCGCCGGGTCCCCCCTGTGTATGCAGCAGCAGCGGGCAGTAGCTTACCTCCTCCATCTTGTCCGCGGCGATTGAAGACATCCGGCTCCTGTGGGCGGCTTCCTCTAGTGCCGGCTTCTAATGACACGTCATCAATTACAGGGGGTCTTAGGCATGGAAGCGGGGGGGGGGGGGGATAGGATAAACACATAGCGGGGAGCCAGGCACGGGGAAACATGGGGGGGACAAGGCACAGAGGGGGCAGACCAGAGGACACAGAGGGGGCAGACCGGAGGGGGCATACCAGAGGACGAGGGGGCAGACCAGAGGGCACAGAGGGGGCAGACCAGAGGGCACAGAGGGGGCAGACCAGAGGGCACCAGAGGACACAGAGGGGGCAGACCAGAGGGCACAGGGGGGACCAGAGGACACAGAGGGGGCAGACCAGAGGACAGAGGGGGTAGACCAGAGGGCACAGGGGGGGCAGACCACAAGGCACAGAGGGGCAGACCAGAGGGCACAGGGGGGCAGACCAGAGGACACAGGGGGAACATCACAGGACAAAGGGGGGAGACCAGAGGGCACAGGGGGGAGTCCACAGGACACAGGATAGGAGACCAGAGGACACTTGGGGTAGACAGGGGGAGATAAGGACACATGAGGTACACAGGAGGACACCTTTTGGGGGAGGACATGTACAAGATGCTCCTGAAATATGGACATACCAGGTTTAGTTTATATTTTTTTTCCCTGTTTCTTGCCCTCTAAACCTGGGTGCGTCTTATATTCCGAAGCGTCTTATACGGCGCGAAATACGGTATACAGCTTTTTTTTTTTATAACATTGCATCATTCTCTAATACTTGCAGTCAGAGCCGTCTCTGTCATTAGGCAACTCTAAATTTTGGCCTAGAGCGCCGTGGGTGGAAGTGGGCGCTCTTTCGCCGCGCTGTGTGTGTGTTTATTTTTTTTTTTTCACTATCAGGTCGGCGCCGGCTGTGACAGGCAGCTCAGCCTGTGCCTGGTGCCGCCTACTGGTCCGCCCCCTTCCTCTCCCTTCAGAGCGAGCAGCCGGCTGTGACAGGCAGCTCAGCCTGTGCCTGGTGCCGCCTACTGGTCCGCCCCCACTACCTCTCTGTGCAGAGCGAGCGGCCGCACGCTAGTTCGTCTATACGTGCGGCGCCGCCCCTACCTCCGCCCTCCGCCTGTCACACGTGCTTGAAGGCACCGTGTGACGCACCAGGGACCAGTGCCACCGCCGGCTGGCTACAGGAGACTTCAAGGCACCGTGTGACGCACCAGGGACCAGTGCCACCGCCGGCTGGCTACAGGAGACTTCTGCAGGTGAGTAAATGCTGCCCACATTAGCATAATTTACTGGTGATTATCTCCTTATCTCCTACGATTATCTCCTGGTGAACGCTGGCCGCATTACGATTATCTCCTGGTGAACGCTGGCCGCATTACGATTATCTCCTGGTGAACGCTGGCCGCATTATGATTATCTCCTGGTGAACGCTGGCCGCATTACGATTATTTCCTGGTGAACGCTGGCCGCATTACGATTATTTCCTGGGGAACGCTGGCCGCATTACGATTATTTCCTGGTGAACGCTGGCCGCATTACGATTATTTCCTGGTGAACGCTGGCCGCATTACGATTATTTCCTGGTGAACGCTGGCCGCATTACGATTATTTCCTGGTAAACGCTGGCCGCATTACGTTTATTTCCTGGTAAACGCTGGCCGCATTACGATTATTTCCTGGTGAACGCTGGCCGCATTACGATTATTTCCTGGTGAACGCTGGCCGCATTACGATTATTTTCTGGTGAACGCTGGCCGCATTACGATTATTTTCTGGTGAACGCTGGCCGCATTACGATTATTTTCTGGTGAACGCTGGCCACATTACGATTATTTTCTGGTGATAGCTGGCCACATTACGATCATTTTCTAGTGAACGCTGGCCACATTACAATTATTTTCTGGTGAACGCTGGTCACATTACGATCATTTTCTGGGGAACGTTGACCACATTACGATCATTTCCTGGGAAACGTTGGCCACATTACGATCATTTTCTGGGGAACGCTGGTCACATTACGATTATTTCCTGGGGAACGTTGGCCACATTACGATTATTTCCTGGGGAACGCTGGCCACATTACGATTATTTCCTGGGGAGCGCTGGCCACATTGCAATCATTTCCTGGGGAACGTTGGCCACATTACGATCATTTTCTGGGGAACGTTGGCCACATTACGATTATTTCCTGGGGAACGCTGGCCACATTACTATTAATTCCTGGAGAACGCTGGCCACATTACGATTATTTTCTGGGGAACGCTGGCCACATTACTATTAATTCCTGGAGAACGCTGGCCACATTACGATTATTTTCTGGGGAACGCTGGCCACATTACGATTATTGTATGGTGAATCATTGCTGCATTATAATTATTTTATAGTGAATCATTGCTGCGTTATGGTTATTTTCTGGGGAAAGTCTGCCGCATTACTTTTATCTTATGGTGAATCTTTGCTGCGTTACGATTATTTGCAGCAGGGGGGCACCACACGGGGAGGGGGGCGCCACCGGCATTCTCGCCTGGAGTGACAAAATGGCTAGAGACGCCCCTGCTTGCAGTTTACACATTAATCAGCATTCTAAAAGTTTTGCAGAACAGGCAGTGAACTTTTGACCTGTCCTGAACTGTTTTCTGCAAAAGAAAACCGCAATAAAGGTAGCCATACACTGGTCGATTTGCCATCAGATTCGACCAACAGACAGATCTCTATCTGATCGAATCTGATCAGAGAGGGATCGTATGGCTACCTTTACTGCAAACAGATTGTGAACCGATTTCAGCCTGAAACCGATCACAATCTGTTGTGGTGGTGCTGCCGCCGCTCCCCCCGCCCGCATACATTACCTGCTCCGCTGGTGCGACTGCCCCCGGTCACCGCTCTTCTTCTTCTTCTCCGTCTCCGCTCTGGTCTCCGGCATGCTTCCCTTCTTCCTGTCTGGGGGAAGTTTAAACAGTAGAGCGCCCTCTACTGTTTAAACTTCCTGCCGGGACAGGAAGAAGGGAAGCATGCCGGAGACCAGACCAGAGCCGATACGGAGAAGAGCGGAGACCCGGGAGTCGCGGCGGCGGAGCAGGTAATGTATGCGGCTCTATTGCGTCGGTCGTCGGGCACTCGAACGCCGCTAGCGATGCGCTCTTTACCCGCGGGCGATCGACGGTTGTTTTCCGCACGGCGCGATCGACGGGATCGGACGGAATGGATCGAAATTCGGCGTGTAGCGTGAACGATTGGCAGAAGATTCGATCCCAGTGATCGAATCTGCTGTCGAAACGGGAGCAAATCGGGCCAGTGTATGGCCAGCTTAAAGTTGAGATAACCTAATCAGAAGTCAGAGCTCTCCACCACTTTCAAAGTCTCAGAGCTCAATGGCTATTTGCATAGATAACCAATGGAATTTAACTCTTCCTCTACTGGAAACAAATATTAGACTTTTGTCTCTGCTCCTAATGCGTTATTTCTTAGCTGTACTACACAACCAATTAATTATATTATAATGGTTTTTTGCTTCAGTGTCTCTTTAAGCAGGTAAGTATTGCAGCAAAGTCAAAACTGATTACTGTACATGCTTTTCCATGAGTTTTGGTCCAGACAGACAACACTCCTCTTGGGAAAACACAGCCCTACCATAATTTCAATATAACATGATGGATTGTATGTTGTACAGCACAGTATTGAATGAGCATGCCAATACTATAACACTATTTCCTTACTTTGCCAGTTTCCCGATTACCTGCCATGCTCAGTAGCACTTCAACCAGCTCCAACGGATGTGGGAAAGGTGAGCAATAAAAATATTTCTTCATTCTAATCTACTGAATAAATGATTTTATAATGCCAAAGCAATAAAGGATCTGGTGGCAACACCAACAATAAACAAAAATAAACATGTGCATAGTCCTTCCTATTTATAAGTATTGACATTTTCAATGTTTAAGGCCTGCGGAGTGGATTTTGAAATCAAAGCTTTTTCAACAACCAACGTAGAAGAAAGAGTTCATAAAAAGTGAGTTAATTCTATATTTTTAATTTATTACAAAAAGCCCTTTGGACTCTTATGTCCTTATTAATGTTTTTTTTCACGTTTTGAAATGAAATGCTTTATCAGCGTTCAGCAAAAAGTAGCTTCCACTAAAGGAAACCTATAAAATGTTCTTTATCACTGTATGTTGAGTGTATATTGCCCAAAAATTCCTCATAATCACTTTAAGGCACTGGGAGTAGTCCTTTGCAGGTATGTGTTGTGCAGTTGCATTCCTAACAAAGGGGATGAGGGTAAGCAGAGGTGTAGCTATGGGTGGGCAAGGGGGGACAAATGTCCCCGGGTGCAGCACAGTCGCTGTACCCCCACTGGTTGCCCGAGGTGCCCCTGCCTGCTTCTATCTATGCGGAGGAGGGCAGAAGCATTAACAGCAGCAGAAAAATCAGGGTACATTTGGCTATCTAAAGGAAATGGGGGGCAACTGATTATCTAAAGGGAGGCACATCTAGGTATCTATTGTGGGGCACATCTGGCTCTCTATGGGGGGGGGGCACATCTGACTATCTATAGGGAGGTACATCTGGCTCTCTACGGGGGGGGGGGCACATCTGGCTCTCTACGGGGGGGGGGGGGGGACATCTGGCTCTCTACGAGGGGTGGCACATCTGGATAACTAAATGGTGGAAGGGGGAACATTTGGCTATCTAAACAGCATTTGTACATTTGACTCCACCCATGACCTTGACCACATTCTGATGCGTGGCCACGCCCATTTTGTCCAGAGAGAGGCACAAAAACGGTCTTTGTCCCTGGGTGCTAAAAAACCCTAGCTACGCCTCTGAGGGTAAGGGCCCTTTCACACTGCTTGTATTTTGATCTAGTTTCCACATGTATGCAGTAGCCAATCACAAAGACAGCGGTGTGGTAATGTAAACGATGGTGCAAAGTGTCCACCAGTGCATATAATTTCTCTGCGATGGGCCAGTGCACTGCATGCTGCATTTTGGTGCAATGCTGTTCAGGCCCATTTAATGGGACTTTGTAAGCGCACCAAAAAAATCAGAGAGCAAGCACACAAGAAAAATAATTGCATTCTTCCTGTGGGCTCTGCATTTAGGGGTATGAAAAAGTATATGTTTCTTTAGTTTACTCAGAGTTCAGCTTCAACTGCAGTTGTTTGTGAATAATTATAATAATACCCTAAAAGGTTTTTTAAAATGTGTAGCAAGGAAAGCGTGAGTAATTGGCCAAAACTTCAAGGTTATATAAATGGAGTAGCAGTTTTGCTGTTAAGTATAGTTTGGTATGAGAGGCTTTAATCAGACTGTGTTTTATGGGTGGGATTAGGTTATGTAATTAGGTTACATGGAAGCATATTGCTACTGGAAACCTGAAGCGAAAAAAAAACTTCTGATATAATGAATTGTATGTGTAGTATGGATAATGAATAGAACATTAGTAGCAAAGAAAAAAGCATTTCTTATTTTTATTTTCAGTTATATATCTTTTTTTTTTTTTAATAACATTTCACCATTCATATTTGCAGTTTACAAACCACGATCTGTATTTTAAACTATAAAACAGAGCAGAGCTAATGAACCTTTGAACTTTCCTGCAGTGAAACCTTATCTCAACCTTTCTCTCACTGTTTCTACGTATAAGTGCTTCAGAAAGCAGGACTGTTTTCGACCCAAGTTGGGTCGAAGAGCTCAGAAGCTTTTTTTGCATAGAACTGAAGTTTCTTAACTCTTCCTGTACTGGAAAACAAAATGAGACTCTTTTCTTTGCTACTAATGCTCGATTTCTTGTACTACACATACAAATAATTATTTCATATGTTTATTTTCGCTTCAGGTTTGCTTTAAGCGGTTCAGAAACTCTTTCAGTGTTTGTCGTTTGTAATTTTTTTCATGATAGGGATACTTGTGACAGTTTTGTTTTAGAAATCAGGTATGTTTTAGAAGCCAACCTTTTCTCGAAAAAGTAAAGATCAACTATAGTATTTTATTATTGATAAAATAGTTGTGGAAAATTTCAG
This sequence comes from Hyperolius riggenbachi, assembly GCF_040937935.1. Lineage (NCBI taxonomy): Eukaryota > Metazoa > Chordata > Amphibia > Anura > Hyperoliidae > Hyperolius > Hyperolius riggenbachi. The sequence goes on from NC_090649.1 coordinate 131,468,235, forward strand.
GTCATGAATGGAAAGAATTAAAATATGTTTAATTGTTCATATACATATGTATAATACTTATAGCAATTATTAAGTTAGTGTATTTTTCCAAATTAAGGAATTCAGTGCGACTACTGATCCGCAAAATCCAATATGCCCCGGACCAGCCTGGGCCAAAACCTCGTGCAGAGACCTCCTGGCAGTTCTTCATGTCAGACAAGACCCTGCACCTGACGGCTTCACTGGCCAAGGAGGTAAGAGAGTCTAGAATGCTTTACCTAAATTCAAACATTCATATCTAGGACCAGATTTACCAATAGAAACTGAAGACACGTGCCAGCAGGCAGCTGGTACTAAAGAGCTTGCTGAAAATACCCTTCTTTCCATTGCCAGTTGCTCTCAGCTTGGAAAGAGGAAACATCTGTAAAATAAACATTGCTGGAGAAGAGAGAGGCAGCAGTGAGTTAAGTATAGAGTCTGTGCCTGAAACATGATGAACACAAATGAACTGTTTTAATAAATAGGACAGATAGGCAAAAAAAATGTGTGGGTTTAAGGTACAAGAGAACTGTTTACATTCAAACTATAATGGATGAAAAAGAGAGGGTTGTTTTTCTATTATAGTAACATTACCAGAGTCCACATACTTGAGGGCTGTTATTACAGCGCTACAGCAAAACATGAACATGCCTACTTGTACTTGCAATGCTCACAAGTAGGCAGAGTATTAAAGAGACTCTGTAACTTCAAAAAGATCCCCTGGGGGGTACTCACCTCGGGTGGGGGAAGCCTCCGGATCCTAATGAGGCTTCCCACGCCGTCCTCCGTCCCACGGGGGTCTCGCTGCAGCCCTCTGAACAGCCGGCGACAGGCCCGACTGTAATTTCAATATTTACCTTTGCTTGCTCCAGCGGGGGCGCTGTGGCTGCTTTCGGCTCGGAAATAGACGGAAATACCCGACCTCCGTCGGGTCCGCTCTACTGCGCAGGCGCCGGAGACTTGTGCCTGCGCAGTACAGCGGACCCGACGGCGATCGGGTATTTCCGCCTACTTCGGAGCCGACAGCCGTCAGAGCGCATGCGCAGGAGCCAGGAAGGTAAATATTACGTCACGGCTGTACGGAGGGCTGCAGCGAGACCCCCGAGGGACCGAGGATGACGGGGGAAGCCTCATTAGGATCCTGAGACTTCCCCCACCCGAGGTGAGTACCCCCCAGGGGAGGTTTTGCCGTTACAGTTCCTCTTTAAGTAAATAACACATTTTTTTCATTGCTTTGTGATATGAAAACTTATTAACAAACACAGTATATATTTTTTAATTCTAACCCTAAAAAGTCAATAAACCAATAAACAAAGCTATACTTTCTATTTAAATTAGTCCTGCTCTAGTACTGTACTGTCGCTTACATCTCACTTACTGCTTATCTGTAGGTATATTATCATGGAGAACCAATTACCGTGGCTGTAACTGTGACCAACAATTCCGAAAAAAATGTCAAGAAAGTATCTGCGTCAGGTAAAGTGCCAATAAGACAACATAAACTATGATGCTGAAGAATAAATAGAAAAGGCATCAAACAGACATTTAGAATTTTAAAAGTCACAGCCATACTTGACATGAGGTTTTATGAAGTAATACCAAAAGAGCGTAAAACCCCTTCCCAAGATGCATTTCATGATGCAACAACATCACCTCTAAGACACTAATGCACAGCCTGCTTTTATCGGTGTGTCATATTTTCAGTGTCACTTTCTGTGAAAACCCAGGACATAGAAAATGCTGTGTGGCATGTGAACACTTGTTTGGAGGCATCACTAAGGAAACACACATGTAGGAATATAACTGTTAATTCAGGTACTGGATAAATGGTGGAACAGATAATGGGAACAGTTTGATTCAGCATGGAAGCGTTAGGCACTGGCATTTGGCCTCAATGGTGTTGTTGGCAATATGTCACTGGTTGGTTTCCATCATTTGGAAAGTGGTCAGCAGCTATTCATTGAAGATTTTGGTGGAGTGCTAATGAGATATAGAGCCAGGCACTAAAATCAAAATGGTTAGTTGAATGAGAATATTTCTTAAAGAGTACCTGAAGTGAAAAAAGAAAGAAAAAAAAAATACTTACATTAGTAGTGATTCAGTGCTGGGGGTAACAGTAAATTCGGGCGCCTGAGGCAAGTGGACAAATCGGGCGCCGCCATTCACTCCCATAATAAATATCGTTTAATGGGCGCCCGACAGGAAAAAAGGGCGCCGGAGAAAAATAACGTTTTATAAGCGGCGCCCGGAGACTTTTACTGTTTTATAACTGCTTCTCATGATTACACATTATTTTATGATTTATAATTTTTTAAACATTATTTTTAAACGAAAAACAGTACAATCTTTTTTAAAACATTATTTTTAAACGAAAAACAGCACAATATTTTTTCACACGTTATTAATGCTTATCACAGGGGGGTCTTAGGTTTAGGCACCACCAGGGGGGTCTTAGGTTTAGGCACCAACAGGGGGGTCTTAGGTTTAGGCACCACCAGGGGGGTCTTAGGTTTAGGCATCAACAGGGGGGTCTTAGGTTTAGGCACCAACAGGGGAGTCTTAGGTTTAGGCACCACCAGGGGGGTCTTAGGTTTAGGCACCAACACGGGGGTCTAGGGGTTAGGGGTAGGTACAGGGAGGGTTACTTACTATTTTATTTTAAACGTAATTATACGTTTCACTTTTTAAACGGAAGATTAACGTTTTCACAATTGCCAATTTCATGCACATTATTTAATGATTTATAACTTTATAAAACATTATTTTTAAACGAAATATAGTACATTATATTTTTAAACGTTATTCATGTTTATCATTTAAAACCCAGCGCCCTTTTTTCCCAGCGCCCCTTTTTAACGTACGCGTGCTGGGACCCAATGTTGTATTTGACAAGGGCTTCCTCCATGCATGATCCTCTCCATGGTACTGTGAAGGCGTAAGCCGTACTGTGCAATACCCGCGCAGTTTGGACATGCTTGTGCATGGACAGGAGCACGGCAGTGAAGAAGAAGGTTCCAGAGAGCAGCAATGGAGTGAAGGAGGATTGCAGAAGCCTCTGGATCATCCAGAGGCTACCCTCTGCTGAGGTAAGTATTTCACTTTTCTGTTTTCTCCCTTCAGGTTTGCTTTAGAGTTAGGAATAGAAATGTTAGGCGATAGGTTAGGGAGGTTAGTTTTAATGGCTGTGGTTAGGACGTTGGGTGTTAACGTATGTCCCTGAAAATAAGACAGTGTTTTATAAACATTTTTTTGCTCTAAAAGATGTGCTAGGGCTTATTTTTAGGAGATGTCTTATATTTCTATGAACAAAGTTCCTGTCCTGTGTGTCCTCCTGCCTCCCCCACTGTGCTACCTCCACTGCTGGATCCACCTCTTCTGTGTCCCTGTGACCCCCTTGTACCTTTAGTGCTCTCCTGGTGTCCCCCTCTGTCCCTGTGTAGTCCTCTATCCTGTATCTCATGTGCCCCTTTGTCCTCTGCTGCATCTTCTGCTGCCCCCATATCCTCCTGGTGTCCCCCTGCATCCTTCTCTTACCCCCAGCTCCATGTCTTGCTGTCCCCTGTGTCCTCCTGGTGTCCCCCTGCATCCTCCTCTTACCCCCAGCTTCATGTCACGCTGTCCCCCATGTCCTCTGATGTCCTCCTGTAACCGCTTCTTTCCCCCAGCTCCATGCCGCTGTGTCCTTGAGCTTCAGCCTATGGGGAAGACGTACAGCAACTTGTAGTTCTACTGGAGGCAATGGTCTCACAGGTGGGACCATGGCTTAATTACCAGGCCTATCAGGGCCGGCGCTACCATAGAGCCAAAGGAGGCAGCTGCCCCAGGGCCCCAGAGCTTGTAGGGGCCCCCAGTGGCTACAAGAGGAAAATTTTTTTTTCAAATCGTCCTTATAGTTTTTGAGAAAATCGATTTTAAAGTTTCAAAGGAAAAAAATACACATTTAAAAACCTGCCGATTTTAATGGTAAATAGCAAATCCACCTTAAATGCTAGAAACCCTAAATTTGCAGGATATGTTAAGGAGATCATTAGGAATAAGAGGAAAAAACTATTTTTCAAAAAGACCTTATAGTTTTTGAGAAAATCGATTTTAAATTTGCGAAGGAAAAAAGTATACTTTTAAATGCGGTAAATGTAACTTTTAGTAGCAAACCTAACGGTAGTGTAATTTTACATGCATCAAACGAAAGCGCAATAAATTTCCTGACGGGGTTTCCAGGGGGTCTATACGCAGCCACAGCTCTTTGGCCAGGGATCGCTATACAGCCGCAATATGGCTGTATGAATCCCTGGCATTTTTTCCTATTTTCCCAATTTTTTTTTATGTTTAGAGTGTGGGAATTTAAAAAAAAAAATTGTGGGGTCCCCCCTCCTGAAACTTTTTAACCCCTTGTCCCCCATGCAGGCTGGGATAGCCAGAATGTGGAGCTCTGACCGATTGGGACTTCACACCCTGACTATACCAGCTGCAAAAAAGGTCCCCTAATGCCGATTTTTGTTCCGGGGTATATGTTGGGGGGGCCCCCCAGGTTTATTTTGCCCTGGGGCCCCATTGTTGCTTAAACCGTCCCTGAGGCCAATCACTGTACTCGGTAAGTAGCAGTGAGGGCAGTGATTCTCCCAATGACAGAGCCATGGTCCCGCCGCAAGGCCATTAGCTTCAGCAGAAACACAAGTCACCATACTTGTAACCTGTAAAGTAACAGCAATAGGAATAAAGTATTTTTAATAAATGTATTATTAAATGCCTATTGTCTAGTAAAACTGGGTATAATTGTATTGACACGTCTTTAGAAAGTAACTTTAAATTATGTCTGCTTTATATTGCAGTGGAGCAAACTGCTAATGTGGTGCTGTATTCAAGTGACTTCTATACTAAGACTGTGGCTGTGGATGAAAATGAGTAAGTATGATTGGCTGTATATTAGCTGATCCGTTGTTGTTCTGAGTCTGAAGCAATCTTCATCTGTTCAATATCCAGAAGGCCACAATTTAAGGACATCTCCAGGACATTTCTTTGAATTTATTATGCTGTAGAAGGAACATGTCTAATTTATACCTTTATTTTTTTTGTCTTTCAAAAGTTTTCAGTGTAAAAATGTAGAATTGTTCCAACTCTCACTCAAGTCATCTGAATTCCTTCTGCTATTAAAGTGAGGGAGAGTAATAATAATAACAAGACTAACATACGACCTTACTGTTCACAAGAGGTGTTGAGTTCCCTGGAAAAATAGGATCGCTACGGAGGGGTAAAAGTTACATCGTGTGTTACATCGTGAGACGATGCATACAGTATGCTTCACTGCAACTGTAAATCTGCACGTTGTTTTGTACCACACAGTGGGCTGGATACACTAAGACAAATACCATGCCTTATCAGAGTTAACACACTTTATCAGCGGTAACACACCTTATCAGAGTAGCATAGCGAGCGCTACAAACTTATGCCTGCTAATTGGAATGACGGGAGCTCCACTCGTCCTGCCCTGTGTCCCTGCAGGCCCAATCACTTTAAAGGACATGATCCCCGCACTTTGATTGGCCCAGTAGGCTGCCAGTCACTTCACAGGAAACTTGACAGGCAGCCTATTGGGCCAATCAAAGTGCGGGTATAAGGTCCTTTTAAAGTGATTGAACCTGCAGGGGCTCAGGGCAGGCCGAGTTAAGCTCTTGTCGTTGTCAATTAGCAGGCATAATTTCGTAGTGCTCGCTATGCTACTCTGATAAGGCATGTTAACACTGATAAGGCATGCTATTTGTTATAGTGAATCAACCCCATAGTGCCTTGCATTATACAGGATTCCACCTCACTGTAATGCATCGATGTGAATGTACAGTACCATTACAATATAATTGCATTGCATTAACAATGCGATTATATTGTCCGACACAATGCACCGCAACGTCGCAGTGTGAAAATAGCCTTATGTGATGATAATAAAAATATGACTTTTAATACTACTACTACTACTACTACTACTACTACTAATAATAATAATAATAATTTAGTTCTCTTAAAATAGTGTTTTTATGCCAAAATAAAAAAAAAATAGTTAAAAATTTTTTTTTTTTGCTGTTTCATGTCAATCAAATATGCGGTTTCAATAGAAGGCCACCCTCACAAAATAATTATACAAAGATTGTCTACATTACGTAAACTACGTAACAGACAAGATCAGAGTGTGTCTCACATTAACAGACAAATTGTGTTTTGGGGTTATTTTAACATAAATTTCAAACTCATTCAAATAGCATGTGTCATATGGATAGAGAGAGAGGTTGAGGAATTTTAAATATCTTAGAGTGGGCAACTTTTTTTTAAAGTTGAACATTTTTTTTTATAAAAGATAGCAATATGTAGCAAGCACCTATGGTGGACCGTGGAAAAAGTTTGACATGCTCTCCACTCCAGTCACCTGTGCACTACAGGTGTCTTCCCAAGTAAGCGTTCCAATGAGTCAGCACCGTCTTCAATAAATAAGCTCTTTTATTGGTATCAAAGCATCATTAAAATCATGAAGATCAAGCAACCAGCGACAGCTCCGCTGTTTCGGGCAGTCTGCCCTTTCTCAAGCTGTTAAAGCATGTCCTCCACATTTAAAACTGACATAATGGCCTTAATTCACTAAGATCATGCTGGAGATAATAAGGCAAGAGAAAACTTAACTCCACAAGTGAGAGTTATCTTATCTCTTCATTCCTTAAGTTACCTCTTCTGTAGTTAATTTACCTCCTCTGTAGTTAATTTACCTCCTCTGTAGTTATTTTCACATGCAGTTAATGAACAGCCTGTCTTTAACTCTGGAGTTATTTTAAGGATTGAAGAGTTAACTTAAAGACAGAAGAGGTAACATTAGGTTTGCCTGAGTTAAAATGATTCCTGAATACTACATGCCTTATCACCATGGTAACAACTCTAGAAGAGTTATTAAAGACAGGAGATAAGATTAGTGAATTGAGGCCAATGTCCATTTATATAACAAACCAAAAAGATCAGGTGACCAGAATGCGACCAATCAGACGCATGGGGCCGCCGAGGGCAGACTGGTTGCTTGATCTTCATGATTTTAATGATGCTTTGATACCAATAAAAGAGCTTATTTATTGAAGACGGTGCTGACTCATTGGAACGCTTTTTATAAAAGATATACTTTATCAATGTTGTTTATATTGAATTCCTAGTTTTATTAATAATAATAGAATTTCGTTAATATACTTCACTCATCTCTCCACATTTCAGAAGCTAAATTGTGTCTGTTCAAACACAGTGCAGTGACAGCTTTCTTCAGCAATTTCTGCCTTTCTGACTGTGATTTCGGATACCTAGGGAATGTATGCACTTTGCACACATGCATATAATAAGGGCTCCGGTTAAAAAGAGGTGCCAGACATAAACAATATTAACGTTATCGTTTTGTAAAATGGGTGCCAGGATATAATGTAAAATATTGTTTATAATACTGATATTCTACTATTCCCCACTGTAACCTCTATTTTTATGTTTACTAAAATGAGGACCAGTAAATGTGATAAAATATTGTTTAATATACCAGTATTGTGCTACTTCATTCATAGAGTAAAATATCTTTAATACTCATCAATATTTTACTATAACCTAACCTTTCCTTACTCTGGCTGGTCCTAACGCTAAGACCCCCCTGGTAGTGCCTAACCTTAATCCCTCATTTTGTTTGTGTACAATACATTTGTTTGAGATTGTGATTTTATTTAACATAGAATAAAAAAATAATTGAGGAGTCAAACTTAAAAATAAAAGTTTTTTATATATAAGTTTAAGTGCGTTTTAAAAAAAACCCAATAATTTGTAACATAGGTGAAAATAGCAGAAGCTGCTTGTTCAAAAAGTGGAAATGGAAACTTTTTTTCTGAGAAAGCATAGGGAGCAGTTTTAGACACCATTATACAGTTTAGAAACAATTATTTGTTAAATAATGGATTATTGTAATTGATAAACTTGGAGTTCAGTGTGGACTGCTGTTGCTGGAGAAAGAATATAGCAATTGAATAAAGATCAGGAAGAAGGAAAAAGGCTTCTGCATAGGTGTATCTTACAGTGAACATAAATTTAGTGTTATGTTGATATGAGCAATTAGGGGGTGATACTGCAGGGAAGATATTGTAAACATGGGGTTTTGCTGCCTTTCCATGTGTCCTGATGAGCATGCAATTAATACATTACTAACCAGTAAGTATATTCAAAGTTGCATGTGAAGAAAGATTTAAAAATATAATCATCTTTCACAATATGAACTTTGTGAATGAGTTGGTAAGTTTAGTGTCATGTTCTTTTTGCCCATAGTCAAAAGATTCCATCAAAGGCATCCTGTACTCACACTTTCACCCTGCTGCCTCTCTTGGCCTACAATCGTGAGAAGAGGGAAATTGCTCTCGATGGAAAACTGAAGCATGAAGACACCAATCTGGCTTCAAGCACCCTGTATGTAAATATGGAAGAATGTACACCTTTTCTGCAAAATTCTAAAGCCTATTCTGATATATCAGTAATTGATGTTTAGAGAGGAATTTCAGTCTGGCATACAATGAACACTGGTTTTCCTTCTCTTCTTATTTGCATTTGTCCTATAGTAATGTCATCTTTGTACAATCACAAGTTCCCCCAGCTCAGAGTACTGCATTGCTAGGAGCTGTCATTATGTGGATATTGTATAACATGAAATTAATTTATTATGAGGCAAATTGTATATGCTATGCTTACAGAGTTGCTCACAGCAAAAAAAAAAACTGTGTTATGTTTGCAAAATTTTATTAGCTGCAGTTGGGGATCAATGAGCAAGCTGGAGAGATTTGCTGCAGTCAACATGTAATTGATAGCTTTCCCAGCAAAGTAAAACACAGTCTATTCACCTCTTCAGCAACTTTATGAAATAACTGTTTGTCGATCCAGGTTTTTACTGTATGGTTAATGTTTTAAGCTCGGTTCCCACTGGCATAGTACTCACTCGGTACGGCTTCTGAAACGTGGATCCAATGCAAAAAGTAGGGTTTGCTTCCACTTGCATTTTAAAATGGATCTGTTTACTGCTGATCCATTTCCATCCAAAAATGGAGCTGAGCGAACACTGAACTGACCACTCTGCTCTGAACCAAATGGACCAGTCGCATGTGCAAACTAATCCTTTTTTTTTTTTGATCAACAAAACTTAGTTTATTGAGGTCAAAGTCAGATACAACAGTAGAACATCAGGGCTTTCATACATAGAGTATAGAATACAAAGTTGCTTAGGCAGTTACAAAACAACAATTATCTAACATTAGCATTAGTATTTCTAGATAACCCAATATTTGCCAAAATCTGATCCCTGATAAGATCGGGGTCAGCATAATCATGTGCTGCAAGCCAGTTGCACCAATTTTTTTCAAACTTTTCAGTAGAACCTCTATGCATGTAAGTAATTTATTCTAATTATAAGGAGGCATTTAGCTGCAATATACACATATTTATAGAGGGGGGATTAGGGTTCTTCCATATTCAAAATCAATTTTTGAGCCACAAACAAGGATCTTAATATTGCAATTCTGGTATGATCAGAAATATTGCCATCTTCAAAAGAACCCAACACACAAACCAGAACAGTACGTGGGATTTTTGTGTTAAAAACTTTGTCTATAACATCCAGGATACCCTCCCAGTACCTTCTAAGTTTGGGGCAGTTCCATAGCATATGGAGAAGATCCCCATGATCTCTAGCACATCTGGGACACATTGGTGAGGGAAGCAGACCAAATCTATGTAGCCCTTTAGGTGTATAATGCGTCCTATGAATTATCTGAAGCTGAGTAAACTTTTGGGTAGCATTTACCCTTAAAGGAATAGCCTGCAATGCCTCCACCCAATCCTGATCTGAAAGATTCGGAATGTCTCGTCCCCACATATCTCAGCACCTCAAAGGGCAGTTCGGATGGAAGTCATCGAGTAGCATATTATAACATTGAGACATAAGACCCTGTTTTGTTGTTGCCTGGGCTACCATATTAAACACTGGAGATGTTTGAAGCTTAAACTTAAATATCTTTGCCTGTTTCTTGCGAACTAATCCTTAAAGGGAAGGTTCAAGCAAAATAAAAAAAATGAGTTTCGCTTACCTGGGGCTTCTACCAGCCCCATGTAGCCATCCTGTGCCCTCGTAGTCACTCACTGCTGCTCCAGTCCCCCGCTGGCAGCTTGCCGACCTCGGAGGTCGGCGGGCCGCATTGCGTACATTTTTACGCATTCCCGCTAGTGCAGGGACATTAACACATACCTTTTTCAATGCGTACATTTTTACGCATAGAACCAGTAATGCGTAAAATGTATGTGTTATTGTTCCTGCATTAGCGGGAATGCGTAAAAATGTACGCAATGCGGCCCGCCGACCTCCGAGGTCGGCAAGCTGCCAGCGGGGGACTGGAGCAGCAGTGAGTGACTACGAGGGCACAGGATGGCTGCATGGGGCTGGTAGAAGCCCCAGGTAAGTGAAACTCACTTTTTTATTTTGCTTGGACCTTCCCTTTAACTAATCCTATGTCCGAAGTTAAGTAAATCTTTTATGTATGTATTTTGGCTAGGGTCCAATTCGGTGCACTCCCCCCTTCCCCTGTATGTTTGTCAGCATGCAGACAGCTTATGCTGGTGTATGCGCATGGTGCACATGGACACATAACATTAGCTCCCTTGTGCGATTGGTAAGATGCACTGTCTTTCCCAGGAGAGGAAGTTAGGATGTGTGCTCCTAATCCATTGATAGGTTTGATGCAATAAATGTGTTTGCATGTCTGCACTATGCATGTTACAGGGCCAGAGTTAGGACACCTATGTTTACCTGGGTACTTCTGCGCAGTATAGGTGATTAAGCATAAGAATGCATTCTTCTGTGAACTAAAACCCTGGCTTTTAATTTAGCTGTAGGGATAACAGTTGTGCCTGGATGAGTGAATCTGTGAATGCAATTGTTTGAACATTTGCATGTGAGTGTGCGAAGGGTTAATAGATTTTCACTTTTTTATTTTGCTTGGACCTTCCCTTTAACTAATCCTATGTCCGAAGTTAAGTAAATCTTTTATGTATGTATTTAAAATTTTACAATATTTTTGCAGTTGTGGTCCTTTAAAACACACAGCCTATTATTTTGTACTCATGTCAGAAAATAATTTCTGTTAGGAAGGCAAAATTGTATTTAGCCTGGCAATGTTACACAATCTGGTACACTTTGCTAAATAAAGAGAAATTCTTTATTTAAATAACAATAACCCACTGTGATATAATTTTTACAGAAACAGGGAGTTTTGTCGCATGAGCATCTGTTGTCTTTCAGCTCTCTATAGATCGCAATGCTAATTTGTGACTCTAGGTGGCGCAAAGTGCTCAGATTCGGTGCGTGTGCTTGGCAAGATAGAGCGGCCACTTAGCAATCGGACGGTTATTGCCCAAACCTCCAAACATTTATAATAAATATACGCACTCTTTTTTGTTATTTTGTCATGTGATGTGCATTTGACTTTTTATCAGTATTCTGGTTTAGTTATATGGCATCAATTAGCAGACAGGCTGTATGTATATGTTACCATTAATTTTTTATGATTAAATCTTACTCTCTTTCAGGCTAAAGGAAGGCATTGATCGCACTGTCATGGGAATTTTAGTGGACTACAAGGTTAAAGTGACGCTCACTGTCTCTGGGTATGTGCTTTCAATTTTGGTACGCTCTGAATTCTGAACTACGATAAATGATCTTTGACACTTTGGCTCTACTTCATTTACACCTGCGTTAAGGCTTGGCAATTGAATCATGCAAATTCAAATTTGCTTCTGTTAACCAACAAAATAATGCCAGGAAAATATAAGCTCACCTGGTCATGTAGGGAAGAACTTAATTGAACATCTATTGTCCTAATTTTTTGTGTGGCTTTAGACTTGGAGAGGTGCAGTTTATGGATGCGCGAGAACGCCTCTGGCAGTCTCATGAAAATGTCCTCGAACATAGGTGATTGAAATCTACACCGTGTTTGGAGACTGTTATCTCTGCCAGGGCATAGATTTCAATCTTCTGTCTCAGTGTGTCCCCTGCTGTTGCCGCTACACTCAGCTGTCTGACAGCTGAGCTCCATGTGCCTGGTCAAGAGCAAATTTCATTGGCTCCTGACCCTATAATCACTGCTAGCCAATCACAGTGATCACAATTTTTAAACTAGAAAAAAATAGCCCTGGTTATTAAAGTAAACCTGAGATGGACTATTTAAAAGACTTTACCCAGGGCATGCGCAGAAGAGCCGACTGGGGCGCATTGGTGCTCATGAGGCTAGAGGAAGACCCAGGTAAGTATAAAATCTTTTAAATAGCCCATCTCAGGTACACTTTAAGCAGCCAGAGCCAGAAAGTCCCCCCCCTCCCCCCCCCCCAAAAAAAGGTTAAAGGGGCACTATGGCGAAAAATTGTAAAATGTAATATATAAGCAAATAGACTAATAAGAAGTATGTTTTTTTTCCAGAGTAAAATGAGCCATAAATAACTTTTCTCCTATGTTGCTGTCACTTACAGTAGGTAGTAGAAAGAAGCGACAGGTTTTGAACTAGTCCAACTCTTCATAAGGGATTCTCATTATTTATTTATTTTCAAAAGCACTTAGTGAATGGCAGTTGCTCTGTCCAACAGCCAAAAAACTGTGTAGCGAGCAGGGAAGCTGGCCAGCATCATTGTATAAATCATTTTTAGGGAATATCTTCATAAAGAATAAAAGCCTTGCTGAGAATCCTCTATGAATATAATATGATACTAGTCCAAAACCTGTCCCTTCCGTCGGATTTCTATTACTTACTGTAAGTGACAGCAACATAGGAGAAAATTTATGGCTCATTTTACTCTGGAAAAAAACTTCTTATTTTTCTATGTTTGCACATATTTTAAAATTTTACAATTTTTCGCCATAGTGCCCCTTTAACAAAGCCTTCCCACCATGGGCCTCATGCGCAGTAAGACTGCTGTGCACAGGGAGCTCACAGCAATTTTTACTGTTCATAGCGCTGAGGGAGCACTGCCCTTTAACCTATTAGCGGCGTGAGTGTTTCTTGGTTGCACATGCACGTTGCTATACTAGAACGGTACAACACGCATTACCATAGCACCATACTCTTTATCACGACAATACGCTTGGCACTAATGAGTTAACAGGTGGTACTCCCAAAGGGTCAGTAATGGTAAAACTGTTATACAGCCAGCGTAATGCAATCTTACTGCCACTTGGTGCATCAGGTCCCATGACTCTGTTAGCCCCCTTGCCTGCCATAGAGGCTAGAATTCTCATAACAGCTGAACCAGTCGCCATGGGGCTCCATTTCATGAATAATACCAGCCCATGTGATCCATAAAATGAAGGGGAGCCTGCAAGGGGCAGGGGGAAGAAATCTTTCCCACCTCTTACAAAGACCCCTTGTCTATGTCCAGGATATGGAGAGGGTAACTACCTCATGCACCTGGAATTAATTCCTGGGGGATTCTGGTGAGTCCATATTAATGACCAGGGACCTCCAAATATTTTCCCCTTCCTAGTTAAATGGGTGAAGAAGTTCATTTTTTGATTTTCCACCTATGGTGAATTGTTACATATATATATATATATATATACACACACAAAATAAAATCTTCTCTTCTGTAGCTTTCCTTCTTCTTCTGTATCCTGTGACCTAATCTACTTCTACTTACTTCTTTCATCTCAAGACTCTTTTATTTGTAAACTTTTTTCTTCTTGACTCCTGCTGTTCTTTTCCCATGTTCTCTCCCTGGACCTCGCCATTGTTCAGTTGATTGGAAAGTCAAAATCCTTCCTGTTGAGGATTCTGATTGGACTGATCAAAGGACCAGTGCGAAGCCCAAGCGGCAGATTCAAAGATGCTGCATGCCATTGGGGTTTCCTATTGGTCTATGCTTTGACCAATGAGATTCTTTAGCAGGAATTGTAACTAGAACAGAAACATGAACATGCTGTGTTTATTTTTTTAGTTTTGTCATTGACTTTTCTCTTTCTTTCTGACAGCTTGTTGGGAGACATGACTTCCAGGTACCATTCTTGTATTTTCACCATACATGCCTTTTACAGACTGGAAACCGCATTGATAGTGGGGAGTTTGGGCTTATTATTTATTTACCAAAAAGATTATTCAAACGTTTCAAGTTGTAGAGAGGAGTGGGCCACGTATTGGCGTTTTCATGAAACTGAAATCATACTATTGCTGATCTGCTAAGCATTCAGCAATCCCTATAGAGTTAGTGTGACTGGTGAAGGTTACACTGTTATATCACTTAGCACTCCTTTATTTACATCCAGTCCACATTTTCTGAATCACTCATGACATCACAAATGAAGATGTCTTAGTAAATCAGGCCCACAATGTGAGAATAGCTCCATTAATACCAAGTAAGTTGCAATTGGCCAAGACCAATGAAAGGTAAATACCTTATCTTTGTATTTGCCCCTGAGATTCCTCATTATTACTTTTTATTTATTAAGATAAGAGAAAATATCACCAGGTAACAAAGCAGACCACTGAACTGTGTATAAGAATATGTACACCTTATATAGGTCCCACGTTTCAGCTGGTATTGTCAATGACCTTTTCTATCACAATAAGACAATTAGAACTATGCAAAATTACGCTGACAGGTTCAGGACATTTGTTTAATCATTTTCTATATATTATATTTTTTTTATTTGTTTTAAAATGAGATCAGTCTATTGAACAGGGCAGCTGGAAAAGTTTGATTGCACTGGCCCAACATAATGATGCTTTGCATTCAGCTCTATACATGTGCGGGTAACATAAAAGACAGATGTGTTTTCAGTGTGTATTGTCTGTTGTCATTGCAGTGAGGTCTCTACGGAACTCCCCTTCATCCTCATGCATCCTAAACCAGAGACAGGTAAGGGGTGATTTTAATATCCATTGTACTTAAAGAGGAACTCCAGTGAAAATAATGTAGTAAAAAAGTGCTTCATTTTTTACCATAATTATGTATAAATGATTTAGTCAGTGTTTGCTCATTGCAAAATCTTTCCTCTGCCCAATTTACATTCTGACATTTATTACATGGTGACATTTTTTACTGTGGGCAGGTTATGTAGCTGCTCCTAGCTGGTTTGGCTGTTAGAGACAACTGTAAACAGCTAATTCCTGTCTGTGAACCTTGTTACATTCCAACAAACTGCCAAAAGTACCGCGGTACTCAGAGCTTCTTGTGGGAGGGGTTTCAGCACAAAATCAGTCATACATCGCCCCCTGATGGTCTGTTTGTGAAAAGCATTATATTTCTCATGTAAAAGGGGGTATCAGCTACTGATTGGGATAAAGTTCAATTCTAGGTTGGAGTTTCTCTTTAATAAAGAGTGCCATACCATGCTAATAATTCATTGCTGGGTTCAACTAGCTGTAGAACTTTTAGGATAAATATTCAAGCTCTCTTGTAGTGTATTCATGCAGATCCTTGGGATATGTGGATCATTTCTTTAGGCCCGTTTCATATGGGCAGGTGTAGGTGATGAATGCACTCCGTCAGCTGGGCGCTGGGAAGTGATGAGTTTGGGCATTTGGTAGGTGCCTATTTCATGCAGGCACAGGTGAGCGATCCGAACATGCCCACAGCCACACTCAGGCCTGAAGGTTCTTTGCTGCCATGTAACTCTCCTGTGTTTTAATCGCTGGCACACCTGGGAATACAGATGCTGCCATTCAGCTGCATGAAATTGCAGGTGGAAGGCAGTCAGTGGCCAGCAGATTGGAGGCTGAACTATGCGCTAAGTACGCAGTTCAACCATCCATGTGAAAGAGCCCTAACACCGGTTTGATTGGTGTTTAACTACACTGACAAGCAACAATGACTAGGAATTTAAGTATCTCTGCAAAAAAAAAAAAAAAGTTAGGCTATAGATATTTTTTTTCAAGAGACCCAACACCATTTTACATCTCTTTCTAATGTATTCTGCATGGAAATCTTTATACTACAGAAAGTTTGCTAATCTATACCTGAAATGTATTCTGCTTTAGGAGTTTGTTAGGGAAGGTTAGGAGCCAAAGGAAACTGAGCATCAGGGCAATTTTTTTTTTACAATGGACATTTACATAAGGAAGGTTCTGAATTGAGTGTTCCTGGGAAAGGGGGGGGGGGGGGGGAGGCAGTTGAGGAGAGTGGTATTACTTTCCTAAAGGGTCTGCTCCTGTGGCCTCTTGTCCATATGGAGTGCACCATGTTCCTTACATAGAACCCTGAGCAGTGCCGCATTTTGTTGTTCCGTAACGTGTAGTGTGCGGGCACCCGCCATAATGCATGCACAAAGATATGCTCGCATCCATGAACTACATCTCCTGGCATGCATTGGGGCGTGCGCAAACACTACATGGCTGGGCACTACAAGTGGGGACTACATGGGGAACATGGTGCACTCCATAGTAATGCTGTTCACCCCAACCCTTGCCCCACCAACAGCATACTCCATTCAGAAACTTCCTTTATGGAGAAGTTAATTTAAAAAAAATCCCCTTGCTTTAAAGCATAACATTCAATATTTTTTTTTCTTCTCTATCACTTTTGTCCCAAAGTATTGCCATTTGTCACAAGTTCCCCCAGCACACAGAACAACCTTGCTGGGAGATGTTACTGCATGTATAGTATCATTGCATTCATTCAGAAATCATTTGTAAGCAGCTCTGTATAAGCACAGAACGCATACCGTATTTTTCCTTACCAATGTCACTGATTTTTGATGGAACCCCCCCACAACCCTCTGCTGTCTTTTTTCAGTCTTATCAAATGCATTTAGTGTTCAAAGCACAACATTTGCAGCACTGCAGCATGTAACTGATACAAGCAACATGTGATGGAGGCTCCTCACAGCTACAGATCTGTCCCTTTACTTGTTACTAATATTATTCAATGTACTTAGCCATATTAGTAGCATTTTGTAACTATACAGACAGGTAGCGCAGCCAGCTAACAGGATTTCCCACAGCAACACATCACAGACACATGCAACAGCCCAGCGATTGGAAATTCATGAACATTATACATGCTAGAAGGAATATCGCCAATGGAAAAAAAATCTATTCATTGTCCCTGTAGAGGCATCATTTGAAAATATTTCCAAATACAAATATAGTATGGTACTATAATATTACTATAATAATATTTGTAATAAACTGTATATTCTATAGTTAAGAAACTTTCATGTTTAAAAGGACCTTTAGTGGGTTTCTAAGGCCTCTTTCACAGTAGGACGTTGCGGTTTGATACAACGTTAAAAGTCGCAACGCAAATTACAGCGCAATGCCCCAAAAAAGTCGCAACGCAACTTAGGCGGCGCAGCACTATTTTTTAATTTTTTTTTTTTTAAATCATGTAGCTAGCCTAGCGCTAGCTACATGATAGCCGCTGTGCAGCGGCATCCCCCCACCCCCTCCGATTGCCTCCAGCGATAAAGCCCGTCCGGAAATCCCGTTCTGAACGGGATTTCCATGAGGGCTTCCCCCGTCTCCATGGCGACAGGCGCGATGACGTCACTGACATCAGAGGGAGTCCCGATCCACCCCTCAGCGCTGCCTGGCACTAATTAGCCAGGCAGCGCACGGGTCTCGGGGGGGGGGGCACCCTCTGATGGGGCGGGTATCGGCGAATCGGCGCGGAGCGGTGGCGATCGTAAGTAATACGCGGCTAGCAAAGTGCTAGCTGCGTGTATAAAAAAAAAATAATTATGAAAATCAGCCCAGCGGGGCCTGAGAAATCCTCCGCGGCGACTTACCCTGAGCTCAGCTCGGGGTTACCGCTAAGGAGGTTAATGCCCCGTTATGGTCGCATACAGTAGGGCATACAGGCAATGAAAAGTGTGCTTCCAGGTCATTACTGAGCAATGTGCAAACCGACCAACGCAGTTAATAACGTGTATAACACACAGCATGCAGTACTTTCTAATAACGCTACACGTTACACACAAACGCAACGTGTGCACTGTGAATGGGGCATTGATTTTTCATTGCAGTGAGTTATTCTGTGTTAAATGGTGTTTTAAAGTGCGACTTTAACGTCGCACTGTGAAAGAGGCCTAAAGGACACCTGAAGTAAGAGGAGTATGGAGGCTGCCAAATATATTTACTTTTAAACAATACCAGTTGCCTGGCAGTCTTGCTGATGTTTTATGCACCAGTAACGTTTGAATCACACACCTGAAACATGCATGTGACAAATCCAGTAAAACTTCAGCCAGACATCTTATCTGCATGTTTGTTCAGGGTCATTGGCTAAAAATATTAGAGGAAAAGCATCAACAGGACAGCCAAACAATGTGCATCGTTTAACCTGGACCGCAGATAGGCATAACCTGCGTCTTCCTAAAGGTGCGTACACACGTCAGATAAAAGTCTTTGGAAAATGAAAGATCACAGACCAATTTTACCCCCTTTCATGCAGTATGAGAGCCATACTCTACACCAGGGGTCTCAAATTCGCGGCCCTCGATACAATATTTTGTGGCCCTCGCCGGCAAAAGCTTCCTTATAGTTTGCTTCAGTGCTCCCAAGTAATTCGCTGCATCCCCGGCACTAAACGAGGGCTGCAGAGCCCCGAAATCGCCGGGGGGGGGGGGGCAATCCGCCGGCATTTCCTGGAAGGGGCAGAGCTTTCAGCTTCAGCTCTGCCCCTCCTGACGTCAATCGCCGCACAGATCGCCACCTCTCCCCGCCCCTCTCTGTGAAGGAAGAGTGAGAGGGGCAGGCAGAGGCGGCGATGCGCCGCGATTGTGAAATTCCATATGCGGCCCAGCCTCATCCTGACTTTGCTTCCTGCGGCCCCCCAGGTAAATTGAGTTTGAGACCCCTGCTCTACACAGTCTTTTCTATGGAGCTGAACTCCCCATCAGATAAAAATCTTTGCAAGATGCTGCACACAAAGACCGCTGTACACACACAACAGATCAGTATCTGCAAAAGATCAATCCCTGCAAAAGATCAGTTCCTGCAAAATGCATTCATAGTCTATGACATCTGCAGATCCCATACACACCTTGTTTAATGGACATTTATCTGCAGATCAGACAATTATCTGCCAATCTGAAGACCCAACCTGGTGGATCTGATCTACAGATAATTGTCCGTTAAACAAGGCGTGTATGAGATCTGCAGATATCATAGACTATGGGCCTGATTCACAAAGCGGTGATAACTCAGGTATCACGCCTAAAAGACTTTAGGCGTGATAACCTTTGCACCAGCAAAGTTATCACCGCTTTGTGCTCTAACTTTGCGCGCGGGAGTTCGCGCGAATTCCTTCAGATCACGCCTAAACTAAGTTTAGGCGTGATAAAGGGCTTTTCACAGGCGTGCAAAGTGTTTGCACCGCTTTGTGAATCAGGCCCCATGAATGCGTTTTGCAGGAATGGATCTTTTGCAGGAACTGATCTTTTGCAGATACTGATCTGTTGCATGTGTACAGCGGTCTTTGTGTGCAGCATCTTGCAAAGATTTTTATCTGATGGGGAGTTCAGCTCCATAGAAAAGACTGTGAAGGTATGGCCCTCATACTACATGGAAGGGGGTAAGATTGGTCTGTGATCTTTCATTTTCCAAAGACTTTTATCTGACGTGTGTGTACCCACCTTCAGCCTGATGCGGCGTAGCTTTAATGCTGGTGGCTCCCGTGCACAGGATGCGATCTGTACATCGGTCAGCAGCCGTTTTGACAGTGACCAGGAAGTGCAATTTTTTTTTAAAAGTCTCTGTTTCTTAAAGCGGCCAGAGCCTGCCATCCTCAATGAGTTAAAAGGAAGTAAATATGGCAGCCTCCATATCCCTCTCACTTCAGGTGTCCTTTAATTATATTGCCATACAGTCTGTGGTCGAAATTAGATTTATTTTTCAAACCTTGCAGAAAATCTGTAAGGCAGTGTTTTGAAATGCTTCCCATGGAGGATATCTAGGAATGGGTGTAATGAGTAGAAATAGTCATAAGATGCAAGGTTACATTTATAAAGGATTATGCAAGGATAGTGCAAATGTATGCAGTTTGAAAATGGACCCATTACGCCCCATCAAGGTGGAATTTGATTTGTCCAGGTTCAAGCGGCATAAATGTACCTACAAATTGTGCACAATCTTACATCGACTTGGAATGATTTGCATCTCATTGACCTTTCTTAGTACTGAGTTATGCAGGTTTGTGTGTTTTCTACCGTGCGATATTTGTAATTAACAAATACATTGTAAAGCTATTCTGTTTTTATTTATCTACCCCCTTGCCGGCCAGAAGCTTTTCCCAGGTCTCACTCTACCCTGGCTTTAACCCATAAGGGATCCTAACATTGACTGACTGTGTTTAAACACAGTTGCTTATAATTTTTTTTTCATTGATTCATGACTATGTAGTTAGGGTGAAAAAAAGACATAATTCTTTCAACCAATACTCAAAAAAACAAAAACAAAACAAAAACCTCACTGTCCTGCACCCTTAGAAGCACTGTTGATCCAGAGGAAGGCAGAAACCCTTCAGAAGTATGGGCCAATTTTCCTTAAAAGTCTCCTTAGGTAACTTGATCAAGACTCTAATACTTATTAGTGGAGATGTATGTAACCTTTCATCACTATGTGGTTACTCCCATGTTCAGGGTTGTCCTGGTATGCATGTGTACACATTATTGTGGTATTGCTACACAGTTCTTAAAGTATTCTAAGCCTTTATTTTGTGGTCCTGTTCATGTTTCCACTTTCTCTTTTTTATTATTTCCTGATCCATGGAATAACAACTACAGAAAGGTAAGCTTAAATATAATAAAAGGTCTAAGATCAAATCAAAGCAATATATAGATAGATTTAATTGCAGTGGAATCACCCCTCTACACACCCCTATGCTTTAGTGCTTTTACATGAAAAAACGGCTTCTGTATATATAAAAACAAAACAAGTATTCAAAGATTGCAAAATGACAGAAACACATTTGTTTGAGCTGACTGGTTACTAACCAGAAGGTATCATGAACTGCTCTCCTTAGCAATTTGCTATGATTATTTGTACAACACTTTACTGGGCTTTTGGAGCAGAGCTATTGGGTCACATGACCTGGAACTGCACTAGTGATGCGCTGAAATACTGTGGGCTAAACACAAACTTTGCATAGGGCTAATCAGATTTGAAAGGTTGATTGATGATACCTGACAGCTTGATTAACTTATCAGCACTTGTAAAATCAAGACAAACATTTATATTGTGTGGTCCTCCTGGCGGACTCAAAGCGCTTGAGCTGCAGCCACTAGGGCGTGTTCAGTAGACAGTACCAGTGTTAGGGAGTCTAGCCCAATGACTTCTTACTGGCTTACTGAACAGGAAGAGCTGAGATTTTAACACCATTTAATCATCCAACCACCAATGAATCATCCATCCAGGGGCGTAGCAATAGGGGGTGCAGCGGTAGCGACCGCATCGGGGCCCTTGGGCCAGAGGGGCCCCGAAGGGCCCTCCCTCAACTACAGTATTAGCTCTCTATTGGTCCTGTGCTCATACTAATCACTTCTATAGATACTTTGAATAGTGGTAATCATTAACAAGCTGTTCCCCATCCCATTCTTGCACCTCTGACACTGTAGTTACCATTGGCAGGTTTTGGTGCGCCGTATCAATTGTTATGTATAGAGTGCTTGAGGGGCCCCATTGTAAGACTTGCATCGGGGCCCACAGCTCCTTAGCTACGCCACTGCATCCATCCATCCTCGCGGCAAACCGCTCTGAAAAACACTACATCAGAGCGGTTTGCCAGGTGTTTTTGTTACAGAAGCTGTTCAGTAACAGCTTTTACTGTAACAGTATTTGTAATCTGCTACACAAAAACGCACCCAAAACCGCTAGGTATGTTTAGAAAACCTCTCTAAACATGCCTAGAATCGCTCTGAAATCGGCTCCAAAAACCGCTAGTGTATTGCGGATCTGCTAGCGGTTTTGGTGTGCACTGGGCTTAAAAGCTACCAGTAGTGGGAAGCCTCTGGGTGCTTCAAATGCTTCCCAGATCTTACTTATCCCCACCGCCGCAGCCCGAGATCCTCTTCTTGTTTGTGAGTATGGTGTACGAATGCAAAGTAGCATGAAACCACTCGTGCATGGAGGGAAATGTGTGCTACTGTGTAATTGTGTGCTGTTACTGTTATTATGAGAACTACAGGAAATTTCAGCATTACATGTGTTTTCTACCTACACTGCAGCTTTAGTCTAGCAGTCCATTCCCTCACCTTTCCCAACATTTACAGGACCACAGGACCTCATTCATTTCCTGCCGAGTCCTGGTTCTGTAATGCAGTGCAGCTGTTGTGTTCCCATTTAGGTTTTGTCTGGAATTTGTACTGCAGTCTAACACTTTGCTAACTGAACAATAGATTAAAAGAAAAAAAAACAACAACAAAAACCTCCCCATAAGGTAGCTTCATAATGGTTTGTGCTGTTGTGGGAAGCGCCATTTATTACAGAAGGGGTGCTGCTCTTCTGGCTACTGGCCTCTATGATATGGGCCATCTTCTTCACCTGGCTGTCAGCTTCTGCTGGCATTCGTAATTCAGGGCGGGGTCAAAGTAAATGTTAATTTATGTAAATAAAAATTAAATGTGATTAAAATGCACATGTCAATGGATAAAAGATCATTTTTAAGCTTCGCAGTACAACTGTATTAATCACTAAAAAATGCAAAGGGTGTAGTATAGCTAGAAATCTGGCAAAGTAAGTGATGTACAAGAAGTCCAGCAGAAGCACTTAAATATGCACAGACTAGTTTCTCCATTGTTGGCCACCAAGGCTTGTGACTCCTTGTCACAGAACTCTTGGTGTCCACCCAACACTGCTATTCCAGCGACGGAGATTTGGGTGCAGCCGGCGTCACCATAGGCCGTAACAGGAATTACAGCTATAGTGGCGCTCAGTAAGTAACTTCGGCACCATCAGAAGACGGAGCTGAAGTTACTTTTTAAACACTAATTCGGCCTCCAGCAATTGCTGGAAGCCGAATAATTTCATTCCCCACCATCCACGTGGACCTGGAGGGGGAATAGTATTTAACATCACCGGGAACTTGTGCAGAAGCAGGAGAAGCCGTACCGGCTGTGTCCTGCGCCCAAGTCTCCTGTCGGCGATTTCTCTCGTATGTGTGTCCACCACCCTTACTAGTATTCTTCTTGCCAATTGAAAGCAAGGGTCATCTTATTTTTTTACTGATTGATTTATCTCTGTTCCAAAGGATATTCAGTGACTTGCGAGTTTACTTCAGTGCATCCCCATACTACTATTTTTTGCATAATTTTTTTTTCTTTTTTACACACTTTTTCACAAAGTGGCACGGAATGTTCTTTTTGTCATCACGATGTAGAATATATTATGATAGCGACTCACCATAAAGTGGACCTCCCGGATATACAAGTAGTTATACTACAGTAACTTCAACTATTTGACTTCACTGCTCACCATTTAAATAACTAGTGAAAACCAGTGAAAATTTAGGACATATTAAATAAGGTGGATACTTAGATCATATATGGCATACATTCAAAAACGCTCAGGTAAATTTGGGCACAGGGTGAAGTCGAAATACAGCTCATCCTAATCTAATTATAGTGCTGCCCTTGTTATTATCGGTTCCCCTACTGACTACGTAAATATGTATCCACGTAATTTGGGCTCCAGCTAGTGTATTGTCATACAAGAACTGTATCTCTATCAGAGTTGAATCAGTTTTTTTTTTTTTTAAATAAACTGACAAAAAAATAGCAAAATGTCTGAGTTTGAATACTTTCTATAACTGCTGTACTTGTGAATGTATATACAGTATACATCCTTCCCATGAAGAATGAAACTGATGTATATGTCAGTGTGCCATTCTTTTCTTCTCCTTTCTAATTCATCTACAAGTATTGTGCTTAGGAGTCAAAGAATGGACATATTTTTATGCTTAAAGTTGTCTGAAACTAAGCATTTCTTTGCTCTAAAAGATTCCTTACAGCTTTAAAGCTACTATCGCAAGAAAAAAAAATGAAAGCAGAACAGCATTCAAACAGTTAAACACAGCACTTTGTCCTGCCATTGAAAGCCCCTTCAGCTTATGATCCGAAGTGAAGATAACAGTATATTTTGTTTACATTCCTCAGTTGTGTGTAAGAACTGAAAAATGTGCTCTCTGTGAAGCTCTCTCTGCTTCAAGCATACACACAGTTCAGAACAGCTCACTAGAAAATTTTAATATGCAATAAAAAGCAGCTTGAATAAAATGCAAATGGCATCTTTCAGAGAAGATAAAGTGTACTTTGGGAAGTTATTTGTAAACAGACAATATTACTTGTGCACAAAAGCAAATATGGTAACTGTATGGGTAATAAAGAGTAGGAAAATACATTTTAATTGAATTAGGTCAGAGTTTCAGACCACTTTAATGAAACCTTAGAACTCTAAATGTGTTTTTGCTAATGAACAGTGTCTTCTGTTCCTCTCCTACAGTGAACAGGATGCAGACATGGTGTTTGAAGAATTTGCACGTGACCCACTTAAAGATGAACTGCATCCTGAAGAAAAGGATGAAGAGGAAGATGATGAAAAATAAGAGGAACAAAAGTTAGAACTGCCCTGAAATAATACTTTGCAACAACGAAAGGGAAGGGGTGTTTTGCAAGTATACAAAACCTATAGAAGATCAGATACATACAGTAAAAACAAGACATGGAAAACAGCATTTCTATTACTTAGTGCTTTCAGCTGAAGCCCACTGTAGTTTTTCCCTGTTGCTTCTGACTTGTGATACTATTATACCATAGTGCATGTTGCTTGTTTCAGCTTGTGTTACTCTATCTATAGCATAAGAGAAATTAGAAAACTGGAAGAGACTTTAGATGTGTGTTGCTTTATTTATTTAAGATGCTCGTAGGATCCTGTTTCACAGGACAACACAGTCCTTATGCGGGGAATACACTATTTTTGACAGATAGATGGCTCGATTGATAATTTCCAACAGGCTCAATCTGATTTCGATCATTTTTCTGATCGATTTTTTTCACAGAAGTGAATGGAAATTGGTCAGAAAAAAAAACCAATTGGAAAATCAATCGGCCAGTAAATCTGCCGAAAAAACTCAATGTTTATTCCCAGCATCAAAGTGACCCTGTAATAGATCCATTTATATAAATTCACAGTTATATCTTAAAAAACAAAAATGTTAATATAAACATTTCCTTTTTTCTCTTTGTATAAATTAAAACTGAAATAATGCAGGTCAACTCTGCTTGTCAGTATGAGTCATCAGAAGGGAGGTGTAAAGAATGGTCACATTGGAGACGGCTGCAGTCAGGCTAGAGGGAGGCGTAAAGAATGATCACATTGGAGATGGCTGCAGTCAGGCTAGAGGGAGGTGTAAAGAATGATCACATTGGAGACATCTGCAGTCAGGCTAGACTAGAGGGAAGTGTAAAGAATGATCACATTGGAGACAGCTGCAGTCAGGCTAGAGGGAGGTGTAAAGAATGATCACATTGGAGACAGCTGCAGTCACGCTAGAGGGAAGTGTAAAGAATGATCACATTGGAGACAGCTGCAGTCAGGCTAGAGGGAAGTGTAAAGAATGATCACATTGGAGACGGCTGCAGTCAGGCTAGAGGGAGGTGTAAAGAGTGATCACATTGGAGACGGCTGCAGTCAGGCTAGAGGGAAGTGTAAAGAATGATCACATTGGAGACAGCTGCAGTCAGGCTAGAGGGAGGGGTAAAGAGTGATCACATTGGAGACAGCTGCAGTCAGGCTAGAGGGAAGTGTAAAGAATGATCACATTGGAGACGGCTGCAGTCGGGCTAGAGGGAAGTGTAAAGAATGATCACATTGGAGATGGCTGCAGTCAGGCTAGAGGGAGGGGTAAAGTATGATCACATTGGGGACGGCTGCAGTCAGGCTAGAGGGAGGGGTAAAGAATGATCACATTGGAGACGGCTGCAGTCACGCTAGAGGGGGGTGTAAAGAATGATCACATTGGGGACGGCTGCAGTCAGGCTAGAGGGAGGGGTAAAGTATGATCACATTGGGGACGGCTGCAGTCAGGCTAGAGGGAGGCGTAAAGAATGATGACATTGGGGACGGCTGCAGTCAGGCTAGAGGGAGGTGTAAAGAATGATCACATTGGAGACAGCTGCAGTCAGGCTAGAGGGAGGCGTAAACAATGATCACATTGGAGACGGCTGCAGTCAGGCTAGAGGGAAGTGTAAAGAATGATCACATTGGAGACGGCTGCAGTCAGGCTAGAGGGAAGTGTAAAGAATGATCACATTGGAGACGGCTGCAGTCAGGCTAGAGGGAGGTGTAAAAAATGATCACATTGGAGATGGCTGCAGTCACGCTAGAGGGAGGCGTAAAGAATGATCACATTGGAGATGGCTGCAGTCACGCTAGAGGGAGGTGTAAAGAATGATCACATTGGAGACGGCTGCAGTCACGCTAGAGGGAGGTGTAAAGAATGATCACATTGGAGACAGCTGCAGTCAGGCTAGAGGGAAGTGTAAAGAATGATCACATTGGAGACGGCTGCAATCAGGCTAGACTAGAGGAAAGTGTAAAGAATGATCACATTGGAGATGGCTGCAGTCAGGCTAGAGGGAGGTGTAAAGAATGATCACATTGGAGAAAGCTGCAGTCAGGCTAGAGGGAGGTGTAAAGAATGATCACATTGGAGACGGCTGCAGTCAGGCTAGAGGGAGGGGTAAAGAGTGATCACATTGGAGACAGCTGCAGTCAGGCTAGAGGGAAGTGTAAAGAATGATCACATTGGAGACGGCTGCAGTCGGGCTAGAGGGAAGTGTAAAGAATGATCACATTGGAGATGGCTGCAGTCAGGCTAGAGGGAGGGGTAAAGTATGATCACATTGGGGACGGCTGCAGTCAGGCTAGAGGGAGGGGTAAAGAATGATCACATTGGAGACGGCTGCAGTCACGCTAGAGGGGGGTGTAAAGAATGATCACATTGGGGACGGCTGCAGTCAGGCTAGAGGAAGGGGTAAAGTATGATCACATTGGGGACGGCTGCAGTCAGGCTAGAGGGAGGCGTAAAGAATGATGACATTGGGGACGGCTGCAGTCAGGCTAGAGGGAGGTGTAAAGAATGATCACATTGGAGACAGCTGCAGTCAGGCTAGAGGGAGGCGTAAACAATGATCACATTGGAGACGGCTGCAGTCAGGCTAGAGGGAAGTGTAAAGAATGATCACATTGGAGACGGCTGCAGTCAGGCTAGAGGGAAGTGTAAAGAATGATCACATTGGAGACGGCTGCAGTCAGGCTAGAGGGAGGTGTAAAAAATGATCACATTGGAGATGGCTGCAGTCACGCTAGAGGGAGGCGTAAAGAATGATCACATTGGAGATGGCTGCAGTCACGCTAGAGGGAGGTGTAAAGAATGATCACATTGGAGACGGCTGCAGTCACGCTAGAGGGAGGTGTAAAGAATGATCACATTGGAGACGGCTGCAATCAGGCTAGACTAGAGGAAAGTGTAAAGAATGATCACATTGGAGATGGCTGCAGTCAGGCTAGAGGGAGGTGTAAAGAATGATCACATTGGAGAAAGCTGCAGTCAGGCTAGAGGGAGGTGTAAAGAATGATCACATTGGAGACGGCTGCAGTCACGCTAGAGGGAGGTGTAAAGAATGATCACATTGGAGACGGCTGCAGTCAGGCTAGAGGGAAGTGTAAAGAATGATCACATTGGAGACGGCTGCAGTCAGGCTAGACTAGAGGGAAGTGTAAAGAATGATCACATTGGAGACATCTGCAGTCAGGCTAGGGTGAGCTACTTTAGACTACTTTCCCGCTAACGTTGAATAGTGTCGGACAATATAATTGCATTGCTAATGCAATTACATTGTAATGGTACGTTCACACCAGCGTGTGAGCAGTGCGGCGGAATCCATCGAAATAACGTGATGCATGCACTGCGTTACTGAACAACATGCTATGCAACTCACCAGTGTGAAGCCAGCCTAAGGCCTCTCTCAGACGGACAGCTGAGAAGCAGTGAATTCACCGCCTGTCAGATGCTCTCTTGTGCAGGTGCCCCCCCATGGAGGGTAGTGTTACAACCACTGCCATTCTGCTGCATTGTAATTGCACCCAAATAGCGTTTGTAGGTGGCAGACACTGAACTGCCCGAAAAGAGCGCAGTTCAGCTTCTCGTCAGAAAGACGCCTTACTCTACTAGAAACTGAACGTCATCAGGGTAAGAAATTGCAACCATAGTTTCATATAGCATTTCAAGATATAACTGAAGGTGCATGGCATGGATTCACTACTGGGTCACTTTAAGACCATTTAAATTGACATGTACAGAACAACAAACCACACACATTAAATACCAATTCATGTACATATTGAAAGAGTTGTTGTGATGCTACAAATTTCAAATAAAGAAAGTTATGACTGATATTTGATGACTTTGTTTTTTATTAAAAAAAAGATATAATATACATGGAGTCATCCTGTGACATTCAGCACAAGAGAAATTACATTTATTTTGCTCATCTTTTTGTGAAAAATTATTCACATTTAATATCAGAGCTATTAATGCATTAGTGCAAAGCATTGTAAAACGCCATACACTAAGGCTTCTTTTACACTATACGCTGAAAAACTGATGTGCTTTATCTCTCCATAGCAGTGCATTGTGAAAAAGCTTTCAGTTTAAAACGTGTAAAGTGCAACTTGAGCCATAGGAAAACAGACATTACTTTTGAAAATCAGTTGCCCTTTCAGTTATAGCTGACAGCAACTGATATAGTTTAAAAGGACCCTTAGGGCCTATTCACACTGAACGCTGAAAAATGGACACATTTAACTGATCAGTTGTTCCATAGCAGTGCATTGTGAAAAAAAGCTTCAGTTAAAACACATCTAATGTGAACTGAGCCATAGGGAAACATGGACAATGACTATCATTCATAAAGCATTACGGTAATGCAGAAAACAGCTGATTTTACCGAGCACTTAGCAAAATGTAAATTTATATAAGCAGTTACCGCATGTAAAGCTGAAACTACTGAGCAGTGAGGTAAATTACTGACTTGTGCGGTAATTACCTCATCACATGTAAGTGAATGTCAATTCATAAAGATTAGAACAGGCGGTAATGGCACGGAACATACCGCCTGTTTTGAAGTGGTGATAAGAGAGTGAAGTCTATGTGGGACTGTGTGATGTTAATGGAGACTCACAAGCAGAAGCAGTGAGATCCCCCCCCCCCCCCCCCCCAGGCAGCAGCAGAGCAATCAGAACAAACAAGGTTTCCCCTGAATACCTTAGGCCACAGGTGTTGAACTCCAGGCCTGGAGGGCCAGATCCATGCCAGTGTTTAGGATGGACTGAGAAAGAGAGGAATGTGTTCTATCTGATGGACCACACCTTTCCTGATTCAAACCCATCAATTAATTTGAGCTGTGTCAAAAATGTGTGAGGATCTCGGCCCTCGAAGGACCGGTTTGACATACCTGCCTTAGGCTGTGTGTGGCTTTTTAACCTCTTGGGTTCCTGCTTTGAAGATGTGTAGGAACTGGAGGTGAACATCACAAAGCATGGCATGTGTAAAGTTTCTTGAAGTTCTTCTAAGCTGTGGCAATTAAATAGATTGTTAAGCAAGACTAATAGACAGATTCAGAGCAGATTCAGGGCAAGCAAAGGCAGTATAACAAAACATGTACATCTAAAGGGAAATTGGGATGCCTCTTACATTGTAATGCTGTCTCTGCATGGAGAACAGCAATGTAACAACTCAGCCAGCTACTCTTCTGATGTTACCAACAGTTTACTTCTGTAAATCACCGCACTTCTATCGCAGCTGTGAAAATTTGTATGAATTAGCACACAAAAGTCTAAAATACCAAATGCTGTATGTTCCCGATGTGATTTTTTTTTTTTACCGCACAGCCCTTTATGAATGATAGCCATTACCATTCTAATCCATTGTCCATTCAATTATAACTGGCAGCAACTGATTCAGGGTGAATGGACCCTAAGGAGGTGTTTTTAAAGTAGACCTGAACAAAGAACTTCCTCTCTGCTCTAAAAGATACACAACGCATAATAACATTTAAAGAAACCTATTTCTTTGTTGCAGCTGATACAAATCCTGCAATAAATCTACAGTGTATTTACTGCCTTCTGTCATGGAAGCAGACATATTGTTAACATCCTGTGGTTACCAATTAGCTCTCTGCTGTGGCAGTCAGCTGACACAGCTGAGGGATGAAATTACAATTCATGCTTAGTCACCGATGAGGGGGAAATTAGACTGGCTTAACCCTCCAAATACATACAGGGTGAATTTCTAGATGTTTTCCTTCTGTCCTGTGCAAGAGTTCAGGTTCACTTTAACCACTTCACCTCAAAGGATTTTTCCCCTTAAAAAAACCAGAGCATTTTCACCTGTCATTCATTCACCTATAACTTTATTACTACTTATCACAACGTAACAATCTATATCTTAGGCTTTCTTTGGGTGGTACATTCTGCTAAGAATTATTTTATTCTAAAAGTGTTTTAACAGGAAAAATAAGAAAACAATGGAAATAAATATTTCTCAGTTTTCGGCCATCATTTTAAAATACATGCTAACGTAATTAAAACCCACACATTTTATTTGCCCATTTGTCCCGGTTATTGCAACAACTAAAATATTTCCCTAGTACAATGTATTGCACCAATATTTTATTTGGAAATAAAGGTGAATTTTTTAAGTTTTGCGTCCATCTTTAATTACAAGCCCATAATTTATAAAGTATTTGTAATATACCCTCTTTACATACATATTAAAAAAGTTCAGTCCCTAAGGTAACAATTTATGTATTTTTTTAAACATTTGGTAACTTTAGGGGAGTGTGGGAGGTCAGGGGTTAATTGAAAATGTAAAAACAAGGCAACAAGGGATCCTTTATTAACCACTTCACCACTGAGGGGTTTTACCCCCTGAGCACCAGAGCAATTTTCACCTTTCAGCGCTCCTTCCATTCATTCGTCTATAACTTTATTATTACTTATCGCAATGAAATGAACTATATCTTGTTTTTTTCGCCACCAATTAGGCTTTCTTTAGGTGGGACATTATGCCAAGAATTATTTTTTTCTAAATGTGTTTTAATGGGAAAATAGGAAAAATGTGGGGAAAAAAATAATTAATTTTCAGTTTTCGGCCATTATAGATTTTAAATAATGCATGCTACTGTAATTAAAACCCATGAAATGTATTTGCCCTTTTGTCCCGGTTATAAAACCATTTAAATTATGTCCCTATCACAATGTTTGGCGCCAATATTTTATTTGGAAATAAAGGTGCATTTTTTTTCAGTTTTGCGTCCATCCCTAATTACAAGCCCATAGTTTATAAAGTAACAGTGTTATACCCTCTTGACATAAATATTTAAAAAGTTCAGTCCCTAAGGTAACTATTTATGTATTTTTTTTAATTGTAAATTTTTTAATTTTTTTTTTAATTACAAAAAAAAAAAAATGGGGGGTGTGGGAGGTAATGAGTTAATTTTATGTGTAAAAGTCATTTATTTGTATGTGAAAAATGTGTAGGGTGTAGTTTACTATTTGGCCACAAGATGGCCACAGTAACTTTTTGTTTTAATGCGACCTCCAAGCTTCCTTCCGGAAGCTTGGAGGAAGAATAAGGAGGCTGGACACGTGAGTTTTTTCTCACAATGATCGCGCTGCCCATAGGAGAGCAGCTGATCATTGCGGGGCTTAGATCAACGAACGGGAATGGATTTTCCCGTTCATTGATCTCTGAGCGAGCGGGCGGCGGCGTGTTTACTAGCGGCGGGCGGCGTGTTTACGAGTGGGAGCGCGGGCAGCGTCGGGAACGCGGAAAGTACGTGTTTATCCGTCCCTGGTTTTTAAAGGATGGAAAAAGGGGCGGAGAAATACGTACGCGCGGGGGTAAAGTGGTTAAAAAAAAAAATGTTGATGTAATTTTACAATTTGGCCACAAGATGTCCTCGGTGGTGACTTCAGTATGCGTAGATCGGCGGTAACGTGCTTTGGAGGGGAGGGGGGGGGGGGGGGGGTGGCGGCCAGCGGGAACATGAGGGGAGGGACGTGATCGTTACGCCGCTGCAAGAAGTTACGTCAATTTGCATGGACAGTTACTCATCCCGGGGGAGGGGAAGTGGTTAAACAAACCAGTCTGATAAAGATAAAGCGCTATTGAAAGCTTACCACCCTCACAGTGCTTTCTTTTTAAAGGGAACCAGAGAGGAATGCATTTTTAAAATAGAAAAAGATTTTATACAGTGGAGGAAATAATTATTTGACCCCTCACTGATTTTGTAAGTTTGTCCAATGACAAAGAAATGAAAAGTCTCAGAACAGTATCATTTCAATGGTAGGTTTATTTTAACAGTGGCAGATAGCACATCAAAAGGAAAATCGAAAAAATAACCTTAAATAAAAGATAGCAACTGATTTGCATTTCATTGAGTGAAATAAGTTTTTGAACCCTCTAACAATAAAAGACTTAATACTTAGTGTAAAAACCCTTGTTTGCAAGCACAGAGGTCAAACGTTTCTTGTAATTGATGACCAAGTTTGCACACATTTTAGGAGGAATGTTGGTCCACTCCTCTTTGCAGATCATCTCTAAATCCCTAAGGTTTCGAGGCTGTCTCTGTGCAACTCTGAGCTTGAGCTCCCTCCATAGATTTTCTATTGGATTAAGGTCCGGAGACTGACTAGGCCACTCCATGACCTTAATGTGCTTCTTCTTGAGCCACTCTTTTGTTGCCTTTGCTGTATGTTTTGGGTCATTGTCGTGCTGGAACACCCATCCACGACCCATTTTCAGTTTCCTGGCAGAGGGAAGGAGGTTGTCGTTCAGGATTTCACGATACATGGCTCCGTCCATTTTCCCGTTAATGCGATTAAGTTGTCCTGTGCCCTTGGCAGAAAGACACCCCCAAAGCAAAATGTTTCCACCCCCATGCTTGACGGTGGGGACGGTGTTTTGGGGGTCATAGGCAGCATTTTTCTTCCTCCAAACACAGCGAGTTGAGTTAATGCCAAAGAGCTCTATTTTGGTCTCATCAGACCACAGCACTTTCTCCCAGTCACTCACAGAATCATTCAGGTGTTCATTGGCAAACTTCAGACGGACCTGCACATGTGCCTTCTTGAGCAGGGGGACCTTGCGATCCCTGCAGGATTTTAATCCATTGCAGTGTAATGTGTTTCCAATGGTTTTCTTGGTGACTGTGGTCCCTGCTAATTTGAGGTCATTCACTAACTCCTCCCATGTAGTTCTAGGATGCTTTTTCACCTTTCTCAGAACCATTGACACCCCACGAGGTGAGATCTTGCGTGGAGCCCCAGAGCGAGGTCGATTGATGGTCATTTTGTGCTCCTTCCATTTTCCAACAATCGCACCAACAGTTGTCACCTTCTCTCCCAGCTTCTTGCTAATGGTTTTGTAGCCCATTCCAGCCTTGTGCATTTTGTCTCTGACATCCTTGGACAGCTCTTTGGTCTTTCCCATGATGGAGAGTTTGGAGTCTGCTTGATTGATTGATTCTGTGGACAGGTGTCTTTTATACAGGTGACTAGTTAAGACAGATGTCCTTAATGAGAGTGACTAATTGAGTAGAAGTGTCTAACCACTCTGTGGGAGCCAGAACTCTTAATGGTTGGTAGGGGTTCAAAAACTTATTTCACTCAATGAAATGCAAATCAGTTGCTATCTTTTATTTAAGGTTATTTTTTCGATTTTCCTTTTGATGTGCTATCTGCCACTGTTAAAATAAACCTACCATTGAAATGATACTGTTCTGAGACTTTTCATTTCTTTGTCATTGGACAAACTTACAAAATTAATGAGGGGTCAAATAATTATTTCCTCCACTGTACATACCTGGGGCTTCTTCCAGCCCCATAAGCCTGGATCGCTCCCACGCCGCCATCCTCCGCTTCCTGGATCCGCCGGTACCGGGCCTGTCACTTCTGGCGTACGCGGGCAATTGTCCGCATCACAGGGGCTCCCTCCATACCCGTACGTATGCGGCTGCGCAGTAGGCTGCCACACGCGTAACTGTATGGAGGGAGCCCCCTGTGATGTGGAGAATTGGCCACGTCCGCCGGCCGATTGGCGGTAATGACGGGACCCGGTATCGGCGGATCCAGGCAGCGGAGGACGGCGGCGTGAGAGAGATCCGTGCGTATGGGGCTGGAGGAAGCCCCAGGTATGTATACTTGATCCTCTCTGGTTCCCTTTAAGAAAAAAGAAAATAAGGCTGTAGAGAGGTTTTCCAACACTTTTGTAGTTTTCTCCTTTAAAGCAGTAGGATTAGCCATACTATGCCAGGGGAAAAGAAACACACACATTATATATATATATATATATATATATATATATATATATATATATATATATATATTATTATATATATATATTATTATATATATATATATATATATATATATATATATATATATATATATATATATATATATATATATATATATATATATATTTGATCTACTTACATAACGTATTGTACTGTCCATGTTTTGATTTCAGTGAATGTTATATAGTAAATGAAGAGAATTCTGTTCCTGGTGGGAACTATGTATTTTGCCCACATTGCAGGCTAAATCCTGATTAATTTCTGCCCTTTACTTTGATTTCTTTTCTCCTCCAATCGCTGAGTCGCCTTAGCCTTGCTTGTAAACAAAAGTGAGCAGGGGATCGTGTTTCAGATAGGCAACTAGGCAGGGAAATAAATGTAAGAGGAGGGATATATTATAGATAAAAAGAATTCACAGCATGCAACTTTTTGGCACTGTCTACTAAAGGGCCAGTGCTCCTTAAGTATGTGATAACTTCAAATCATAACAGCAGAAAAAGTTTTGAATGCAGGATTAGCAGCATCTTTATCACTTAATACACTCAAGACAAGTTGCTGTTGAAATTTGATTTTTATGGTGACAATCCCGCTTTAATCATACAGTCACACCCCAAACCACCGACACAATCACTCACCAGCTAAGCTGGCCTTTAGTGAGCTGAGTAAGGCCATGACCTTCCACTTGCCCCCCACCTGACATAAAATTAGTCTTTCAGTTTGGTGGGTAGGATGGAGCTTAACAGGGCATTGTCACGTCCCTTTTCAGTGACTAATTATCTATTATTTATGTAGCAATGGCATCTTCTGCAGCGCTACTAACTGTCCCACAGAAGTGCTCACAATCTAATGCCTTCTGTAGTCATATTTCCATCGAATTCTAGTGCCATTAACTTATGCAGGGCTCTCCTGTTTCCTCATGCATCCCAGGTACAGGGAGCAGTGTCGGACACAAACAGTGGACCCCTATGCAAAATACCAGTGGGCCCCTCTCAGGTGGCAAAATGTGGCTGTGGGAATAACATTGCACATATTTACCAAAACAGTCACTGGAAACCTTTCCTGATCCACAAAAATATTGTGCAATGTATGCACGGACCCTCATTAAGTTAATCTTTGATGGAGGAAATTAAAAAAAAAAGTGGGGAAAACACCCCCCACACATTGCCCTACATGAGACAACTGAATTATACAGGTTCATGTATTTCCTATCCCCCATAACCAGGCGATAGAAACCATAGTTACATAGTTATTTGGGTTGAAAAAAAAGACTTACGTCCATCAAGTTCAACCAGAGAACAAGTACAACACCAGCCTGCTCCCTCACATATCCCTGTTGATCCAGAAAAAGGTGAAAAACCCTTACAAGGCATAGTCCAGTTAGCCCCAAAAGGGAAAAAATTCCTTCCTGACTCCAGATGGCAATCAGATAAAATCCCTGGATCAACATCACCGGGCATTCCTAGTAACTGTAAAAACCCAGAGGATAGCGCTCAAAAGCTTTTATATTAAACAAGTCCAATGTCCTGCATAAAACAATCTTATTCCAATGGTGATCAACTTGAGTAGGCGTCAAGCTTCAAACTTCACAGTCATAAGATAGTATAAGCCTCCACCTCACCCTTTGAGAGCGACTCACCAGATTTTAAGACCCTAGACAGGTCTATCTGCGCCTTGGACTGTTACCGGGTCGTCCCCCACCTCTCGATCTGTGTAGGTGGATAGGCCTTTCTCTGAACCAGTCAAGTTCGAAGTCTCCATGTACCTCAATAAAAAACGCCTCACATAACATGAAACCAGCTAGCTTTATTATAAAATAAAATTAAAATACACTCACATGTCCCCTCAATGGGTATATGGCATAGAGTAATTTTGACACGGGCTCTCCCCAGCTATAGCCACCAGGCTTCCTGCAGTCTCTAGGGTAGAGTCTCTGTAGCTTGCCGGGCCCATGCGCCGCATCACCACGCCAAACCTCCAGAGCCTCCAGTCACGCTGTTACAAGCGTACTCTCTTCCGCGTCTAAGCCCCGCCATGGAGGTCCTAGTAATTGTACCTTGTACTTCCTTGAAATAGATTTTATCTTTTTTTGGTGACCCATATGTGCTAAAGCACCAAAACTGCCTGTTCAGAAATCTTCTTTGCAGGAGTGTGTTTTTTTTTTTTTTTTCCCTCCTCACTGTTTTTTCTAGTATCTGTAAACTCAGATGATGTATCACAGGCAACAGCTATGGTTGTGTTTTCCAGCACACTGATATGGGCCATTAGTCTATAGGAGTGCTTAAGCCAAATTTTTAGGGTGCTTGACAACACCCACTTTAATCCTCAAGGCAATAAACACAAAAGCTGGCACTTCACAAACCAACGCGTGTCTTATTGTTGCAGACAAAGCCAATGTTTTGTGACAAAAGTTCCTTCAACAGGGCATATCATCGGTCAATCAATAACACAGAGGACAATGCAGCCGCCGCCATGGAATACACATTGCTTGCTGACGAGTGTTTGAGACTACCTGCCAGGACAATAGTCATCTGTGAAATTGATTGACAAACCTGTTATGCCCTGATGAAGGGACTTGCGCGTCCTAAAACGTTGGCTTTGTGTCTGCAGTGATGAAATACACAATGATTGTGAAGTGCCAGCGTTTGTGTTTATTGACTTTCCACAGGCATATAGGTTAAAAGATACAAGATATGACAGGATTGGTCAAAAGAAAACAAGACAATCGTACATCACGTTATGGATCTGTCAGGGCCCTGTATATCTTGGCATTGGTGGAAAATATGGAACTTATTCAGGGTACGTGGTCTAAGTGACCATTAGTCTTTACCAGAGTGTCCCACAAGGGCTGATGGAGTCCAACAGTTCTCGATCCCCCAGGGTTCCCCCACTAGTTACGGAAGGAACAGGAAGGTAACCCCACAGTGGACAATGGGCAGAATGAGATCTGACTGACTACTGACTGGACAGGCAGAGGCACAGATGATAGACTGCACACTAGAGTGGCAGGGATTAGGATAACTGAATGGATCGGCTATGAAGCAGATGGATGGTGTTCACCCCGTCTAGGACCAGCACAGAAGAGAGACCCCTCAGGGCCCAAGGAGGAATCTCACTCTGGGTGAGTGTAACATGGATTGAAATTCCAGGATAAGCTGAAAAAATTTCTAGTAGCAACAGTAGTCCATTTCATTTCAGCATAGCCACATGGAAATCAATACAGTCCTATTTCTGTGAACGATTGTACAGGAAAGGTTGTTTATTTTCTCTCTCACAAATATTCGTACATAGATACATGGAACTATAGACATTCATTACACATTAGAGACCGTGAACAATAGAAAAGAACACACATCGAAGTATAGACATTTTTTTGTAAGTACCATTATGTAGTAGCGGTCCTTTTCCACTGCAGATCGCAGAATGCAAGGGAGAGATTATCATGTTCAGCAATTGTCTTTTCTTTAGTGTGACTGAAAAGTCTCATTCATTTTAACTGAGTGTGGCAGAAAACCAATTGTACAAAGACAGCCACAGGCACTGCGTTGGTGATTCAGCAAGAATCAGATCTTGTAATAAATCCTCAGCGTTTGGTGTTCAGATGATGCCCGAAGTCACCAAAGTGCTCCACACATATTGGTGACCACCACCATGGCAAATAAGGGAACCAGTAGTCATTTGTATTGCTACCTTAAAAGTAATTTATTTCCAAGGTCAAAACAATATAAACAGTGTACAAGTATTCACATCGAAGTCCCTTATGACAGGGACCCTCAAGATGTATTCAGCATTGTGTATATCCTATACGCTAAATGGATTGTATGATAGTGGTAGACAGATGCCTAATCTCCAGTTCCCGACCGGATTGGGAATCTGTCTACTACTATCATACGATCCTTTAGTGTATAGGATATACGATATGCTAAATACATCTTGTACACCAAGGGCTCAGGATTTCTTACATATATGAGGACAGTGGATGTGGCAGCCTCAGCCGCTGGTTTTTGTTTTGCCTTGCGACTCCCCTTTTGGAAAGCGTTTGTATCACATTTCTGAATCTAGAGTAAGATCTTGTCACTGGAAATGGTGCACCATTATTTCCATTATTGTTGTGGTGGAATTCGCAAAACAAATGCGCCCTGAATATCAGCTGGGAACGTATGCAGTGGAAAAGGGCCCTACAGAAAGTCAGGATTCTGATGGCTCCGATGGAAATATCTGGTCAGACAAGTATCACTCTTCACCTTGCAGCATTAGGGCTGTTATGGTTTCTTCAAGGACAGTTCATTATCAGTGTGCAGAGCACCTAAATGCCTGTTTGTGAGGAAGTCGAATAGAGGAATGTTGCTGATGGCTCGATGAATGTCTGAAATGGTGATTTCTCTTGGTGTGCTGTTCACAGGAGAATATTAACAGGTTAGTCTTTCTCTATAGCAACTGCATTTAAAAACAGAACAATAAAAGAACACAGTATTTTAAAATACCCTTGTCTGAGAACATTACATTTATAAAGGTTATGGTTTCACAAAAAACAGGGAATATAAAAAAAGCATGAGGTAGAGGACTTCTATTACAGTGCTGAGGAACCAGAAGGAATGGAGGACATCATATTGGTACACAATAACTTGGGCATGATCAAGGAATCATAACCGCCATACGTGACCATGGCGGAATTCTGAATTAATGGCTATAGCTGTAAATTAAATAGCAAAGGGAAAATTCCACTACAATATAGCGGAACGTTGTAGATATGACATGAGGAGGGTAGAGATACAAGGCATTGCACTATATCATAAATAAAAGCATAGGGAAAAAAAGTGTGCTTATTTACACTATTGAAAGTTACATTACATCCTCAATGCAATGGAAACAAAATAATGAAATGTACCGTTTTCGAGAGGTCATCTGATAAGCCACAGCTAAAGAGTCTCTTAGCAAATCGCTGACAAACTGCTCAGTAGCCTGCACATAACAAAACATCAAGCAAAAGAATTAAAACCAATGATATGACATGTACTCACAAACAATCATCATCTAAAGCATGAATGCTAAAGATCATCTATCCAGAGTGATAGTGGACATATGTACGCACATTCTGTGTGATATTCTAAAATGCAAGTTTCAATGAAAGATAAACCTGCATTTCTTAAATCATCACCCATGAGCAGAAATATCTTTTTTTCCCCGAGGCCTCTTTCACAGTGCGATGCTAAAGGGACTCCGAGGAGTGCCCAAATTTAAAAGAATACACTTACCTGGGGCTTCTTCCAGCTCAGGGTAGGCGACAAGGTCTCGCTGCGTTCTCCTGGCTCGTCTCCTTCAGCCTCCGCCGCCAACCCCCCGGTTTCAGCGTCACCCGGCTCTTCCTGATTAAAGACGCAATGAGTCATCACACCGGCCATTTCGTGTCATTACGGCGGCCGGCGTGACAGGTCCGCGCATGCGCAGGTTTTTCAGAGCCTTTTCTCTCCCGAGGCAAGCACCCAAAGTACCCAAATTGGGACCTTTTCTTCCTTTCAGGTTTACTTTAAAGGGCACCTGAACCGAGTAAAAGTATTTAAAACAAACACATGATGTATCTGCAAATTAATATTACACCTTGCCGTCAGTTCCTCTCAGAAGCTCACCATTTTCTTCCAACATTGATCCCTTCAGGTTCTGACAAGATTTTGTCAAAACTGAAATATATCAGTTGCATATCAGTTGCTGTCAGTTATAACTGAAAGGACAACTGATGTGCAAGGTAATGTCCATGTTTCCCTATGGCACA
This sequence comes from Hyperolius riggenbachi, assembly GCF_040937935.1. Classification (NCBI taxonomy): domain Eukaryota; kingdom Metazoa; phylum Chordata; class Amphibia; order Anura; family Hyperoliidae; genus Hyperolius; species Hyperolius riggenbachi. Next base: position 131,508,449 of record NC_090649.1, read on the forward strand.
AGTGAGCAATATTACAGTTTAGCAGTGTGCTGACCACAAAGCTGTTATGGGGTAATGGCCATTTTTAAAATGGAGGTTGGAGAAATCCATTGATCACAGTGGCCAAACAGGACACAAGAGAGGAGAAAGAGATTGAGGAGTAGACTACACGGGAGAAAAGTATGAAGTGTGTGTGTTTATTTTGACTTAATTTTCGGTTCAGGTTTGCGCCACACCCTCAGAATAGACCTCTAGATCATATACCTGGCACACTTCAGCTAAAAGAAAGCTAATAAGCCTGGTAGCATCAGGAATCTTTCCAGTGTCTTACCTTTAAAAGCATTTCTTCCACTGGAGAAGCATATACGTTTTTATGAACTTCAACCGGTTGCAAGGAAATACTAATCTTTTGAAATACAAAAAGCAAAATAAAGTTGTTAATTAAAAAGAAAAATACTTGTATTTACATTTCTATATAAACGAGTAAACTTGCTAGTTACAGTATTTGTATGGTCATCCACATGCTAAACATGGAGAATAAATAGCTAGACAATGTTAGATTACATGGGGTTAGTTTCTTCTAACAGTTTGACAAAAATGACTGTATTCAGAATTAAAGTCATTTTGAAGTGATACCACCATTAATATAACAATCCTTAGGCTTGGTACACACCATGCAATTTCACACCAGATAAATGGTCAGTTTTTCTGATCAATTTTCTAATCACTTCTATACAAGATCAATCAGAAAAACAGATTGTACCTTGGAAATGATCTACTGGACCATCTATCTGGTGAGAAATTGCATGGTGTGTACCAGGCATTAGTTCTTTGCTTTTGTTTGTATACAGTGGTTTGCAAAAGTATTCGGCCCCCTTGAAGTTTTCCACATTTTGTCACATTACTGCCACAAACATGAATCAATTTTATTGGAATTACACGTGAAAGACCAACACAAAGTAATGTACATGTGAGAAGTGGAATGAAAATCTTACATGATTCCAAACATTTTTTACAAATAAATAACTGCAAAGTGGGGTGTGCGTAATTATTCATCCCCCTTTGGTCTGAGTGCAGTCAGTTGCCCATAGACATTGCCTGATGAGTGCTAAATAGAGTGCACCTGAGTGTAATCTAATGTCAGTACAAATACAGCTGCTCTGTGACAGCCTCAGAGGTAGTCTAAGAGAATATTGGGAGCAACAACACCATGAAGGCTAAAGAACACACCAGACAGATCAGGGATAACGTTATTGAGAAATTTAAAGCAGGCTTAGGCTACAAAAAGATTTCCAAAGCCTTGAACATCCCACGGAGCACTGTTCAAGCGATCATTCAGAAATAGAAGGAGTATGGCACAACTGTAAACCTACCAAGACAAGGCCGTCCACCTAAACTCGCAGGCTGAACAAGGAGAGCTCTGATCAGAAATGCAGTCAAGAGGCCCATGATGATTCTGGACGAGCTGCAGAGATCTACAGCTCAGGTGGGGGAATCTGTCCATAGGACAACTATTAGTCGTGGACTGCACAAAGTTGGCCTTTATGGAAGAGTGGCAAGAAGAAAGCCATTGTTAAAGTGAACCTAAAGGCAACCAAAAAAAATGAGATTAACTCACCTGGGGCTTCCCTCAGCCCCCTGCAGACGATCGGTGCCCTCGCAGCCCCGCTCCGATGACCCAGGACCCGCCGGCGAACACTTCCGGTTTGGCCGTCACCGGCCGACAGGCATGGGAACGCGAGTTATTGTTCGCGTTCCCAGCCTGTATATCGCCCCCTATGCTGCTATTGCGGCCTCCTGGCCGGAAGTGTTCGCCGGCGGGTCCTGGGCCATCGGAGCGGGGCTGCGAGGGCACCGATCGTCTGCAGGGGGCTGAGGGAAGCCCCAGGTGAGTTCATCTCATTTTTTTTGGTTGCCTTTAGGTTCTCTTTAAAGAGGAACTGTTGCGAAAATTGCAGTGAGCAGGGAATGCTGGCCAGCATGTTTGTATTAATCATTTTCTGGGAATTTCTTTATAAAGAATAAAGGCCATGCTGAGAATCCACCATGAAGAGATGGACTAGCCCAAAATCTGTCGGGATTGACAGATTTCTACTGCTTAGTGTAATTGACAGCAACAAAGAAGAAAAGTAATTTATGGCTCCTTTTACTCTGGGAGAAATGTACTTATTTGTATGCGTTTTAAAATTTTAAGATTTTCGCGACAGTTCCTCTTTTAACAGAAAAGCATAAGAAGTCCCATTTGCAGTTTGCCACAAGCCATGTGGTGGACACAGCAAACACGTGGAAGAAGGTGCTCTGGTCAGATGAGACCAAAATGGAACTTTTTGGCCAAAATGCAAAACACTATGTGTGGCGGAAAACTAACACTACACATCACTCTGAACACACCATCCCCACTGTCAAATATGGTGGTGGCAGCATCATGCTCGGGGTGTGCATCTCTTCAGCAGGGACAGGGAAGCTGGTCAGAGTTGATGGGAAGATGGATGGAGCCAAATACAGGGCAAACTTGGAAGAAAACCTCTTGGGAGTCTGCAAAAGACTTGAGAATGGGGCAGAGGTTCACCTTCCAGCAGGACAACAACCCTAAACATAAAGCCAGGGCAACAATGGAATGGTGTAATTCCATGATGGCGTCATCACATCCATGGCGTCATCACGGCGGCCGGCGTGGCAGTACTGCGCATGCACGGTTAAACAAAATATATCCATGTGTTAGAATGGCTCACTCAAAGTCCAGATCTAAATCCAATTGAGAATCTGTGGCAAGATCTGAAAACTGCTGTTCACAAACGCTGTCCATCTAATCTGATTGAGCTGGAGCGGTTTTGCAAAGAAGAATGGGCAAGGATTTCAGTCTCTAGATGGGCAAAGCTGGTAGAGACATACCCTAAAAGACTGGCAGCTGTAATTGCAGCAAAAGGTGGTTCTACAAAGTATTGACTCAGGGGGCTGAATAATTACTCACACCCCACTTTGCAGTTATTTATTTGTAAAAACTGTTTGGAATCATGTATGATTTTCGTTCTCACGTGTACACCACTTTGTATTGGTCTTTCACGTGGAATTCAAAAAAAATTGATTCATGTTTGTGGTAGTAATGTGACAAAATGTGGAAAACTTCAAGGGGGCCGAATACTTTTGCAAACCACTGTATGTCAGGCAAGCCTGTACGGCACTTAAAGGGACTCCGAGCTCAGCCAAAAAATGAAAGTTGTACTCACCTGAGGCTTTCTCCAGCCCAGTGCTGGTCGGGAGGTCCCAGGACGGCGTCCTGGCTCCTCTCCATGTCCCCACTCCGGAATGGCTGACCGGCCGCAGCCCGGGCGACACTCGGCCGAGTGTCGGGCTGCTCCTTCCGCGTATGACGTCACACGCCGGCCGCCTGGCGTCATCACGGCGGCTGGCGTGGCAGTACTGCGCATGCGCGGTTAAAGCGCGCATGCGCCGTACTGCCACGCCGGCCGGCGAGTGACGTCATACGCGGCCGGTCAGCCATTCCGGAGCGGGGACTTGGAGAGGAGCCATGACGCCGTCGTGGGACCTCCCGACCAGCACTGGGCTGGAGAAAGCCCCAGGTGAGTACAACTTTCATTTTTTGGCTGAGTTCGGAGTCCCTTTAAAGAGAGCCCGAGGTGGGCTCAAAAGATAAAAAAAAAAAAAAGTAGGCTACCCAATCTGCGGGGCTAAGCGGATCAGGTAGCTGCAAAAACCACCGCTCCCCGCCCTCATGTGGGCTGCAATGGCACACTTTCACTTGAGTGACCTATAGATCATGTTGCTGCACTGAGAGACTGTGTGTCTCTCATAGCGTGCAGGGAGGCAGGAGAGCGGCAGAGGGCGTGGCCAAGGAGAGAGAGCTGCTTAATGGCCGCTCTGTAAACCCTGTAGGAACACCCCTGGCGGGCGTTTTAAACAGGGAATTGCTTTCCTCAATGTTTACCTCCTAAATAGCGACAAATATTGTTGCAAATCTCGGGAGGCTATAGCGTTCTCTTTAAAGAGAATCTGTACTCGAATATTCTTACACTAAAAAGCATACCATTCTATTCATTATTTTCTCCTGTGCCCCTCTGTGCTGTTTCTGCCACTCTCTGCTGCAATCCTGGCTTGTAATTAACAGTTTTAGGCAATGTTTACAAACAAACTAACCAGCTTCTAATAGGCTCAGCTAAGCATAGTGTGTGAGTCATTCATAGTATGCAGGGGGCCTGCAGAGGGTGTGCATCGCTTCTACCAATCACAAGCAGCCCTGCACATTCCACACAATCAAAGCCTTAGCCCGACAAACAGGACAGAGGAAAGATACATTGATTTATTACAGAGACAGTGTAATTAGGAAGAGCTGCAGTAAGCCCCAGCACATTAGAACAGGCATAGGAACTCATAGGATAGAAGAACTAAGGCTGAAAAAATTGTTACAGAGTCTCTTTAAACAAACCCTCTATCAGCTGAGTTCTAATAGCCTTCTGCCATTTAAGCTGAGCTTGTCTTCAATTTAGTGATGGCCATGTGTAGGAGAACTTATGGAGAAGCATGTGATTTGTTCAAACAGCCAATAGATTTGCAAAGCTCTCATTTGCTGTGATCACATCCTACTTCAACACATGCCACATGACTCTCCATGAGTTCTCCTAGACATGACCATCACTAGTTTCCATACCGCAAAGTCTCTATTTTCACCAAGAGGACCACCATATTGGAATGATGGGAAATGAGAACAGAGCTGAGTTCATGATTATTCCTCTCTCAAATTCTCGAAAATTCCTGCATAATGGAGATCCAAATCATGTAAAGTTCAGGGAAATCCAAGTTTGGCATCAGGGCTATTGCATGCCGAGGCCACATGGAAACACTGCTTGGTCTCTGTCTGCCCCTAAGGCCTTAGCAAGTGGTTCACTTACTCAACGTTGGTGAACCCTCACTTTCCCCTTTAATGCTTCATACTTGTAAAATGTATCCTTGTTATAATTTATACCTAGACTATGAATGTCTCATTATACTACTGTACATATATAATTATACTATTGATTATATACTACTTTATATTTTATAAACTAATAGACATGATACTCAGCGGATCGTTCAGAAACAGCCTTATCAGTCCGCCGACAGCGCGTACACACGCACTACTGCCGACTAAAAGACCGCCCAGTGGGAGGGAATGGTGGACCCGTTGTTGCCGCTGGTAGTGCGTGTGTACGCACCTCAAGAGACCTGGCCAAGTAGCATACTATATCAGAAGTTTACTATAGCAGAATTGGTCATACATTGCATATTTATATAGGTGTGTAGCCAGGACCTGGGGACTGGGTTTATTATAGCCAGAGGTTCACTATATCAGACTTTACTATCGCAAGATTCTATTGTATAAAGTAGGCTGTTCATTTGTTATTGTGTTTTGTTCCTGTGGGGATAATTAGTTGATTGAAAGATGCCCATCTCCTGCATCAAATTTTCCCCACCGCCCATTTTCCGGACAGACATTTATGAATTGGTTGTCCCAACACTTTTCTACCTATTCACAGTGACCATAGTGAACACCTTATATATACAGTCTATGTTCACTAAACAGATGAAACTAGGGTTAGTATAGCATGTAAACAATTCAAGTATCTAATGATCCCCTCCCCCCCAATGTGGGATAAACAACAGACATCACGTTTTACCACCTGTTTCCCGTTTTGTCTGTCATTTATAGCACTGATCACTTTAATCTAGTCTAATATGTGCATGTTTGTGTCTTACTTTCCTTAGAAAGATCACAGCAGCAGGATTCTAACATGTATGCTGTAAGCACATATCATGGGCTCCATTGGTCAAGGGATCTTTTATGTAGGTGCCCATGTACGGGTCTCTCTCGGTTATATGGGATATAGTGTCGTCAGTGACATATTGGTGTTCGAAAACAGACAAAATCAAATCCTGCCAAGATGGAATTTGATTGATTTAGGCTGCTTACACACTAAGACGTTACAGGCGCACGTTAGTGCAGCCTGTAACGCTCCCCAACGCACAGCAATGTAACACAAGTGGGCTGTTCACACAGCCCACGTTGCGTTACATGTAACGCTGCACGTTCTTAAGAAGGTGCAGCATGCTACGGCGTTAGAGCGGCTTAAGCCGCGTTAGACTGTCTGCACATGCGCAGTCATGTTGGGGAGGAGCGGAGAGCGGCCAGGCACATGGCTAATTAATATTCACTGCACGTTGTGACGTGCAGTGTTTACTTCCTGGAGCGGCCGCTCTGTGCGGTGATTGGCCGGCGGGACCACATGATGCCGCATGCGCACAAGAGTACGCATCACGGCATCACGGACGCCAGAGTGAGCTGCACAACGCGGCTCACTCTGACGTCCACAACGAAGAGCACCAGGCGTCGCGTTAGGTGCACGTTATGCGACCTTAACGTGGCACCTAACGCAACGTCTTAGTGTGCAAGTAGCCTTAAAGAGAAACTCCGACCAAAAATTGAACTTTATCCCAATCAGTAGCTGATGCCCCCTTTTACATGAGAAATCTATTCCTTTTCACAAACAGACCATCAGGGGGTGCTGTATGGCTGATATTGTGGTGAAACCCCTCCCACAAGAAACTGAGTACGTACGCAGTTTCCTGTCTGTGAACCTTGCTGCATTGTGGGAAATAGCAGTTTACAGCTATTTCTAACTGCCAAAAAAGCATGTAGCAGCTACATCACCTGCCAACAGTAAAAATGTCATCATGTAATAAATGTCAGAATGTAAATCAGGGATTTAAAAGATTTTACAATGGGCAAACACTGACTAAATCATTTATACATAATATTGTAAAAATGAAGCACTTTTTTTTTATAACATTATATTCACTGGAGTTCCTCTTTAACCACTTAAGCCTAACTGCCCCCCCCCCCCCGTGCGCGCCCCCGCTGCTGGCCGCTAGCCCACCGATCAGTGAAAGGGATTATAAATCCCTTTCGCTGGTCGGACCCCCCCCCCCCCCCCCCGGAGAAAAGCCGACAGCGTCTCTTCAGACGCTGCGGCTTTTCTGAGCTCTGGTCTCCTTTCTTCTGCCTGGGAGCGAGATCGATCGCTCCCAGGACTTTTTGATTGTGGCCATCTTGTGGCCAAATAGCAAATTACACCAAAAACACACAGTATTAAATAAACACATATAAATACATTTAAAAAAAAAAACCCTGTTTACCTCCCACACCAAAAAATACCCACATACAAGTTTAAATTAAAAAAAAATAAAAAATTACAATAATAAAAAAAACAAAAAAACAAATAGTTACCTAAGGGTCTGAACTTTTTAAATATGCATGTCAAAGGAGTATATTAATATGATTTAATAAATTATGGGCTTCTAAATAGTGATGGACGCAAATTGAAAAAATGCACCTTTATTTCCAAATAAAATATTGTCGCCATACATTGTGATAGGGACATAATTTTAACAGTGTAATACACGAGGCATATGGGAAAATACAATATGTGAGTTTTAATTATGGAGGCATGTATTATTTTAAAACTATAATGGCTGAAAACTGAGAAATAATGCATTTTTTCCGTTTTTTTCTTATTCTTCCTGTTAAAATGCATTTACAGTAAAGTGGCTCTTAGCAAAATGTACCACCCACAGAAAGCCTAATTGGTGGCGGAAAAAACAAGATATAGATCAATTCATTGTGATGAGTAGTGATAAAGTTATTGGCAAATGAATGGGAGGTGAAAGTTGCTCAGATGTAAAAAAAATTTCAGCCCTGTGGGCTTAAGTGGTTAGGCTGCACACATTTGCATAGAAATTTTGCATAATCCTGCAGCAACTCGAAATTATTTGCAACTTACTTACTATCCCTAGTTACATCTAGTATTATGTTCCTCTACTATCTATCTATCTATCTATCTATCTAACTATCTATCTGCCATACCTCTTGCGTCGTGTCTCTGATGAACTCGCAAGATAAACCAGGAGTCAAGTAAACTTTAACATCATCTCCATCTTCATTTTCTTGCTTTATACAAGGCTTCTGTTCTTCACCCATACTAATGATATCCACATCCTCATCCACTTCTCTCTCTCTCTTAAGAACCTTTTCTAATTCCACTACTTTTTCAAGCAGAGACTCGGGAGAGGAATAGGATGAAGACAGTGCTAGGAAACAAAGAAACAAAAAGGTTACATTTGATGAAATTAGTACACAAAGCAAAACATAAAGGAAACATTTATCAAAAATGTTGTGATTTGATGTGATTTAAATAAACTCATCTAAGTTTATGGGCAGCTTTGACTTTCCTAAAGTGCCAGATAGTTCACATCTCCTGTCATAGGATCCATGGCAACAGTACTATGCGTGGTGCACAGGATGTTCTGGAATTATTTTTAGCACAACTGGAAAAACAGCATGGATAGAGTTTAGCAGTCCCAACACAGGTTTTTACTTACTAAGTACTTATTATTAACATTTTGCTTTCTAAAATAAATAATTTTCTCTCTTCACTCATTTTTGCAAAGTGCAAAGAAAATGAATTATGTAATAGGCAGACCCTGCCACTTTGACAATTCCTGTGTGAAAATAACTGCAGTGGCTTTTGTCAGTGTATAGACAACAGAAATAGGGAAGGCTCTTCATATCTATCAACAGAAATCTGAAAAAAGCAGTTGTGCATCCCCCTGATCCACTGGTTGGTGCTTGTTTTTCAGGTGTCCACACACACGATACATTTTTTTTCTTTTCTTTTAATTGTACAGTATGTGGCCACTTTTAGGCTGCATTCACACATAAATATGTACAGTTCTGTTAGTTTTGAATCCGTTTTCTATGAATTTTATCTGACAGGAATGAACTGTACACTTTGATTGTGTGAGCCCAGCCACTGAAAACAAAATGGACAGGACTGGATTGGAACAGAACTGTACACCTTTTCTGAATATTACTGTCCATGTGGTTTCCTAGTAATAAATGCGCCCATGTTACTAGGCAACCATGTGTGGCACGTGTATGGATGGGAACGGGAGCCCACAGCGAGCAGCGGCCATGGACAGGCAATGTATAGAGTGCACTGGACATCGGGGGGTACTTTAAACATTAGGGGGGACAACGTTAGTTTTGTCGCTCATTCTGATATCGCTCACTGTTACCACCTAACACCCGATCCAGCAAGTCAGCCCTACATCTTGCAGCATGTCTGACCGATTAATGCGACCAATCTCGCCCCAAAATTGGTCGCATTGTCAATCGGGCATGCACTTGGCAGCACCGATTTTCATCATATTCCGATTATAATAATTGAATTGTATGGTTGATTGTTTGCCAAGTGGCCTGATGTATGATCACCTTAAACCTTTTTAATCCTTGCAGGCACTTTTTTTTGTGTTCAAATTCTGAATTCTTGGCAGAATGTCATCTAGCATGTGTATGGGGTTTTAGGCTACTCTGCTTTTACCTTCCCCAATTTAGCCAACTCACAGAATTTTCTGTGCCCGCATAGGACAGGCAGTTTCTGTAATTATTGCACAAAACCACGGCTTCTAGCAACTTGTGCTACACAGATCAATAATCACAACGAAGATAAAAATCTGTGATCGACACAGTAATATGTGGGTATGATACTCTAAAAGAGAGACTGGTTTCCTAATACTTACAAGCCTCATTGTCTATTCGAGTCAACACATCTTCAATAGATTCCCGATCCTCGTTGGCGTTCTCTGGATCTGGAGGCGTGTAACCGTGGACTCGGCACCAATATACAATTTCCTTTGTTTTTAGCGGAGCGATACCACTAAATTTTGGCTGTTTTTCTATAATTTCCTGGAGCATCTTTTTCATGGCCACAGCTCGCTGCCACTAATATGAAGAAATGCACAAATCAATAAAGCAGATATGAGACACAATGAAAAACATGTTAATTATATGTTGTGTTGGGGTTTTTAGAATCAGTGCACTTGGTGAAGGTTAGTATTAGAATTAGTGGCAATGAGGTTAGTGTAGAATTAGCGGCAGTGAGGTTTAGTGTAGAATTAGCGGCAGTGAGGTTAGTGTAGAATTAGCGGCAGTGAAGTTAGTGTAGAATTAGTGGCAGTGAGGTTAGTGTAGTTGTAGCGATAGTGAGTAGAGGCAGTAGAAGTGTTAGTGTTAAGGTGGCCACACACGTTACAATAAAATGATACAATTTTACGGCAATTCGATAAAAACGATCGGATCTCCCGAAAACATCGAAAGCTTTTTTTTCATTCGACTGAAAAATCCGATTGGATTTCCCGGGTTTTTTTTTTTCGATCTTTATCTATCCGGAATGCCAGATATTTTTCTTCAATTTCTCTAAAGATTGTATGGTGTGTGTTAGATTGTCAATTTATTAATATACACACCCAAGCAATTTTCTCAGAGTTTCCAATCATTTTTATCATAATTGGGGAAAAATTTAACATAGGTGTGTGGTACATTGGTCATATTTTTGAAATGTTACAATCAGTCAGAAAAATGTATTGCAATTCTTAAAGAGGAACTGTAACGACAAAACCTCCCCTGGGGGGTACTCACCTCGGGTGGGGGAAGCCTCAGGATACTAATGAGGCTTCCCACGCCATCCTGCGTCCCTCGGGGGTCTCGCTGTAGCCCTCCGTACAGCGGTGACGCAATATTTACCTTCCTGGCTCCTGCGCAGGCGCTCTGATGGCTGTCGGCGCCGAAGTAGGCGGAAATACCCGATCGCCGTCGGGTCTGCTCTACTGCGCAGGCGCAAGTTTCCGGTGCCTGCGCAGTAGAGCGGACCCGACGGAGATCGGGTATTTCCGTCTATTTCCGTGCCGAAAGTCGCCACAGCGCCCCCGCTGGAGCCAGCAAAGGTAAATATTGAACTGACAGTCGGCACAGTCGCCGGCTGTTCGGAGGGCTGCGGCGAGACCCCCGTGGGACAGAGGACGGCGTGGGAAGCCTCATTAGGATCCCGAGGCTTCCCCCACCCGAGGTGAGTACCCCCCAGGGGATGTTTTTCATGTTACAGAGTCTCTTTAAATTGAACAGATATTTAAAAAATGGTATGGTGTGTGGCCACCTTTAGGAATATTGGTATTTTTATAAAAAGGGATAGAGCTAGGTGTAGCAGGAGGAGGAGTTTTCGTGTAATATTTAGCGGGAGTAGGATGGTAAAAATGGTTATACATCAGGTGACTTGGCAGCCAATCGATCATCCAATTCAATGAATATAATCAAATTGCATGAACATTTATGCCGCCAAGAACATGCCCGATCGATGACCAGTTTCGGGCTGAAATTGGTCACATGTATCGATCCAACATGCAGCAAAATTTGGGGGCAATGTGCTCGATCGGGTGCGCAGCATTAATGGCATAAGGTATCTGGATAAGCAACGAACACGACGGAACCACCGGCGCTGTCCTCCTACTGTAAAATGTTCCCCTCTGGTGCCCCTGTATGAATACTTCACCCGTCTGTGTCTGCCGCGGTCTCTATCCTCTTCATCACACGCGCGCCCCACATGGTTGCCGAGGTAATGTGGACGCGTGTGACATAACAAATGCACCCACATGCAGTTTGCCGGCAACCATGTGGGGTGCGTGTGTGAAGAAGTCGGAGACAGTGGTGGACACCGACAGGCAAAGTATTCATGCACGGGCACAGGGTGGGGCACATTTTACACTTGAGGGGACATCACTGGGGTGGTGAGGTGATGTCATTAGGCTGATTCCCAAAGCATTTTAGGCTGAAATCGATCAGGAATCGGTCTGCAGTTTATGGCGGTCACAGATCTCTCTCCGATCAGTTCCGATCAGAGAGATCTGTGTCGATCAGCCACCAAAATGTAGGGGCACCTTTAGTGCGAGAGAAGGGATTAGGACTAGTTTCTCCTACATCAAAAGGTCTCCAGCCACTCACACAGGGGGTGGACAAACATATAGAAACACCTGACAAAATACTTGACCTGATTTACATTTGCTAGAGTAAAATTTGAAAGTGGTAGCTATATAAGCTAGTTGCTTCAGGCGCTTTTACTACAATGTACAAAGTAGATTTTAATTTTTACTTGTTTTTACTCTGAAGGCTGTTTCTCCATGCTGAAGGACAGCCAAAATACTTGTATGAGTCTTACTACACAAGTTACAGCATCAGAAAGTACCTCAGATGCTCTTCTCTTTCCGATATTCCAGCTATAATACTGCTCCAGTGAACTGGCACAGAAGAGATTACTGCCATCTTCATCTGTAGGAAAGAACAAACTTACTAATCACACATTACACAAAACATACACTTTTTATGTAGAGGTCTTGATGTGATGACAAGCAGGCAAGTTAAAGCAATTACGGTAATTCCACGTGGCTCTGGCTAGTCTTCTACTTCCAGTTTTGTTTTTCTCTATACACAATTATTGTTATTACCATTCTTTTTAAAAGCACAGGCGTATCATACAGTGTTGTACAACATAGCCAAGGCCCTCTCCACTCCAGCAGACATCAGCAGGAAAAGTGAAGTAAAAAATATATTTCTACCGTCCTTTATCTTTAAAGTTGGACAGAGAGGTCTCACCAGATGACCATGAACAGCCAAGCTCCTCCCCTGCACTCTGGGAATCTGTATTAGGGTTCCCTCTGTTAGCTACACATTTCTCCTTGGAGCAGAACGGGAGGCTGGAGGCATAAAGGCACCATCACGCCCCTCTCACTGAGCTTAGTCATGGTTCCCCATCTACTTAGAAGAATGAGAGGGTAACTGATTAATTCAATCCTAAATTATATATTTCTGCTTAGCCTGAAAGGACAATATCGTAGAAATTATTAATACTGTCCAGTCAATTTATGATCTGGGAGTGACCCATCTCCTGCCATATCAGGGCATACACAACACTGCAAGGCTAGCACTTCTGCTCCATTCTTCTATGAATAAGCCCCCTGGAGACTGTAGATGTGCGTTGAATTTGACTTTGGGTGGAGTATCTTTGACTTGGTTACTAGAGAACTGATACTACTGTAATTTATTAAGTTTTAAAGGAAATACAAAGGGAAAAAATATGGACACTGACATGTTCATTTTATTTTTAAGAATGCAAGTTGTCTGGCTGTCCCCCTGAACCTGTGGGGGACATTTATCAAGAGTGTCTGAGAAAAAATATTGGTAGGTTTTAAAAATCCATGCAGAACTGTCTCAGACATCTTAAGAAATAACTAGATAGTGCAGTTTCCTTCTAAAACTTTTGTAAAATAGGAGTTAGGAAGGTCTCTCAGACAGTGGAGTGTGTGAGGGGCATTGCTGTTGCTGAGGTAACCAATACATCTGTTGTTTGCATCAATGCCCAGCACTGGAAGGGTTAAGCACAGAACAGCTTCACAGGACACCTGGTAGCAGGGGGGAGAAGCACTTCACAAATCATGCCTAGCCTGCACTGATGCACTATCTATAGAACTGCTATTAATCAATTCTTAATCTGCAGCAGTTTAGGATTAGGAATGGATTTGCACCTTTCTTAACTGTAGTGCAGTTCTAGAAATCCACACTAAACTTCTTATTACCATGCAGAACAGTTCTCCTGCTGGTTAGGACTGTTTAAAGGGGCACTTAGGTCTGTGGAAAAAAGACCACACTTACCTTCGGTAAGGTCTTTTCCAGTAGTCCAGGGGACAGCACCCCTCCTCTGAGACTTGTCTCCCCTCCCAATTCTGGACAGGAAGCTATTAAACAAATTTGCATAATGGACAGCAGTACATGTATAAATACAAGCCACTTACAATGATCCTCAGTAATAACAAAGATGACCCGGACTCACCATACGATGCTTGCAAAATTTCTTCTTAATAGTTTCCCACATAGGGTGGGAAGTAGGGGTGCTGTCCCCTGGACTACTGGAAAAGACCTTACCGAAGGTAAGTGTGGTCTTTCCCAGAGCGTCCCTGGGACAGCACCCCTCCTCTGAGACGATAAACAAGATTCTCATTAGGGTGGGACTACTGCCTGTAGAACTTTTCTACCAAAGGCTAGATCACCACTTGATAATAAATTTAGTCTGTAATGTTTTACAAATGTGTTCTGGCTGGACCAGGTAGCCGCTCTACAAATCTGCTCGATGGAAGCTCCAGCCCTCTCTGCCCATGAGGTTGCGACACTTCTTGTAGAATGAGCTTTGACAGATGTTGGAAGGACCTTACCCTGTGATTGATATGCCATTAGAATAGCCTGTCTTATCCATCTAGCAATAGTTGGCTTTGATGCACGGAGCCCCCTATTCTTTCCAGCAAACAGGATGAACAAAGCATCTGTCTTACTCCATGATTTAGACCTCTCCAAGTACTGAAGTAGACACCTTCTGACATCCAGACAATGAAGCTGTTTCTCTTTTTCATTAGACTGTCTCTCACAAAATGAAGGAAGAAATATCTCCTGAGTTCTGTGAAAAGTTGAAACTACTTTTGGAAGGAAGGCAATATCTGGCCTCAAAGTAACCTTGTCTTCTGAAATAATACAGTAGGGAGGCTTAATTGACAAAGCCTGTAACTCTCCTACCCTTCTTGCCGAAGTAATCGCAAGAAGAAATGCCATCTTCAAGGATAACAATTTTTCCGAAACTTGGTCAATTGGTTCAAAGGGAGGACCACACATAGCCTGTAAGACTATGTTTAAATCCCAAGACGGGGTTCTCGGAACCAACACTGGACGTAACCTCCTAATTGCCTGAAAAAAACGAAGAATGAACTCCTCCTGGGCTAGTCTTCTTTGTAGGAAAACACTGATTGCCGCTGTCTGAACTTTTAATGTACTAATACTCAGTCCTTTTTCAAACCCTGCCTGCAGGAATTCTAAAACTGATGTCGATGAATGAACATTCATAGATCTCTCCAAACACCAGCTATTATAGACTCGCCAGGCCTTCTGATAAATTACTCTTGTCACTTTCTTTCGACTTTGAATCAAGGTTTCCGAAAGACCATCTGAAAACCCCTTAGACTTCAAAATGTTCCACTCAGGTTCCATGCAGAGAGACGCATCTGCTGAAGATTTGGATGAAAAACTGGCCCCTGCTGCAATAGATCCGGACGTTGAGGTAAAAGCAACGGAGGACTGATCGATAACCTCTGTAATAGACTGAACCACGGTCTTTTCGGCCAAAATGGAACTATCAGAATTAATCGAGCCCTGTCTCGACAAATTTTGCTGAGAACCTTCGGGATCTGGGATAGAGGGGGAAAAGCATACATTAGTCTGATGCTCCAATCTATCGAAAAGGCATCTATCGCCCATGGCCTGTCCTGGGGCCATAGGGAACAAAAGAGTTGACACCTTGCGTTGCTCCTCCTTGCAAATAGATCCACTTCTGGATGTGCCCATGTCATGCAGATCTCCTGGAAAACCTCCGAGTTCAGGGTCCACTCGTCCTGCTTTAGAGCCGATCTGCTTAGGTAATCCGCAAGATAATTGTTTATACCCCTCAGATGCACTGCTCTGATGGATTTTAGATTTTTCTCCGCCCACAATAGGATTTTTGAGGTCTGAGACCATAAAAGATGACTTTTCGTTCCTCCTTGCCTGTTGATGTACGCCACTACACTGGCGTTGTCTGAACGTACTAGAACATGACAGTGGCTGATGTAATTGCAAAAGTGAAGTAGGCCCATCCATACTGCCTGTAACTCTCTGCTGTTTGACGATCTTCCTTTCATCAAAGTGGACCACTGACCCTGTGCTGGTAGTGAGTCTATATGAGCCCCCCATCCCCAGGAGCTGGCGTCTGTTGTCATGATTTTTTCGACTGGAAAAAACCACGGTCGACCTTCGGACAGACGAACTGGATTCTGCCACCAGCTGAGAGCTGCCTTTACTCTGAAAGGAATTAGCAATCTTCTTTCTGAGGACGTCACCTTTCTGTTCCAATTCTTTAGGATCCAATTTTGCAGTATTCTTGAATGGAGTTGTCCCCACTGGACTGCAGGGAAGGAGGAGGTTAGAAGGCCTAGAACCGACATAGCCCTTCTTAGCGTAATGGCACCTGTGGTCTGAAAAGAAAGAACAGTATTAAGAATAGCAGTTATCTTTCTCTGAGGCAAAAACACTTTCTCATCACAAGTAGAAATAACAAAACCTAAATATTCCATAGTCTGTTTAGGTTGAATAGATGATTTAGACCAGTTAATAAGCCATCCTAGAGATTGGAGCAATTCCAGAGCTGAATTAATCTGGATTTTCAAGGAATTTACTGAGTCACCCCAAAACAAAAGATCATCCAGGTAGGCCAAAACATTAATAGATCTTTTCCTCAAAACAGCTAAGACCTCGGACATGACCTTTGTGAACAACCAAGGAGCCGAGGCTAATCCAAAAGGTAAAGCGTTAAACTGGAAGTGCCTTACCTCTTCCTGAATGCTGATGGCAAACCTTAGGAACTGCTGAGACTGTAGCTCTATCGGGATGTGTAGATAGGCGTCCTTGAGATCCAATGATGCCAGGAAGCAATCCTTCTGTAACAGACTTATAACAGAGGTGATATTGTCCATCCTGAATCTTCGATATTTTACGGCCTTGTTCAACCCTTTCAGATTGAGGATGAAGCGGAACTCCCCCTGAGGCTTTTTTTACAAGAAAAACCGGTGAATAATATCCCTGACCCCTCTGGCATGATGGGACCCTCTGATAACTCTTTTTTGTAGTAACATAGTCACTTCGTTTTGTAATGCCATTGTTTGAATCTCTGTCTTTGGCCTTTGATTTACCCAGAACCTTCGAGGGGGGGGGATACTGAAATTCTATGGCATACCCTTCTAACACAATTTTCTGTAACCAGAGATTTTGAGGAAGAAGGAGCCACTGCTCGTAAAAATGGGCCAGTCTTCCCCCCACCGGGATCCTGACGTCATTGTTTATTTTGCTGGGAGGTATGGGCAAAATTTGATTTGGCTTTCTGAGGCCTACTTGGACCCCATCTCTTTCTCGATGAAGTCTTGGGGTCTTGTTCAGGTTTAGAGGGACGAAAGGAGCGTTTGGGTGGAAAGGTCCTCCTTTTAACAGGAAAATTCTTTTTAGCATCAGCAGTTCTTTCCAAAGTCTGCTCTAACTTAGAGCCAAAAAGAAATTCCCCCTCACAAGGTAGACTACATAATTTAGAGCGGGAAGAGTTATCTCCCTGCCACGTCTTTACCCAAATACCACGTCTAGCAGAATTTACTAAAGCAGTGGTCCTGGCTGTCAACTTCACCGTATCATCTGCTGCATCAGTGAGATAATTGGTGGAATTGAATAGTTTTGGAAAGTCCTTTAATATCTCCTCCCTAGGAACACCAGAAGCAATCTTGTCCTGTGTTTCCATCAACCAGTATTTCAGGGACCTACCCACTGCTGTTGAAGCTACTGCAGGTTTAAAAGTTAGTGATGAGGACTCCCATGCTCTTCTGAGGAGATTATCCGCTTTTTTGTCAATTGGATCCTTTAAGTTTCCAAAATTTTCGAACTGCAAATCTGTTTTCTTTGACACCCTGGAAAAAGATGGGTCAAGCTTGGGAGATGTACCCCAGAATTTCTGGTCCTCCGCACAAAACGGGTATCTACGATTTAAAGACCGAGGCCAAAAGGCTCTCTTTTCAGGTTCATCCCACTCCTTCTTAATCATATTTTTTAGAGAAGAATGAACTGGGATAAAACTGGACTGGGGATCTGACAAACCTTCGTACATCTGATCCAAGGGTGTCAAAGTCCTCTGTTCAACTGTAATACCCATAGCCGTATGCATATCAGATAACAGATTCTTCATTAGGTCCGGAGAAAAAGCAAATTTCTGCCCTTTGTCTGGTCTATCAGATGTATCCTCAGCGGAAATCTCTTCAAAGGAAGATATTTCACCCTCCTCCCCAGAATTTTCTGACTCCTCTGAATCCTCTCCCCTCTTTCTCTTAGGAACAGATAGGGAAGGTATAGGGACAGTGACATCAGGAATGGCCGAAGTGCCCTCCATAGGGGAAGTGCCCTCCAAAGGGGGAATGTCTTCCATAGGATCTGCTACAACTGATGAGGATGATGCTATAGCAGAATCCTTAATTTCTTTTATGGCTGAAGACATCTCCGAGCGCATCCATCCCATTAAGTCTTTGAAAACTACTGGGGATTCATCCTTGACAACTTTATCTGTACAATACTGACATAATTTCTTAGATGAAGGAGCAGATGAGGATATGCGATTATTGCAGATAGCACATCGTTTTTCTTTGGAGGATGATGAGTGTTTACTCAGAGTGGACTGAGATGATTTATCCTTTTCCTTATCTTTGTCAGCTTTTGGAAGTTTAGGCTGAAATATATAGATAAGAAAAAAACTATCAGTCCCCTCAGTGTAACTTAAACAGCATATTCCGCAGAAACACAAACAATGTCTCACCAGAGAGGGTTCAGAGCCAGTCCCTGCAGATTGCAGTGAGGAAAGGCCTGCGGCGTCCTCCATGATCCACCAAACAGCATTGAGTCATGGACAAACAACAGATCTTTTTTAAATCTTACCCTCCTCCTCCTTAATTGCCAGCAGCTGCCTCTGTGTCCAGCAGCCAATCGCCGTAATGATCACCGCTGCGGGCCTGCAATCAGGCCTGATCATGTGACCAGTCATGTGGGACGCCTGCACATGACGTCATCGCGCTTCCGCCGGAACTTCCGGTTAGCGCTCTGCCGTCCATAAAACTTCCGCACTCCAAGGAGAAGCCTCCACCACGCTGGGCGCATAGCACACTGAGTCCCCTGCTCAGCCCGTCATTGCCTGCCCCACACGCTGCACCTGCCACCTGACATGGGAGCACAGAGACCCCTCCATCCGCTCCTGTCCGGGACAGGAAAAACAACTGAGGATCATTGTAAGTGGCTTGTATTTATACATGTACTGCTGTCCATTATGCAAATTTGTTTAATAGCTTCCTGTCCAGAATTGGGAGGGGAGACAAGTCTCAGAGGAGGGGTGCTGTCCCAGGGACGCTCTGGGAAAATGAGTTTTACTCACCTGGGGCTTCCAGCAGCCCCCTGCAGCTGTATTGTGCTCGCGCCGACTCAATCAGATGCTCCTGGCCCTGCCGGCAGCCACTTCCAGGTTTCGGCATCAGGAGCAGACAGGCCGGGAACGCGAGTGATTCTTCGCGTTCCCAGCCACAATAGCACCCTCTATGCTGCTATATAACCATGTCAGAAGATCAGTAGGACTGCCAGGCAACTGGAATTGTTTAAATAGAAATAAATATGGCAAACCCCACATCACTCTTAAAGCAGCTTTGAGAGCATCCCAGAACTGCCACCTGCAAATATAGACATAAGTTCTTATAGTTTTTTGAGATGGTTGTATTTAACCAGTTCGTATCCTACCTACAGTATATTCACGTCATTGTAAGTGGCTCTTGAAAGCCACATGACGTGAATATAAGTCAGTTCCCTTTAATGAGCACAGTGCGCGTGCTAGCACGCGTCTGGGCTCATTAACCCCCCTCCCTCTAACTACACTAATTTGGGATGCCCTCCCGGAGGTTCGATCCTCCAACCCGCAGCCCGATCCCTTGTAATTTAGTATTCCCCCCCCCCCTCCTCCTTCCCCCATGCTGCGATCGGGCAGCATGGAGGATTAGCATGTAAACAACATACCTCACCTCGTTCCAGCGCGATCAGCCTCCCCTCCGTGCATCACCGCTGCCTGTGTCATTATGCCGAACGGATCGGGTCCCGGCTTGATGACGTCATCAAGCCGGGACCCGATCCGTTCGGCATAATGACACAGGCAGCGGTGATGCACGGAGGGGAGGCTGATCGCGCTGGAACGAGGTGAGGTATGTTGTTTACATGCTAATCCTCCATGCTGCTTGCCCGATCGCAGCATGGAGGTGAGGGGAGCATAATGGCTATCTGGGGGCTATTTAAGGGGCAGAGGGGGCAGGATAATTGCACACCTGGCCATCTATGGGGAGGGGGGCAAAGGGGCACACACTGATATCTATGGGGGCAAAGGGGCTCACCTGGCTATATATGGGGGGGGCACTGACAAAGGGACACATCTGATTATCGAGGGGGGGGGGAATAAAGCGGCACACCTGGCGATCTATGGGGGGTCAAGGGGGCACATATATCTTTTATACTGGGGAGGGGCTGATAAGGGGCACATCTGGCTATACTGGGGGGATAAAGGGGGACACCTGGCTATCCATGGGGGGGGGGGGGAGGTGGAATAGAGGGTACATCTGAATACCTATTGGAGGGGAAAAACAAAAGGGCAAACCTGACTATCAATGGGGGTAGGGGGACAAAGGGGCGAGTCTGGCTAATAAAGGGTTACATCTGGGATTTTTATGGGGAGGGGCTAATAAGGGGCACATCTGGCTATTTATAATGGGGGGGGGGAAGGTAAAGGGGCACACCTGGCTATCTATGGGGGATGGGGGGAATAAGGGGGCACACCTGGCTATCTATGGGGGGCGGAGGGTAATAAAGGGGCACATCTTGCTAACTACGGGGGTGGGAGCTAATAATTTGACGTAGCAGTTTAGATATGTATGCCGTGAGGGTATATTACGTTTATTTTGGCGAACACGGCTTGTAATTGCTTGTAAAGTACAAAGCAAAAAAATGGGAAAAATACACCTTTATTGACTAATATTATATTGTCGCCATACATTGTACTAGGAAGATAATTTAAATGTTGAAATAAACAGGACATATGGACTAATAAAATATGTGGGCTTGATCTACAGTAATACTTTTTATTTTTAAACGGTAATGCCTGAAAACTGAGAAATAATGACTTTTTAAATTTTTTTCTCCTTATTTCCTTTAAAATACTTTCAAAGTAAAATAATACTTAGCAAAAAGTACCACCCAGAAAAAAGCCTAATTGGTGGCAAAAAAAACAAGGTATAGATCATTTATTTGTGATAAGTACTGCTAAAGTTATTGGCTAATGAATAGGAGACCTGTAAAATGTAGAAAATTGCTTGGGTTTTTTAGGGGGAAAACCCCAGGGTAGGGAACTGGTTAATGTTGATGATCTTTATGAATAAATGTGTACTAGCTCCATGAAGTGTCAGAACCTAAGCCACGGTGCTGCAGCCATCTATGTCCTCAGTGGGCAGAACTCCATTCATTCCCAAAGTGATTTTGAGAGTGAGAAGCCACAATAAAAAAAAACCAAAAAAAAAAAACCCAGAGGTTTTATCACTTCCCTATTCTACACAAAAAGGCAGGGCTTATAGCCTCTGTACTCTTTCTAGACAGGAAGTATGTAAAACTACCCGATGAGGATACAATAAAAGCCAAAGACAACTCTAATATCTTTCAAAAAATAAAGCTTAGCTTGTCTTCTTTAATTTAATATACGGTTTACATTTTCAGGCATCTGGAGTACGGTATCTAAAAACGGTACACAGAGGCACCTCCAAGTACCAATTTTCAGTCATGATCACAGTCTCTAGCAGACGTATTCTTAGTGCTTACTGCAAGTGATATATTGAACTAAATGATGTCAGTCTTGGATGGCCAAGTAAAAAAAAAAAAAAACATGATATAAATGCTAGTTCATAACAAAAAAAACAAAAACAAAAAAAAAAAACCCACACACACCACGAAGAAAGATTAAACTGGGAGGGATAATAGCAGCACATAATAGAAACTATTCCATTTCTTACCTTTTTCTCCTATTAGAGGAACTTTCTTTACAGTTGCTGTAAGTAGCTGCTTAAAGTTCTGCAGATGTTCTGTCCTGCAATTATTTACAAACATGGACTGAGCAATTACATTATCAATACCGTCAATAAAATTCAGTTAAAACAGTCCTTATTTTGCCGACTTTGATGATACACTGTAAACACTCTGCTATAGAAATATGATAACATACACCCGGTTTCATATTATAGCAAACTGGTAACTTCGTTAGATACTCACCCAAGTAGAGGAAACATCTGCATGGTCCTCCTTTACCCCACTGGCCAGGATTAGAGATGGCCCTGTCTAGGAAAACTCAAGGAGAAGCATGTAATCAGTTTGATCAGCTGATAGATTTGTAAGGCTCTGATTTGCTGGTCATGATCATGTGTTAAACCAGGAAGTCATCACAGCAAATCAGAACCTTACAAATCTATCAGCTGACCAAACTGATCACATGCTTCTCCATGAGTTCTCCTAGGCAGGGCCATCCCTAGCCAGGACGCTCTTAATGTTCGCGGCCTGCTCGTTTCCATGTATGCACCAACAGTCAGCTGACAGCAGCTGACTGTTAGCAATGGAAATTGGACTCGGTGTGCAAAAAGGTAGTGCAGGCAGTAGGCTTTTCTCCTGCATACTGAACTATCAAATCTGCTGGGATTCTGAATGCAAGGAAACCTAGGATGGTCCCGGCATGTATTGGTGGGGTACAAGTGGATCAAAGAAGCCTCTGGAATCATCTAGAGCAGTGGTCCTCAAACTAAAGGCTCATACACACATCAGACCATAGTCTTTGGAAAATGAAAGATCACAGACCAATTTTACCCCCTTCCATGTAGTATGAGAGCCATACCTACACAGTCTATTCTATGGAGCTGAACTCCCCATCAGACAGAAATCTTTGCAAGATGCTGCACACAAAGATGCTGTAGACATTCAAAAGATCAGTATCTGCAAAAGATCTGTTCCTGCAAAATGCATTCATAGTCTATGATAACTGCAGATCCTCATACACACCTTGTTTAACAGACATTCATCTGCAGATCAGATCCACCAGGATGGATTTTCAGATCTGCAGAGGATTGTCTGATCTGCAGATGAATGTCAGTTAAACAAGGTGTGTATAATGATCTGCAGATCTCATAGACTATGAATGCAACTTGCAGGAACGGATCTTTTGCAGGAACAGATCTTTTGCAGATACTGATCTTTTGTGTCTGTACAGCATCTTTGTGTGCAGCATCTTGCAAAGATTTTTTTCTAATGGGGAGTTCAGCTCCATAGAAAAGACTGTGAAGGTATGGCTCTCATACTACATGGAAGGGGGTAAAATTGGTCTGTGATCTTTCATTTTCAAAAGACTATGGTCTGATGTGTGTATGTGGCCTAAGGCTCACGGGCCGAATGTGGCCTGAGGCCTTTTTACCAGCCCACACACACAAAATGTATTACTTATAGATGTGGTCAGCTACATCTTTAAATATTGGTTATTTGCATCTAGAATAGCAGTGCTGGCACCACCCATCCACATGGAAGCCAGAAAGCAGTAATTCGCTGGTTTCCAATCAAATTCCACATCAGGTGACACTGCTGTCCACAGCAGGTCGTCTCCTGGGTATGCTTCAATGTATGGGCCGCAAAGACTTATACATCATTTTATGTATACTCCGGCCCCCCAGCAGTCTGAAGTATGTTGACCCGGCCCTCGACCCAAAACATTTGGGGACCCCTGATCTAGAGGCTTTCCTCTACCGAGGGAAGTATCTGATTTTTATTTTTTTTTAAACTAACAGGCTTGCTTTAAATTTGACTTCATTAGTGTAAGGCAATAATTAATATGGCATTTTGATAAGGTTATGGTTGCTACCTGTAATACATGATGACTGTGTCACAAAAGAATCAGTATTTGTTGTGGAGTGTCACAACTTAAGGTGGCTATATGCTGATTGATTTTGGTGTTTGATCGACCAATAGTTTAGATTCTTTTATCCAAATGATTGTAAATTGAATCAACATTTTGCAGGTTCGATCAATATCTTCCTGACAATACAAATACATTTCAGTTATATTTCAATCAATTCAGTGTTTCTGAATATGCGCATCACTGGTTTGGGGGGAAAAGGGTTATTCATTTATCAGATATCAATTCTTTGACAAACCATTTTCTGATCCAATAAAAAAAAAAATATATATTGGAATGTCGATAGAGCATAGTTTGATCAGCATATGGCCACCATTATAGGATGTTAAGAGCCCTTGGCAGGTGATGTCATTGGCTGGTATTCTAGCAATTTTTAGGGTGGAAGGAGACTGATAACAGATATACAGCTGGAAGCAGAAGCAGAATGTGGTGTTCTCCAATTAGCTCCTCTAACTTATCAGTATTAGAAGTGGGGAGACCATGGTAGAAAGGAAAGGGCCCATTCACAATGGGGCGCTTTTCTGCATTTTCCAGATCACCGGAGATTAGGAAAGCAATGTGAACAGTGTATCCCTGTGGGATCATTCACACTGCAGTGCCTGCGATTTCCAGAAATCACAAACCTGCTTCATGTACCATTTTTGGAGCAATCATGATGTAATTCAATGAATGAAAATCTCTATCGCTGTACAAACAAAAGAAAAAATGCCAAATCTGGACTGCAGTCAAGTGTGAACCGGCCCTAAATCTGCAGAATGTCTACAAATATTACTGCTAAGGATTCATCGGTGTGTTTGAAAAAGCAGCCTGCAGCAGCCCGGCGTCTCGTTCAAATGCTCTATGAATTGCGTTTTTTACTTCGGCAGGGGGACATGGAAGCATCGCGGTTGCCAATCCTGGATGCTGCAGGTTGCGCCCAGGAAAAAATTAAATGATTGGAGAAACTGGGTTTGAAACACGGCATTTGCACAAACTACGGTAAGCAACGGTGAACGATGGTACCAAGCACTGTCCATTCATTTGAATAGGCAGCACTTAAAGGACAAGCGAGGTGAGGAAATAAACTATCTTTACTTACCTGGGCTTCTTCCAGCCCCTACACCTCGCATGTGTTCCTCCCCGCAGCTCTTCTACCGTCTCCCGCTGGCAGCCTCTGAAGATCGTTGACCCCACGATGGGACCCTTATCAAGGGTGGCGGTCTTCAGAGGCTGCCAGCGGGAGACGGGATCAGACCAGAGCTGCGGAGAAGAACACGTGAGGTGTAGGGGCTGGAAGAAGCCCAGCTAAGTAAAGATAGTTTATTTTCTCACCTCACTTGTCCTTTAAACAACGAGATTCGCGGGCCCCTGTTTACCGCCCCGCAAAATGTCCGTGTGAACCAGCCCTAACACTCAGTTTTAATTATATGGAGCTACTTAGTGGATTAACACAACACACTGTTGCAAGCATGAGACATGAGGAGGTGGTGTAAAAAAATAATAAAAAAAATGGAATATTACTTCAGAGAGCTGGATTCTTGGTCTAAATGATCTTCCAACTTCACTGGTGTGCTGCTAGTGTGGTAAAGCAATGTATTGCTGTGATCCGGTTCTGCCTTTACTGCAAAACAAACAAAGTTGTGAAGCAATGCTGAAATAAGGAACTTTAGGTAAGAAACATAACAAACACATAAGATATTCTTCAGAACGATCTGCCTATTCAACATTTTAGCATGATTCACTTTATCACACATTGAACAGTATATTATAGAGTATGTCCAGGCTAGCACACACGCAAGCAAAAAAAAACCCAAACAAACATATTTTAAATTCTGAAGAGTTATTTCCACTGTCTCACATGTAGTTTAGGTATGGTCTCGAACATGTATTTTTAATGCAAATTTTATGTGGATTTTGAATGCAAATTTTCGCATCTTATTTTTTTCTATCTCCATAGCAACAGCATCACTGAAGCTACAGAGGAAACAGGAATAACCATGATAGATGGCAAACTTTATAAAACCGCATGCCTTTTTTTCTCATAAAAAAATGCACATGTAAATTGACTTTCATTATACATGAATTACATGTGGAACAATGTGTGGTGGGAAAAACTGCAGCAGGCTGTTCATTTTTTCCCCCTAAATGGATCTGCATGAAAAAAATGGAGTGAGTAAAAACTGTTCTATAGAATTACATTGCATGCATTTCTCTTGCAGATTTCTGCAATGCGAATTTGCATGCAGTGGAAGCGGGTCTTGAGACTTCAGCAATAAAGCAAAGTAAAACGCTAGTGTACTGTGGCATGTTGGTGTCCATTTAAAAAGGAGGTGTCAGGAACCACCATTATTTTGAATATCATTAACGTTATGCCAATAGCTGCTTTGCTGCAGGAATTTTGATGCAGTTATTACCAGCACTATGTAACATTAAAGTAACACTACTGATTTCCCCCCAGCCTAATGCTAGGTATACACTATGAGATTTTCTGTTAGATCGATTATTTCCAACATGTCCGATCTGATTTCTGATCAATTTCCGATCGATTTCCTATTGATGTGAACGGAAAACGGTTGGAAAACTACAGGAAATTAGATCGGACATGTTGGAAATAATCGATTTGACAGAAAATCTCATAGTGTGTACCTATCATAACACTGACTGTCCTATCCATAAGCCTAACACTAACCCTTCAAGCGCCACATCCGCTAGTGCTCCACAGCACCCAACAATGGGTTAATATTGTAAGGCGTTCATAAATCAGGAACTATGTGTACATTCAGATCACTAAGGAAACTATAATATATAGCTGCCAAGACATACAAATAACCACTGTGCTTTCTTTATGAACATTTTACAGTAACCTGGGTCTCCATTTTAAAGACATGAGATTGTAGAGTTTTACTGAAGTGCAGCACTAACTCCTCAGCATCAGCACTGGACCTTCTGCAGCACTGCGATTTTGACATGAGCTTTGGTAGTCTTAGGGCGCACTGACTTGCTTTAGCTTGTGCATGTAGGCTGTGTACATACCTGATAGTGTGGAGCTGTTGGGAGCTGGGCTAAGTGCTGCTCTTGATGAGGATGATAAGCC
The DNA here is from genome assembly GCF_040937935.1 of Hyperolius riggenbachi. NCBI lineage: Eukaryota > Metazoa > Chordata > Amphibia > Anura > Hyperoliidae > Hyperolius > Hyperolius riggenbachi. The sequence goes on from NC_090649.1 coordinate 131,535,062, forward strand.
AGGTACTGAGCCAGATTTGCCACTTGTTATGGATTTTAATTGGCTGGTACTAGCACTGGCTGTGGGTTGCTGTACATGTACTTTACTGGAAGAGGCATGCTGTGTAGATGCACTGGGCCCTTCTGTAGCCTGTGAGGAAGGGAGGAGGGGAAGTAAGAACAACGATCTTCCAGACTTTAAAAAAACAAAAACAAAACTGAGATCTGGCAAAAGAAATTATACATACCTGGGGCTTCCTCCAACCCCCTTCCAGGCTGATCGCTCCCTCATCGGCTTCCCATGCTGCCTGGATCTTCTGCTAGGCAGCCGGGTTATTCCGCTAGTCAAAGCGTACTGCGCATGTGCAGCCTGGCAGGGTTCATCGCACTCCTGTTGCTGGGAGAGTTCTGCACCTGCACAGTAGTACTGTGCAAGCACAGAATGCTCCTGGCCACAAAAGAGCAAGCGACCTGCCTGCGCCGATTGGTGGAATTACCAGGTTGCCTAGTGGAGGATCCAGGTAGTGTGGGAAGACAGCAAGGGACTGATCAGCCTGAAGGGGGCTGGAGGAAGCACCAGGTATGTATAATTTATTTATTTTTCCAGATCTCAGGTACACTTTAACAAATACAAAATGGTAAGCAGTACTCTAATACTAGCTACAATGTAAATTAGATGAAGGTTTACTTATGTTATGGCGATAATTGTACCTGTTGCGATGACCCATTTGCGGACAGGGATGGCAAAGAGGCTCCAGCAGCAGTTATTACTCCACCAGCAACCCTCAGCAGCGTGGTGCCAGGCTTCTGTGTTTGGGATGACACTGGCAATGACTTTAGAACATTTTCTGATATTTTCACTAATCCAGCTGAACCACTGTTTGCCTTCAATGGAAAAAGAATAAGTAAATACAAGATTTATAAGTAAATACAAGACTAGTGCACACTTAATATTCTTACAATAAAGGAATTGGGATACAAGCCCCAAGCCCGACCCCCCCCCCCCCCCCGTTCTGCCCCCCCCCCTTCCCCCGAAAAACAGTTCCATTCTTATCCATACTTGTGTAGTGTAACTGTAAGCGTACTTTTTATCGTCCTCTACAACAGCACAGAGGCCGCCAAGCAATTAAATGATGGAGGGTGTGGTGCCAATCTGACAAAACTCTCTCAGGCATGGGGAACACGTATAAGAATTCCATGCGTTTAAGCTGCATAGTGGAAACCGCATGCAAATTCACATATAATGTTAGGCTCCGGGGCCACATAAAAATTGCATTGCTGTACGATTAGTGCCAAAAAGTAGGTGAAGAGGTATTGTAAGAAAGAATTTGAGTATTTTCTTGCTTGCTGGTGGTTTAAAAGGCATTTTACTGACAAGGTGTGAAAATATCACTTAGGAGAAAACTCAGGAAAAAAGTTACTGTATTTTTCGGACTTTGGGATGCTTCAGACCATAAGACACACCTATGTTTAGATTAGAAGACAAATACCGAGGGGGGAAAAAAAAATACTAACCCTGGTGCATCCATGGTGCAGGGGTGTTTTGACACACCCTCCCCCTCAATTATTATGTCCTCCTTGTGCCTTCCATGTACCTCTCTTGCCCCCCTGTGTCTGCCTCTGTCCCCATGTCCTATGTTCAGGTCCTCCATTTTCCCCATGCCCTCCATCCTCCGGTGTCCTCTTTCCCCCTTCCTCTGTCCTGTGTTCTCTGTCTTCCTGTGTCCTCTGATGTCCGGTCCTCTGTCCCCCTTCCTCTATCCCCCGTGTCCTCTCCAGTGTTTCACATACATTCATGCAGTCAGCCACATAGCTCCAATGAATAGGAAGTAGCCTAAGCCTCCAAATAAAAAAGGAGCAGGGCATGATTGGCGGTCTGGAGCACTGCTCACCACCTGATTGGAACTTAGCTCTCCAAAGCTGTGCAGCTACTTGCTATTCATCGGAGCTGTGCAGCTGGCTGCATGTATGTATTTAGACCACCGGAAGACACAGGGGGATGGGGAACATGGGGAGAGAGGATGAGGGACACTGGGGATTGTGGAAGCGGAACAGAGGACAGGGCGCCGGACACAGTCCAAATACATATTATTTGGACTATAAGACGCACCTACCCCACACACACACACACTTTTGGGAGAGAAAAAGTGCATCTTATAGTCTAAAAGATGCACTAATTGCATACTGGCCACAATGAGAAAGCCGGATTCATTTGAGAAGACCCTGATGCTGGGAAAGATTGAAGGCCAAAGGAGGAGGGGGCAGCAGAGAATGAGATGGCTATATTGTATAATGTAAGCAATGAACAAGAGCTTGGGCAAGGATAGAGAGGCCGTAGAGGATAGAGAGGTAGAGAGGCCAGGGATGTTGTGATGGGGTCGCAAAGAGCCGGACACGACTGAATAGCAACTGAACAATAAGTGTACTCCCTGCCTCAGTATCCCCTGGTTAATTAGGACCTGTTTTTTTTCCCTGGTTCAGGGCCACTTTAGGCACTACGAATGTATGGACACACCATAGTATGTAAGTAAGTCAGGCACTGTTCAGCAGTTGTAGCTTAAAAAAAAAAAAAAAAGTCTTGATTGAAAGTCAAAACAGAAATGATCCAATACCTGAGCAATCAGCGCGCTCTTCTGTCCAGCAGTGATTTTTATTGTTTGCTGACCTTGTGCAGATGCCCCCACACCGCTTTGTACCACAACATTTGAGGCAGGTTGCTTCCCAGATGACTGTGGCGATGGCTGGCCAACCAAAAATGTGCCCTGTAAGATACATACCATCAGAAGCAATCATCTTCAACAGCTAATAAGTAGAGGTTGTTAAAAAGGCACTGTAGTGACATATAGTAGAATGCAGTAAATTATCCCAAACCTACACAAACACCACAATAAGCTGTGCTGCTAATAAATGCTTGATTGCAAAACACTGGAAGGGTCCTTGACTTCCATCCTCTTTGCTCCTTCAAAAAAATTTGGTGGCTATATCACTTGGAGCAAAATACTCGTACTTTGAAATCTACCATGCACATAGTTAAAGTATGATCACCTTAGCTAGCTCGCTTCCCATTAGGCCAGATATCCCCAAGATAACTGAACTTGTACATCTTAAACTCACGACAGTATACAGTTTTGTTGTAGTGTATTTTAAGTTTTGTTACAAAGTCATTTCTATGTGTCATGCCAATATCTTCATTTCTTCACCTGAAAGTACTAAAGAGGCTGCCGCCTGTGCTAAATTTCAGAATGTAAATCAGGGTGAGGAAAGTTCTTACAATGGCCAAAAACGGACTAAATCATTTATAAATGAATAATGAAAAAATAAAAAAATAAGCAATTTGTTTATTTTTTTCCCACTACAGTTCCTCTTGAATACGGAGTGTGAACAGAAATGCAGTATACACACCTGAGGGGTCTGTTTCAGGATATAGGATGTGTAGGTGAGATGTTGAGGTAGCCCTGCAGAAGCTCCTCCTGTGGTAGAGCTGCCACTGCTAGAAGCCCCTGACTGAAGATCTGGAATAGAGACACCTCATTACCTTACAAATCAAAGTCAAAATACAAAAACTAAAGAAGGTGCCCGCTTGTGAAATGCTGTGCAATTTGCACTACTAGCACATGCAACAAATTTGAATTTTATGTGACCAATCAGTAACAGTATAGGAAACTAGATTTTTATTTACACACAAGGGCTGAATAAACTTCAAAATCATTTTCTCTATCAGGAAGAGGAGATGGGAATTCTCTGGTGGTAATTGTAAAAGGCACACATAGACATGTCTGCACCTGCAGTGTAACTCAGCATTCTGTCAAAGAGGAAGTATCTAATTACTGCTGTTCTTAAAGAGGCGCCATAGTGACATGTAGCAGAATGTAATCAGTTATTCAGGACTAGGCGACCTAAAAACGGGCTCTAGGTCTGTCACCGCCGCATGTCAGAACACATGCACCCGCCACCGCACACACATCCCCCGCCTCCTGGTCCCGTCCTCCCCTGCAAGCCGCGCGTCAGTGTCTCTACGTCCCTGCACATGTGCAGAACAAAAGAAAACACACACGGACATGTAACAGAGACACTTAGGCCACATACACACATCAGACCATAGTCTTTTGAAAATGAAAGATCACAGACCAATTTTACCCCCTTCCATGTAGTATATGAGCCATACTCTACACAGTCTTTTCTATGGAGCTGAACTCCCCATCAGAAAAAAATCTTTGCAAGATGCTGAAAACAAGGATGCTGTACAGACACAAAAGATCAGTATCTGCAAAAGATCTGTTCCTGCCAAAGATCAGTTCCTGCAAATTGCATTCATAGTCTATGAGATCTGCAGATCATCATACACACCTTGTTTAACTGACATTCATCTGCAGATCAGACAATCATCTGCAGATCTGAAAATCCATCAGATCTTTTGCAGATACTGATCTTTTGAATGTCCACAGCATCTTTGTGTGCAGCATCTTGCAAAGATTTCTGTCTGATGGGGAGTTCAGCTCCATAGAATAGACTGTGTAGGTATGGCTTGCATACTACATGGAAGGGGGTAAAATTGGTCTGTGATCTTTCATTTTCCAAAGACTATGGTCTGATGTGTGTATGAGCCTTTAGGGTCTGTTTCCACTACACGCAGATTGGATGCAGAAAAACTGACTCCAATGAATGCCTATGGGAAAATCTGCATCAGAAAAAATGCGTTTAGTGGAAACAGGCCCATAGGCTTTCATTGGAGTCAGTTTTTCTGCATCCATTCTGCATCCAATCTGCGTGTAGTGGAAACAGGCCCTTAAGCTACGTACACACATGCGACAACGATCGTTCGTTGTCAACGACGAACAAACTTTTAATTGATGAAAGAACGACCTAAGTAAAGTTAGTTTTAAAGGGAAGGTTCAGGGAGGGTGCCTAAAAAATAAAAATCAATTTCCACTTACCTGGGGCTTCCTCCAGCCCGTGGCAGGCAGGAGGTGCCCTTGCCGCCGCTCCGCAGGCTCCCGGTGGTCTCCGGTGGCCGACCCGACCTGGCCAGGCCGGCTGCCAGGTCGGGCTCTTCTGCGCTCCAAGGCCCGGCACTTCTGCGTCCCACGCCGGCGCACTGACGTCATCGGACGTCCGCCGGGCTGTACTGCGCAGGCGCAGTAGTTCTGCGCCTGCGCAGTACAGCGCGGCGGACGTCCGATGACGTCAGCGCGCCGGCGTGGGACGCAGAAGTGCCGGGCCTTGGAGCGCAGAAGAGCCCGACCTGGCAGCCGGCCTGGCCAGGTCGGCCACCGGAGACCACCGGGAGCCTGCGGAGCGGCGGCGAGGGCACCTCCTGCCTGCCACGGGCTGGAGGAAGCCCCAGGTAAGTGGAAATTGATTTTTATTTTTTAGGCACCCTCCCTGAGCCTTCCCTTTAAAAGGTGTGTAACGATCTGATCGTTAGAAAGAACGTTACATCAAGTAAAAGTAACTATTGCGCCTGCGCATAAAAATGAAAAGTTCCATGGAGAAATAGTGAAATGCGCATGTGAAGCCTAGTACGAACGATCGTTTCCAACGATGTACTACTTTTGCAAACAATCGTCGTTGGGAAAAATCCGCCAAGCTAGATCATTCGTTTTGAACGATCTAGCTCGTCCGTCGTTAGACTTAATAGTCGTTGGCTGCTTTTTTTCAAACGATCGTCGTTTGAAAGGATCGGGGAACGATCGTTTCAAACAACTATAGTCGCATGTGTGTACGCACCTTTAGGCTCCGTTTACACTTAGTACGTTTTTCTTCTTCTCCATAGCAGTGCATTGTGAAAAAGATTTCAGTTAAAATGCGTTAAGTGTGAACGGTCATAGGAAAACATGGGCATTACTTTGAAAATCAGTTGTCCTTTCAGTTATAACTGAGAGCAACTGATTAAGTGTAAACGGGGCCTTAGGTTTTATTAGGTAGGATACCCACTTTGACATTAATTTTCCTGGTTTCAGCATCAGAATCACTTCCTATATCTATAATATGTAGCCCTGCCTTCCCAGTGATGTCACAGCTTAGGCTGTTTAGATATTAAGGATTCTTCTCCTGGAGCACTCTGCGAGATCAGGTATTATTTCTAGTTTAACACACTTGTTAGAAAAGTGAAAAAAAACTTTATCGTAATATAAATGTTTTTTCACTTTTCTAACTACTGTGTCATACTAAATGTTTTGAAAAAGTTTTTGCTGCATCATTAACCACTTAATGGAAAATGGACATTTTAAAAAGTCCTATTTTTGCTCTAATAGTGCAAATAGGACATTTTATAAACGTCCATTTTGCTAAAATGCTTATGCACTCATGTGGACACGTGCCACAGGAGCGCTTGTTCACACAGGCGCGCCCGTTTTTACTAGTCAATGGAGGAGCCGGTAGTAGTTAAGGGTGCACTACAAACAACACAGCCAGCCATTGGAATGGGTTTATTTAAAAGCTGTATTGTTCAGCCGATGGTAAACACTGCTAGTTTCCAAATATCTACTGACATTTTGGGTAGTGTTGCTGTTTGAATCAGAGTTTCCTTATTCGGAATCCCGGATAATGCCGTGCACAGTACTTCAGAAGTATCACTAGAGGAGAAAGTCACAGAGCTGCGTTCCATGTCTCATTTCACATGACTCTGATGCTAGGTAGGAGGAAGTATCGGAGTCACATGACATGCAATGTGGAACGCAGCTCCATGACTCTCTCCACAAGGGATGCTTCTGAAGTACAGTGCACTGCATTATCCAGGTTTTCCTATCAGAAAACCCGAATTTGAACAGTAACACTAATTATTCTACTGGCTTTGAATGCACGGTAAACAAACATTCCGCAGTAGTGTACCTCAGAGCAGTAAAGATGTCAGCACCTGTAATACATTTCAGAATTTAAAGTGGATCCGAGATAAACTTTTACTCATTGCATAATTGTGTTCCTTTCATATAGTTTATAGGACATTCCTCAAGCCAAATACGGTTTTTGTTTTGTTTTAATACTCTAATTCCCTATCAACTAAACAAGCCTCGCCCACAGCTTTTTAAAGTGCCTTGGCACTGTAGCAAGGGCTTATGGGAGCTCAGTCTGGGCAGGAGGAGGTTACTGGGCAGAGATTTCAGAGGCCGAGGGGAGGAGGGAGGAGGAGAGGGGACTGAATTTGCACACAGGCAAGTTGTTAGCATCTCCAGCCCTCAGCCTTTGACAATGTGGCAAACAGAACATGCCTGCTGTCATTGTATCACAGGAATAAATAATCATAAACTGTTGAAGCTGTTTGCAGATAGATTTGCTGTGTAAACTATCTAAACTTTAAATTATATAGACAAGTTACTTGTTATAGTTAATTTTTCATCTCGGATCCGCTTTAAATGAGGATAAGGAATGTGTAAGGTAAGATTTTGCAATCAGCAAACACTGACTAAATTATTTATAAATAAATATTGTAAAAAATAAGCAATTATATTCATTATGTTAATCTTAGTACAGTTCTTCTTTAGGCTTAAAGAATAACTGTAGTGAAAATAACAATGAATAAGATTGCTTTTATAAATTAGTCAGTGTTTGCCCATTGTAAAATCTTTGCTCGTCCTCATTTACATTCTGTAATTTATCACTGGTGGTGACAGCTTTAGTCCTGCCCTGTACCGAATGTTCATCATTGAGAGTTCAATACACATAGTGAGACAATGCTTAATTGGCAGTTGGAAAAAGCTGTTATTTCCCACAATGTAACAAAGTTCCCAGAAAGCAAACTGTCAGGACCTTGGTCATGACATACTGTGGGACGAACACAGTGAATCCAGCGCAGGAGACTTGGGCGCACAGGGAGTAACTTTGGCGCCGCCAGCAATTGCTGGAAGCCAAATTATTTCATTCCCCACCATCCATGGCGGCCTGGAGGGGGAATAGTATTTAACACAGCCGGGACTTGTGCAGCAGCAGGATTCAGCCATATACCAGCTGTATCCTGCACCCAAGTCTCCCGCGCCGATTCTTTACGTCCGTCTATGGGAGGTATTTCACCAGAATATCAGCCATACACACCACCCTGATTATCTATTTGAGAAAAGGTAAGTATTTCTTGTTAGACGAATAATTGGACAGTGACCGGCGGCGGGGGAACAGAGGATTCTTCAGTGACGGCGCGGGACAGGTTATCTGCAGGGGGCAGGTAGAAGCCCCTGGTAAGTGTCAGTTTTTGGTTTTTAAAATAGCCCACAGAACCCCTTTAATGCAAAATTTCACCCCACACCTCTGCCACGCCCTCAACATCTTCTTCATTGGCCACAAGATTTAGATATGCACAATTCACTTCCATTTTCTGTGACAGAACACGCCAAATACAGTGGTTCGATTACAAGTTTACAAAAGTTTGTGTGTATCACTCACAACACAGCATTCCAACGTCTATAGCATATGGGCCAACCATCCTCCCATTACTATTGTGCAGATGCCTGCCATTACTATAATCCATCTGCAATCTGCAGGTTTATTGCTGTGCCCATCCCCATGCTCAGACAAAAATACTGGCATAAGACATGCCCCTTTTGTAATGCTTACATTGAAATTTATGTATAAAAATATCCTGTATGAAAATGGAAATATCCATCCACTTACTTGCAGTATTAGCAGCTCTGAGGATCGCCCCTTGAGGTATAAGCAGCAGTTTTCCTTTCCCAGACGTATTCTTGCTGTTGGTGGTGAGGTACAGTTTGGTGCCCGGAGGTAGGTTTGCCAAGTTACCTATATTTGTTGATGGCAGTTGGAGTGTTGCCATTACTTTAGAAAAGTGAACACAGGTTATAGTTCTTTCAAAATAAAACAGTAAAGTGAGAAGACTTTATAACTAAAGAACCTAAAATCTCATCTAGTTTTTGGTTTCAAAACATTGCCTGCTAAGAGCTTAAAGAGACTAACAAAAACAAAAAGTTCCCCTGGTGGGTACTTACCTCGGGAGGAGGGAAGCCTCAGGATCCCATTGAGGCTTCCCCAATCCCTGTAGCTGCAGGCAATCCAGCTCTGGCTCCCCTGAAGCGCCCCGCAATCCTGGCTCGATATATTTACCTTCCCTAGCTCCAGCAGAGGGCGCTATTGCAGCTCTCAGCACAGAGATAGGCGGAAAAAGCCGATCTCTGTCGAGTCCGCTCTACTACGCAGGCAAATTGCGCCTGCGCAGTACAGTGGACCGACCGCGGAGAGCCGATACTGCACTTGCACTAGAGACGGGAAGGTAAATATTTACATCCCCGCTGTTCAGAGGGGCACAGCGAGACTGCGTGGGACATAGAACGACGGGGGAAGCCTCGATAGGATCCGGAGGCTTACGCCTCCCGAGGTGAATACCCTCAGGGAAAATTTTTTAGTTACAGGTTTTCTTTAACAATTGTTACTCCTGTTCACTGCCTGAAGAAGTGGGTTAACCACCTGCGAAACGTGTCGCATTGCTTTTTGGAGTATTGAATACATTTTGTTTGCCTGAATCAGACAAGTCCACCACTATCTCCCATTTTTAAATAGTTTTCAGTGTATTTTATTCTTCCTGGTGCCTCTGTTTTTGTTCTATTTGCACCACTCTTGGTGGTGGGGAGAGCGACTTCTTAACCCAAGTGCAGTCGGGTCTAATCTCCCCACCTTACTTTACAGTGGTTACCTTAGCGGTAACCCAACTTTGTATCTTTTCACTTCCATCCAGGTCTATCTAGAATAGTTCTAATATACTACACTATTGTGGGCTCTCGATCTCCCCCCCCCCCTTTTTTTAGAAGATTGGTTTAGTTTGTAAATCCCACAGTGTAGAGGCATCTTTAAGCCATGAAGGCAGAGTTTCTACCCCACAGGTCCGTTCTCCAGTAAGGGCTAGTTCACACTAGAGGCAATTGCGATGCGTTTGCCAATCACTGGTAAACACAAAGCGCTAGCGCAGTGTCACCCTATGAGGATGTTCCCTCACCTGTGTTGTGATTTGGTTAAAATCACAAATGTCCTGCATGCAGCTTTTTTTCCCCAGAGAGATTCAGCTTCAAGGAGTGTGCAAGGGATATGCAAAAACAAACATTCCATCTAAATCACAATTGCCAAGCGCTTAGGGATTCGTCTTTGCAGTCTGAACTAAGCCGTAAAGAAAAAAAAAACCGACAACCCACTAAACTGTCTATAAGTAAAACCAATGATCAAGAGGGAAAAAAAGGAAAAAAATGGCAGAATTCGTTTTAGACGATTAGAGATTGAGGAATCTTTCTGTATGCAGATCTGCTGTAAAGCTACGCTATAAATTTCCCCTTACACCTGCTTGTCATTTGTAGAAAGGAAGGAAATTAGTAGGAGACTTTTTGGTTGGATCTTCACTGTAGGTTCCCTGAAATGGTAACAGGTGAATATACCAAAAACCTAAACCATCCACCACTCAACACTGTTACTGTTTTTTTTACACTAGTAATTAAGCTTTCAAGCCAAACAACTTCCATACACATGTGCAGGTTAGCAGAGCATCTCAAACGTACCTGACCCTTGGGATCCAGCTTTAGCGGTCACAGCAGACGTGACTTGTGCTTTTGCCAAGTTCTGTGAGGCCTGAGACAAAACATTGGCACCTCCACTACTAACAACAGCTTTAGCCACGCCTTGGGCAATCATCTGCTTTGCCCCCACTGCTTTAGCCCCTGAGGAGCCAGATTTGGCAACAATTATTTGCCCACCACTTATAGCCACAGATGGTTTAATTGAGGCTTGTACAGCAGATCCCACTGGAATTCCAACAACCTGAAATAGAGAGGAATATTAAATCAACAATGAAAAATGTTTGCTGCTATATGAAGATCTTTTTAAGGAATATGTTAAATCTGGACCTGCTCCTATGGACCTGGAGTTCCTGTGTTCTCTATTTTAGGGGTCTTTCCCACTGGTGCGGTGCGGTGGGTCATTTTACTGCACCTCACCGCTATGCTAATGAAAGGCTATGGGTGCTTTCATACAGCATACGGTGCGGTACGCTGGAAGATGCAGATCTACTGTGAGAGTATACCAACATTACTGTGCAACTTCTGCGATAACCCAGAAGTCATGGATGTCTATGGCAATGCAGGGTTTGCCAACAAGTTAACGTTGCGACGCGCATGCGTATTTTTACAAAATGCTTCTGTGCACTTCCATATCGCAAAGCAGGAAGTGACCACAGGCGAGCGTTACTTTCTGTTTGGATCCCAACTAGAAGATTACCACATACTAACGCGGTAATCTTCGAAGGCCTGCTTTTCGCGGTGCTGCCAATACACAGTTTGAAGCCGGCCTTAGGGCTCATTCACACTTGCAAATCGCAAAACGCTAGCGCTCTTGCGATTTTTGGCGATGCCTGCTTCTATAGCACTAAACGTGATCGCCGGGAAATCGGCTGAAAATGGTGCAGGATACAAATTTGCGTTTGGCGATTTGCGTTAATCGCTGGCGATTAACGCAAATCGTCCAAGTGAGAACGAGCCCATAGGTCATTATTGCACTAGCGCTTTAAAAAACGTTAGCACTTGAGCGTTTTGCCGAAATCGTCGGCAAAACGCTCAGATGTGAACGGGGCCAGTTGCAATGCAGATTAATTCTCTTCTATTTTTTAACTTCTCACTTTGCAATGTATTGATTGATTCCCCCCCCCCCCCCCCCTACTATTATATTTCAGTAAACTTTCTCTTTAAGTAACTTACATTATGCTCTGACCTCTTCTTAGGCTCATCTAGCTTATTAAACGAAAAGCTTTACAAACTAGAAGAAAACCCCTGTCTAGCACTCCAGTATAAGCATGGACTGAGGATGTAAGAATCCCATCTAATAAAATCAATAAACAATTAGTGTCAGAATATCCATGAATCCCACTAATGGCATGAGGATTACCTTAGCACCCTCAGGTGTGCTTACATTCTTTTGGGGCGACACGGCGATCATCTGATTGCCTTTCACAGTCACAATTTGCTGGAGGGAGGTTGAAGCAGTTTCTTGTTGCAGTTGTGAAGTTTCAATTGGCTCCTGCTTTATGATTACCTGAAATAAAATATACATACAAAATATGGTCCAGAAGATCGCATATAATTCAATTGAAAGAGGATTAACCTCCCTAGCAGTAAGGACGAACTTGGCTCGTCCAGCTAAAAGTTGCTGAAAGTGGTATGGATGAGCCAGGCTCGTCCATGCAGCCAGGAGATTTGTAGCTGCTGACACCAGCAGGTGAATGGCGGCATCCCTGATCCCTACCCGCTCCACTGTTCATCCCTCCCTCCTGATCCCCCAGTGTAACATTCTGGATCCCCCCTCCAACGATCACCCCCTCAATTGCCTGCTGTTTCCCTGGCAGTGCTGTGAATAGAGCAGTGCAAGTTTTACTCACCGAGGCTCTTTCCAGCGATGATCGAGTATTCTTCTCTGCGTGCAGCTCTGGGCTACTGTATCCAGTACCAGGGACGCGGTTGAATTAGCTGCTTCACCGGTACTGTATACAGTAGCCCACCAGTCTCTCAGTCTTCACAGAACAGGATATAAATTATCTGTTTGAAAGTATGACCTTTCACTTAAAATTGCAATGTAGGACGAGGTATGGCTCTAGATGCAGTGAGAAGACTAGACTGGTGAGGAAAGAAAAGCCTAGTTGTACTGCTAGTGTGCGCATTTAGGACAATCAAATTATACCAACTATGTCTAGAAGAAGGTTTTCCCCATCAAATATCCAGCAAAAAAAAAAAATCAAAACAGGATTAAAGAAAGTTCACCTTTGTGAAAGCACCAAGCCCTCCAGCCACAGGTTTTGGACTCTGAGATTTTGAATGACTTCCAATAGGACACAGAGGGGGCATTGCAGCAAACAGAGATTCTTCTTGCTGAAAATAAAATAAAATGGGTAACTCTTGCATTCATATAGCACAAAAAATACAGTAACCCGGGTGCAAGAACTGTTGCCAAGAAAATGCTGCTATCGGCAATAGTAATCCATCAGCCTCAAAATAAAATCCACAGGCAGCACCGGTGGTGCTGGGGACAGCACTGTTGTGTTAGAAACAGAAAGTCCTGAAGTGTAATTCTGCAATTTTTTAATACAAAGTCCAAAACAGAAGTGATTTGCTGGCAGGGAAGAAACACCGCTGAACTCTAGGCCAAGATGTGTTGATGGAGTTTTTAATTTGTTGTGCAGTTTGTGTTCATAAGGGGAGGAGCCATATGTCGGGTGCAGTTGTCCTGGATGATAACAGGTAGAATCAGCAGGAACTCACAGAAGCAGAGCATGCAGGGGAACTGTGCAGAGCATCACAGTGTCTCCCGAAGCAGTCTGATTGGATACTATGACGTTTATCTACTACAAGAAGTAAACTCAGAGATCACAAGACCATGTAGCAGAAGTAGTTTCAAATTCGTATTCTCAAATCCTGCTATGCAACTCAGGTTTCCTGCTGACTTGGCATCTGTGGAGAAAGCCAACTACTGTATTTTTCGGGCCATAAGACGCACCTAAGTTTAGAGGACAAATACCAGGGGAAAAATACTAAACCTGGTGCGTCCATATTCCAGGAGCATCTTAGGGAGCTTCTCCCTCCAAACTGTCTATCTAAACTACACTGCCCAGCTATTAAAACTGCTAAAAGTGCAGGGTAAATGCAGAGATAAACAGGCAATAAAAAGTGCATAAAACCATGTCCACCGCTCTAGCATGAAGAGGGGTCTACTGCCTTTACCCTGCACTTTGAGAACTTTAATATTGGCACTTTAAATATACAGTATAATAAAATGTTATGTGCACTAAAGCTGTACTTTAACAACTGTTTGAGCAGACCTCTATACAGCAACACATGGAGGTATTTGCTAGGCTGCTCTGTCTGCTCTAATGCTGTCAGACACTGTGGGAAGAGACACTGTGGGAAGGGACAAGGTTTAGTCTTGCAAATTGTCACAGCAGAACCTGCATTTTACAGGACTAAAAGTAAAACATGTAGGTCTGACCCGTGTATAAGTCATCACTTATGATTTACCAACAAGTCAGACCTAAAATTCTAGACTAAAAGCAAGTCTGAAGAGAATTTTAAAATAAAAAAACAGATACTCACCTAAGAAGAGGGAAGGCTCTGGGTCCTATAGAGCCTTCCTGTTCTCCTGCTGGTCTCCTCGTACCCCTGCAGGCTGCTCCATTCCAATCTCCCGCTGTGGGAGACTGGCAATCTTCGTAAGCACTTGGGCTCCTGAAGACCGGCGGCACCGAAGAGGACCCTTATGCAGCACAAAGTGTCCCATCTTCGGAAGCCAGAGTGCTTCTGAAGACTGCGAAAGTCTCCTCACCCTGGAAGAGAGCAGTTCACGACCAACTGGTTGTGGACTGCTAATGGGGGAGCCAGCAGGGGAATGAGGAGACTGGCAAGAGAACAGGAAGGATCCAGAGCCTTCCCTCTCCTTAGGCGAGTATCTGTTTTTTTTATTTTAAAATTTGCTTCAGACTCCCCTTAAAAGTCGAGGATATATAGATTTTTTTTTTATTGTGGTATGTACTTGTGCAAGTGACATTTTAGCTTTCTCACTGTGTCAGAAGAGTTGCTGCAAGACAGGAATCTACATATTTGTTTTTTTTTTAACAATGTATAGTTTTCATGCTCATAGTCATACAGACTTGAGGGTTTTCTATACAAGGAATACATGGATTTGTCTACATGTTCATATCTATAGTTCCAGATAAAAAAAAATTGTTTCCATGGAAATAAATGTATTGGCATGACAGACTATCACCCAGACTATTGTGTTGCTTTTCACTTCAAAATATTTGCAATTCTTATTTTTAAAAAGTAGGTCAAGTCACCAGAATAGCTAACCAACTTATCCAAGCCTTTAAAAAAAGACATCACTGTGGTCAAGCGGTTAGTGTGTACATATAAAAAGGGTGCTCTGGTAATTTGGTAGCCAGGTAAAGTTGCTAGTAAAATAAACTATACAATTACAGACAGTTCACTACTGGCAGTAGGCAGGGGCCCGCGCGCATGGACACTGGCAGGTGGCGGCGGTGATGGACCTAGCCCGTTTTTAAACGGGCTAAGTTCACTAGTAAATATGAGAAATGTAATTTTAAAGGAAACCTAAAGGGGGGGTGGGGGGGAAGTTTCACTTACTAGAGATGTCGCGAACTTCCGATTTTCGGTTTGCGAACCACCGCGAAAGGTTCGGTTCGCGAAAAAGTTTGTGAACCGCAATAGACTTCAATGGGGAGGCGAACTTTGAAAAATAGAAAAAATTCTAACGCCTAGAAAAATGATAGAAAACATGTTTCAAAGGCTCTAATACCTGGAGGCAGACATGATTGAATGAAATACACATCAAATGTCCCAGGCTAACATCTAGGTTTCACACAGACCCCTATTTTAGGGGACCCTCCTCCCTCCACCCTCCTCCCCTTCTACCTATTCCCTCCTCCCTCCTACCGGAGGGTCTCATCTGCCAGATAATTATATTATTTCAAAAGCCAGTTTACATACCATAGCTGAGAATTGAACCCAGGTCTCCTTGTGTGGTGGGCAAGTACCTTAACCGCTGTACCACAACAGTACTAACTGAAGCTGGCCTAGCATTTACCATTTATGCTCAATCCAAGAGAAAAATTAGACAAGATAGTGTTAGGAAGACTTGCCTAAGGTCTCCTACTGAATAGGTGCTGGCTTACTGAACAGACAGAGACGAGATTCGAACTCTGGTCTCCTGTGTCAGAGGCAGAGCTCTTAACCATTACACCATCCAGCCACTGCTTACAGATATGTAGCCAGGCATGGCCTTGTCTTTTGTGTTCAACAGTTGTCCAAAGAGAACCCCAGATAGCCAGGTAGATTCATCTCTCTCTCTAGTAGGGATGATCACCGCTTTCCGCGGAATTGTATTTCTGAGCATAAATGGTACATGCTAGGCTGGCTTCAGCATGTATGTTGGTGAGAGAGAGAGAGAGAGAGAGAGAGAGAGAGAGAGAGAGAGAGAGAGAGAGAGAGAGAGAGAGAGAGAGAGAGAGAGAGAGAGAGAGAGAGAGAGAGAGAGAGAGAGATGAATGTACCTGGCTATCTGGGGTTCTCTTTGGACAACTGATGAACACAAAAGACAAGGCCATGTCTGGCTACATATCTGTAAGCAGTGGCTGCATGGTGTAATGGTTAAGGGCTCTGACACAGGAGACCAGAGTTCGAATGTCGTCTCTGTCTGTTCAGTAAGCCAGCACCTATTCCGTAGGAGACCTTAGGCAAGTCTTCCTAACGCTGCTATCTGGGTTCAATTCTCAGCTATGGTATGTAAACTGGCTTTTGAAATAATATAATTCTCTGGCAGATGAGACCCTCCTCCCTCCGATAGGAGGGAATAAGTAGAAGGGTAGAGGGAGGAGCCCCTAAGAGCCTAATTAAAATCTCCCTAGCAGAGTGTGTAGCAGCGGTCCCTTAACTAATTAGTATAGGCAGATGAGTGAGTCAAATGGCTCAAGGACCTTGCCTTGTATAAGGGGGGGGGGGGCTCCACCAGTGAGTGCAGTCTGATTGGCAATAATGTGTCTGCTGACTGATGGAGAGGGTCAAAGTTTTGCTCCATAGAGCATTATGGGGCGAATCGAACTTCCGGGAAAGTTCGTGTTTGGTAGGCGAACGCGGACCACCGAAGTTCGCCTGGAACCGTTCGGGACATCTCTATCACTTACCTGGGACTTTTACCAGCCCCCTGCAGCCTACCTGTGGCCTTGCCGGTCCTCAACGAACCTCTGTTCCCCGCCCCCCCCCGCTAGTTTCGTTTTCGCCGACCCTGGCCAGACGTATCCTTCGCGTCCCCCTACTATTGCAGGCTTATAGTCAGACTCCGAGTCGGCGGAAAAATAAACTAGCTGCCGGGGGAACGGAGGATTGTTGAGGACCAACGAGGGCACAGGCCGGCTGCAGGGGGCTGGTAGAATCCCTAGGTAAGTGAAACTTATTTTTTTTTTCCTTCCCTTTAGGTTTTCTTTAAAGGGACTCAGAGCTCACTCTAAGAATTATTAAAAGTATGGTAGAAAGAAATGTGACTGAAATTAATTTTTACCTTTATATTCTGATTCACCAAACTGCTTCCATGCATCTTGGGCAGCGGAGAGCGGGCTCCAGCTTGTGATATGCTGGACTGCTTGCTTGTTGGACTTCCTTCATGCATAAAAAACAGTTTTATATAAAAACAAGAACATTTGATGCACAGCTCTTGATATGTAAAAGCAGATTAGCATGAAAAAAACAAAAAAAACAAAAACACTTTTGTACAATTCTCTTCATTTTCTTTAACAGTTATAGCAGTTTCCTATATGCATACAAAATTCTCAAAAAGTTAGGTTTTTATATTACTCATATCAGTAAACTACACAAAGGCAGATTTATCAAGAATGGTACACAGGAACTTTAATGCCTTTCAGACCGGCAGCAGACGAAGTACGATCATCACCTGTCAGCTGCTCTCCTGCACCGGCCGGGGCTTATTAGCACTCAGTATCTGCGCTAGACAAGCCGGCCCTCCCCATGGAGTCAGATCTGAGTGCGGTTGCAGGCGTGCTTAAACTCGACATGTCACAGTTGTCTACCGCTATGTAACACCACCGAGTGTCAGCACTTGACGTGAGGTGGTACTACTACTGCTGCATATAAATTGCACTGAATTGCAATGGCAGGCGGCAGATGGGACACTGAATTGCCTGGTAAGCACGCAGTTCAGCCTCCCATCTGAAAGAGGCCTTAAAAAGTAAAACTGCTGCCCACAGCACCCAATCAAATTTCAGTTGCTGAATAAAAATTAGCAGTTTTGCTTTAGTTATCTTTGTACCTCTAGTGATAAATCAGCTCAGCTGACTACCTGAACCCTGGGATTTGTCAGCCATACTAGAGATAGAGAAACAGTGCTTTGCAAAAGTATTCAGACACTTTCTGACGTTATCAGTCACCAAGTCTACGGACTTTGCTGTTGTAATGTAAAAAACTTACTGTCATGCCAGATACACATGATACAGGTTCCCAGCAAATTGATGGGTTGAATCGACATTTTCTAACATCGATCTTCAGATCATTACTGCACAAAATCGATCCCGTTATCAATTGGGAGCAGATCAGACATGTCAGAAATTATCAATTTAACCTGTCAATCTGATGGGAAATTGCATCATGTGTACCAGTCTCAACAGAAGGAAGCATACTGTACTACTAACAGAACATTAAACAATACATGTGCAGTTGGAGCACACCCCTAAAAATAAAGGTTTTTTTCAACATGTATTTCAGTGTTAAAATAACCTTTCAATTTATTTATGGTGTGAAGTGTAAAAATAAATAAATAAAAAAAAATGTTCAACTTATCTGGGTCTTCTTGCAGCCTCCTGAAGTCATCCTGTTCCCACTTCGTCCATCCGAGTCCCTCCAGTCAGTAGCAGCGACCCCTACCTCCCATCCCCCCCCCCCTTCCTCGGTGCCAGTCGGCAGCTACTGCACGTGTGGTGCCAAGCCATGCGCACCCTGATCGTGCTCCCGCGTGCGTAATGGGGATTTTCATGTGCATGTGCGCAGTACGCACCCGGCAGTACAGAGAGGAGGTGTTTGGCCGGCCAGCTTTGCCGGGGTCACTGCTTGTAGTCGGAGGGACTCGGAAAGACGGTGTGGGAACAGCATGACTTCAGGGGGCTGCAAGAAGTCCCAAGTAAGTTAAACTCATTTTTTTTTACACTTAAGATTTCCTTTAAATATGTATGCATATAGGATTTTTGTACATTTGGATATGAAACTGTTCAAAGTACTATATTTTGTTATGACTTTAAAAATATGTATGCCTATTAAAATGGTAATAAAAGTAGTAAGATAGGGTTTATAAAAGGTATAAATACTTTTGCAATGAAATTGCATATAGAACAGCAGGAACAGTCTGATAAAGCAGACATATTTAGCCAGGAGAAAGCTGAAAGTAAAGGTATAAGCCATAAATTAGTCACACAATCAAATAATTATCTACAGTGCATCGTATTCACTTACAAAGCTTTTGCAATGATCAACTAGTAGATTAGTGGCAATTTAAAAAAAAAGAGCACTTGGTAAAGAGCAGAGAGCAATGTTTAGAAAGGCTATGGGGCCCACCAAATAGGACCAAAGTTGTTTAGCAGGTGAGGAGCTGGATATTTACGCATGTATAGGAAGCGCATGCACTGCCATCAAACCAGACACACAGGAAGTTTCTGCTGAAAGCATAGAACTATAGTTATAATAACTGCAGGCATACATAAATGCAAACAGCTTTACTTATCAAAAGATTTGGTCACCTTGTCCAGCCAGTCTTCTGATTTACACATCTCTGCGGCAACACCAAGGTTTCCGATTTGCAGCAGACCGTTACTTGCATTTGGTTCACACTGAGGGCCCGTTTCCACTAGCGCGGAAACCGGGTAGAATTCGCAGAGTTTCCCTGCAGGCAAATCACACGGGGAAACTCTGCTATAGGAAGGAATGGCGCCGCCAGCCAAATCGCTTGCACTAGCGATTCACCCAACATTGCCATCCGTTTCCGTCCGGGAGGCAGCGAATTCTGGGAATCGTCTACGTACCCACAGACCAGGAAGTGCCGCTGTGCGTCTCACAGCTGAATGCGGCGGCTAGTGGAAACGTAGCCTGACACGATGCAGTGTGTTGCACCAGACAATATAACCGCATAGCAAACACGATGCAGATATATATTGTAATGGTACAGTCACATCGGTGGAATCTTTTGGCGCGATGCGAGGCATGCTGTGCGTACCAGACAACAGGTGCATTAACAGATGCAGTGAAGCATACCTTTCATAAAACTCTTTGTGTCACTTTAATGGCCCGCATAAAATACAATGCAACTTTTTCCCTCCGTTGTGCTGCAATCCTAGTTTTACTGGCCACACAATGTAACATCTTATCTGAAAATACCTGGGGCCTCATGCAGCCCCCTGGAGCCGTCTAGTGCCCATGATGTCCTCCTGATTCCCTCCGGCCAGCAGCAGCGTCTCCCACATAGCTGGCTGGGCTCTGCAAGTTGGCGCTTCTATGCGTGTGTGGCACCGAGCTGTGCGCACTCTGATAGCGCTCTGCTCATGCGCAGCAGCGATTTACACTTATGCAGGAATGTTCCAGGTTGCAGAAGTACAATGAGAAGGTGCATGGCCAGCCAGCATTGCAGGGATCGCCGTTGCTTTTCGGAGGGACTCGGACCGACGTTGTGGGCACCGGACGACTCCAGGGGGCTGCAAGAAGCCCCTATCATTTTTTTTCCCTTTAAGACAATCTTGAAATATGTATGGAATAATGGTTGATTCATAAAACTTAACTCATAAATTATATTACCTTATTCTGTATAGAAGCTTTTGAGCCCTCCAACAAACAGGCAAACAAACAAAAAATACGGTGGAAAAAGTAATATTGAAGTTTTGTTACTCAGGAACAGATTTTTTTTTTTTGCTTTGCTTGGCTGTTGCTTAAAAATCAGTTTATTGCTCGGATGAGAAATCAAAACAAATGTTAATTCATGACATAGGTTTTGTGAATCAACCCCTCCGTATCTTGAAGTATCAGACATACGGACTGAATTTTCCCACCGTTACTTGTCTCTCATACCTGATTGCTGCAGCTTTCTATCTGTATGGTTAGGGTCACCTTGCTGGTGATGTCAGCACTGTGCACCCAAAGGGAAAATTCATCACATATTTTTACCAATACTAGTTCAGCCTATAATCTGAATCAGTTACCAGTCAGAGAAAAAAAAGTTTTAGATAACTTCCTTATATAAAGGAAATGTCAGCCTGTCCCAGACAAATTAAGTGGAAACAAGAACTGACCATAAATCCAAACTGGCTATTCACATCTGCACAGGACTTTGACCAATATCCATCTAGACGTGTGTGCATTTAATTTGTTAGTTTACTTAGAGACTCTGTAACAAAATTTTGAGCCTTATTTCTTCTATCCTATAAGTTCCTATGCCTGTTCTAATGTGCTCTGGCTTACTGCAGCCTTTCCTAATTGCACAGTGGCTGTATTATCTCTGTTATATGATCTAATCTGTTTTCTTCTGTTGGCACAGTCGGGCTCAGGCAGTCAGGCTGGAATGTGCTGCTTGTGATTGGATAGAATACACACCCTCTCCAGGCCCCCTGCACACTCTGTATGACTCGCACACTGAGCTCCTCTCAGCCGATCAATTGCTATGTCTTTTGTTTGTAAACACTGCATAAAACTGGCAATTTCACGCCAGGATTGCAGCATGGAGTAGCAGAAACAGCACAGAGGGGGCCAGGAGAACATAATGAATAGAATAGTATGCTTTTTATTGTAATTTTAGGGTACAGATTCTCTTTAAAAGGAGTACTTCAAAGCCTAGCGCATTTCCGTTGCCATGTAGCACATCTCTGCACACATCAGCATCTTTACTTATACTTTATTTCTGTGCCGTATGCATGCAGGTGACAAAGTGACAAATCAGAGCTGGAAACGGTTCACCCAATTGTGCTGCAATCCAGCAGAGATGTATCAATCACAAGAATGGCTTCACAAACAGGTCACACATATTATTACAATTATGGACTTAACCATTTACCATTAACCATTTACCTGAAGTTATTCTTTAATCAAGGCATGATATATATGTTTTTTTGTCTTGGGAACATTTGAGTTGTCAATTCTAGCTGATAAGCAGTAAGCGGAAGTGTAAGCAGATCAGAAGGGCTTATACATGTTGACCTATCGCACTTCCTCTGCCAATGACTGAATATTTCTCTGCTATTGTCTGGCACAAGTGTGTCAGCTCTCATGGGCACTTACTGAGTGCTACTTCCAGATCCAAAACGCTTGCAAGTAGCACTCAGCTAAGCATACATGAGTACTGGAAGAAACACAAAAGTTTAAGGGGAGCGGTAAAATCCAAAAATAGCAAAAACAGCCAGTGCCCCAAAAATATATGTACACCCCCCCCCCCCCCCTTATTTATTTTTTTGAAGACCCTATAAGTCCTAATATTTTACTTTTTACCTGGTCTGGTTGCCTTTGCCTAACTGAAGTAACTGTGCAAGTGGGAAGGTTTTTTTCTTTTTTGTTAGCTGCAGTGACAAGCATGCAAATAACAGAAAAGCTTCCCAATTCAGATACGATAAAGAAACTTTGGCTAAAAGGTAACAGAATCTTCAGGCTCATACACACGCTCAACAAAAGTCTTTTAAATGCACGATTATCAAACAGCTTGAAGAAGCCACTTCGACCACTTTTGTCAAGTAAAAGACATGCAAATGACAGTGTGTTATCACTGATAAGAGGCAACTAACAACTGATAAGATGCAGCTCAAGTCATTCCAACAGTTGAAATGGCTTCAGCTGCGTCTTATCAGTCGTTGGTCGCCTCTTATCAGTAACAAAAGCTGTCCAACTTCTTCAAGTTGTTTGATCATCGTGCATTTAAAAGACTTTTGTTGAGCGTGTGTATAGGCGCGTACACGCCTGATTCTTGCCAGTGTGTACAGTCTGTCGGCAGGCTGATAAGGCTGGTTTTGACTGATCCGATCCACCGAGCCTGAGTCTGATTTGCAGGAATCAGGCAGGTGTATGCGCCTTATGAGCCTTACCCTCTCTGAAGAGTTAACACAGTGATGTTAGCCTGTTGTCTAGGTAATGTTTGCTGTGGGATGTACAGTAAGCTGTGGTAATATGGGCAGAAAATTAAAGTGGCACGAAACTCCATATTGACTGAAAAAAAAAAAAATTACCTATCCTTTCGTTTTTAGTGTTCACTGTAAGAATGAGGAGAAATAGGATATGAAAAAAATAAAAATAAATAATATTTCTGCTGTTTTCCGTGCTTACTGTTTCTCTCTGATGCCAAAAGCAGAGGCGTAGCTATGGCTGGGCAAGGGAGAACACATGTCCCTGGGCGCAGCACTGTAAGGGGGCGCAGAGCATGGCCACCGCACCCCCAAGTGAGTGAGAGGCAGCTCACTGGTGGCCAGAAGTGCCCCTGCTTGTCTCCCTCCCTCCCTCTGCAGAGGAGTGCAGAAGTGTTAGCAGCAGAACAAGGGGGGCACATCTAGCTAATTATAGGGGGTTTAATCTGGCTATCTAAACGGGGGAAGGGGGGCACATTGGGCTATCTAAACAGCATTTTTACATTTGGCTCCACTCATCACCACACCCACATTCTGATGTGTGACCATGACTAATTTGTCCAGAGGGGGGGCACAAAAACTGTCTTTGTCCCCGGAAGCTGAAAAGTCTAGCCTATGGCCAAAAGTGTCATCACTGCTGTCATTTTTTTTTTAACCCAGCACAGTGTTAAAAAAATTTATTTTTAGGATTTTAAACTTCTTATTCTTAGATCCCCAAGTAATAAATGTTTACAGTGTTCAGACACATGAAGAGTCAGCGTTACCAGTCTGCAAGTATAAGCCCTTAATATTCCTATACTTTAAGTTGCAACAGACAACATTTGCAAATAAGTCATACCAGACACAATTTTGCAGCTCATTGTGATTGGCTGGAAAGATTTCCCAGGGGATTCAGCCAAACTTGTTGCCTGTCCTTGAGGGACAATCTTGCAGCTGGCTGTGATAGGCTGGAAGGCAGTGCTGCCGTGAGCTCCAATAGTGAACCTCTGAGTCATTTTTGTTGGTGTGCGTTCAAGTGTTGAGGGCTGAGTGTAAAATGTGGGCTCTGAAGTCATGCTAAAACCTTTTTTTAATGACAAAATGTGCACCATTAATAATACAATGCAAAATTCATAGAAAAATAATCAAATGTCAAACTCTAAAACACAAAGATACAGATTTGCCAAAGGAGATGTCTGGCGAAGGGCAGCAATGTGTAGTTGTGTTCACTTCAGATATTCAAGCTATCTGGTTAAAAAAAAAACTTGAAAATTTTCTAGTCAACCACTGCATGATTCAAGACTGGATAATTTTCCTAAAATCTAGAAACCGGCTTGAAATGTCAACCTATTCATGTCACTACTCAGTCCAGCAGTAAACTTGCAGTTCTACTTACTGCAGCTCATGTTAGGGTTTTCTTTTCTATGGGGCAGGTCTTTTGTGCAATGGACTATAGGGATATAATGGGACTTTTAGTTCTATAGGCCAAAGCTTGGCAATGGCCAGGAAAAAAAAAGACAATGGCCAGGAAAAAAAAAGTGTCTGCAAAGCTAAAGTAAAAATAAACTGGTGAAAAGATGGTATCTATAATTCTAATCAGGACCTTCCTGAAATACCATAGTTCTATTTTGATTTTAAAGGTTAAACGTGTAGGTTTAAAGGGGAACTGAAGAGAGGTATATGGAGGCTGCCATGTTTATTTCCTTTTAAGCCCTGCTGGTCTATTTCTCTGCAGTAGTATCTGAATAACATCAGAAACAAGCATGCACCTAGTCTTGTCAGATCTGACTTTAAAGTCTGAAATCCCTGATCTGCTGCATGCTTGTTCAGGGGCTATGGCTAATATTATTAGAGGCAAATGATCAGCAGGGCTGCCAGGCAACTGGTATTGCTTAAAAGGAAATAAACATGGCAGCCTCCATATACCTCTCTCTTCAGTTCCCCTTTAAAGTTTTGGATCAGGAGGGAAAGTGGGAGTCTGCATTTCTGTGGGTCAAGAGGAAAAGATGGGTGGAGATGTTAACTAAATCTGCCATTCTGTGGGTCAAGAGGAAAAAAAATAAACAAATCAAGATCTGAAAGGACAACTGTACTGAGAGATATATTGTGGCTGCCATATTTATTTCCTTTTAAACAATACCAGTTACCTGGCAGCCCTGCTGGTCTATTTGACTGCAGTAGTGTATGAATAACACCAGACACGAGCATGCAGCTAATCTTGTCAGATCTGACAATGTCAGAAACACCTGATCTACTGCAAGCTTGTTCAGGGGCTACGGCTTAAAGTATTAGAGGCAGAGGATCAGCAGGATAGCCAGGCAACTAGTATTGCTTAAAAGGAAGTAAATATGGCAGCCTCCACATACCTCTTATTACAGTTGTCTTTGAAGTTACCAGTGTCAGGAGGGAGAGTAAGGATCTCCAGTTTGATGGGTCAGGAGGAAGAGCCAGGATCTGCAGTTACATGGGCCAGGAGGGAAAGCAGGAATCTGCAGTTTTAGGTGCCTAAATGGGAAAAGCTAAAATCTGCAGTTTCATGGTTCAGGATCTGTAGTTACAAGGGTCAAGAGGAAGAGTCAAAATCCACAGTTTCATGAGCCTAAAGCAGAGAAAACTAGGATCTGTAATTCCACAGGCCAGGAAGGAGAGCAAAAATCTGCAGTTTCATGGGTCAGTAGGGAGAATTAGGCTCTGTAATTTCATGGATAAGGAGGGAGGAGGACAAGGCTCCTCAAAATTCATGGGATAGGATCTGTAATTTCGTGGGTGGAGAGGGAGAGCCAGGATCTGCAATTTCATGGTCCAGGAGGAAAGCTAGGATCCATAATCTAATCTATGGGTCAGGAGGTAAAGTAGTTATGCAGTTCCATAACTTAGGGGGAAGCCATGAGAAAAAATACCAGAATCAGAAGTTCTACAGACCTGGTGAAATATTTGGATTAGCAGATCCATAGGCTGAGCAGAAATCCCTGGATTTTCAGTTTAGGAACAACCTACCACTAAGTAGAGGTATAATCCTCAAGTAACAAAGATGCAAGTGCCACTTTAGTGGTAGAGACTGTTGGCAACAGTTTCCTGAGCACACGAATGCAGTATGGTGGTTACTCTCTCACTCTCTGCCCTCTATGAATGACTAGGAGACCAGAAGCAGTCCACATTATGCCAGCCACACTGCTCAAGGCTGTCACCATAACAAATCACAGTTAAGTACAAAACAAGCAAAAAGGACTCTGCTCTAGGTTAATCAGAGCAGCTGTGCAAAGACGTGGAGTGCTCTTTGATGTATGTATGTATGTATGTATGTATGTAAGTAATAGTACATCGAATACACATTGTACATGTATCCGTAATAACCATAAAGCATATTCAGTTGCCATGGCCACCTGACAAACCATTCTATTTTCATGTGAACATTGCTTTACTTCACTTTACATTTCCTTCAGTAAATCACCTCCCAAAAATGCAACATATTAAAAGATCTTACACTAAGAGAAATATGGAATCTGCAGTTAGTGACCTCCTCTTGAAAATACCAGTTTTCTGGCTGTCAAGCAGCTTCTACAGAAGGGGTCCCCAAGCGGTTTGAGTCAAGGGCCGGCTCAACATACTTCAGACTGCTGGGGGGCCGGAGTATACATAAAATGATGTAGATGTCTTTGCGGGCCAGACAAATAAGCATACCCAGGTGACAACCTGCAGTCCAACTGGACAGCAGTGTCACCCGACGTGGACTTTGATTGAAAACCAGCGAATTACTGTTTTCTGGCTTCCATGTGGATGGGTGATGCCAGCACTGCTATTCTATATGCCAGTGATGGCTAACCTTGGCAATCCAGCTGTGGTGGAACTACCCATGGAAGTCCCATGAGGCATAGCAGTACTCTGAAAGCTCTTAGCATAACTCAGAGAGGCAGAGGCATGCTGGGATTTGTAGTTTTGTCAAAGCTGGAGTGCCAAGGTTAGCCATCACTGCTATATGTGGACCACCAATATTTAAGAATGTAGCTAACCACATCTAGAAGTAATACATTTTGTGTGTGGGGGGCCGGTAAAAAAAAGCCTCAGGGGGCCACATTCGGCCCGCAGGCCTTAGTTTGAGGACCACTGTTCTACAGCTTCAATCATTTCTGAGTTATTGACATTGAACATGAAAACAGCCAACAGGCCAGATTCTGTAAATCCTGGGTCACCAACACAGCCTGTGAACAAGTATTGTTAGAGACATAGGTCAGAAAGTGCAGCCACATATTTCTCGCAGTACAAGTATCTTTTCAAGAATAACTACGTGGTACAGTTCCCTGTGTGCAAAGCTGGGAGGAAAATACAGTTAATTTAAGGATCCACAAATGGGTTAACACACAATTCTCAAAAATACAATGCCAGTGGCCAGTACTAAATTAAAGAGCACCATTAGTAATTTAATAATAAAGAAACAAGCTTACATAGGCATTTGGGAAAAGTGTAAGCAAAGACATGCCCTTGGTACCTTGGTATGTCCATATCTTCGTTATATTATTTCTGGCCATTATCACCTGCGCAGTGCCTGTCCCTCCTTTCTCTCCTAGAGATTTTTGTTATTGTTTATTATTATTTAGGATGTCAGCACAGGTGGAGTTTTTGCTGGTGAATATTTTACTGTTGGGCAGGCACACGGGCCCGTTTTATTGAGTGCTGGATAGATAGCCAATATTTTCTCTCTTTTTCTAGCACTTAGAAAACACACCTAAAAGAAACACTAATGTTTTCTGGCTTTTTGAATTGTGAAAGTTGTTATGTTGTCGAAAGTTAGATACCACAATAGGAGGAAATGTACAAAATTAAAAATTAGTGGTGAAAGAAACGGGTTCTTCAGTGAAGAACTGTTAACAGGGTTAAGTAGCTAAAAGCAGCATGAAATCTACAATATGAAGCTGCAAACACCTGTGGGTTCTGACGCATCTTCGGAGTTCCATATAGCATAATCCTAGACACACCTCCCTGCCCACATCATACATTAACATTATTACCTGAGTATTGATGTATAGACAGAGGCATTGTCATAGGGGGCAAATTTAGTGTCAAACAGTTAAGTCAAGGGACCATCAATTTCAAATGTTTCTAAGGAAAAAACTATGGAGAAGCATGTACTGTATATACTCACATACAAGCCTAATTTTTCAGCACAAAATATGTGCAAAAAAATTAGCCCCTTGGCTTATATGCGAGTCAGTGAAGCAGAACGGATGATGAAGAAGATTTTTATTACTGGAGGAGAAGCATAAGGATCATGCACTAGTGAACCTGCTCTTGCCAGCTGGCTCCCTGCTGTTTTCATGCCCAGATCTCCTGTAAAATGGTGTGCAGAGTGCATTACTCTAGAATACCTGTGTTCCGTGGCTTGCGGAGCAAAGCGTGCAAGCAACGTGTCAGAGGTGCAATGATTGGGGATTCTTTCTGTGTGGCAATCGCTGTGTCTCATATGTATAACGCCATCTAGTGGCATCTTGAGACACAGCTGTATCATCCTTGGGGCACATCTGGCTGTGGGGAGGGGGGCTATACTGAGGAGGGGGTTATGCGTGAGTCAATCACTTTTTCCTGGTTTCTGAGGGAAAAGTGGGTACCTCGGCTTGTACGCGGGCCGGCTTATATAAGAGTATATACGGTAATTGATTGGTAAGCTGGTCATGATCATGTGACCACATAACATTTGCTTCCTGTTTGAGCCTACATATAAGAAGTGACATGCAATTAAGCTTGTGACCAGCCACTTTGTGTTAGACGAATCTGTGATTATTTTGGTCACCGATCTGATGGGGGTCTCTCATCCCCTCCTAACCAATTTTTATTGTATTCCTCCAAACTAGGAGGCCTACAGCTCTTCCTCCTTCCATAGTAAAGTATACACTGCCCAGCAGAGAGCCAAGTGTGCATATACAGGATTCACTGTGCAGACTGGACATCCGATTTTGTTAGCATCTGACTAATGTCTGAAGTCTGCATTCAACTAGTGATTTTTTTAACACATAACAGAAGCTCTTTAAAATTAAATATTTCCATATTAAAGACTTACAGCTCAATTATTGTTTAATAACCTGATGCTCATTCCTGCGGAATTTTAATTTTCCGCATTTCCGATCGTAAATCTGCAATTCTGATCGGAATTTGGAAAACCGATTTACCGTGACTCGGTAATTTTGGCCCAATCACAGAACTCAGAAGCATTGGGCCAATAAGAGAATGCAGAAATTTCTGCAACATTTTAATTTTAGACTAATCACAAGACTGATTTTCCAGGGTTTTCAAAAAAATGTTATTTCATTTTTTGCATTCTCTGATGCAAAAAACTGATTAATGAAACATTACTCGTGAAAAAACAGAAAATCGGAATTCCCGAGGAATAAGAAATGGGAGTTTCCAACCATCGCTAGTCAAATTCCTCCATAGTGGAATATTTGGATGAAGCTTGTGCCTCCTAGTGGGGAAAATACATACTGCAGTGTCCTGTGAAGATATACTGTACTGTAAGCTGCAACAGAAATTACTTATTTGTAAATTCTCCCTAATCTTATAGCTGGTCTATAAAGAAAACACAGCACCGCACTACAAGCATAAACAAAGATTTCTGTCATTTTCTTTCTTTTACAAAATACTGTTCAGGAAGATTCAGGAAACATAATAAACATTGACTTATATTTACCCTTTTCTGTTAATTCCTGGCTTCCTCTGTGTGGAGTCGATGTTTTAACAAGCGATCCTTCAGACAGACTAGACTCATTAGAGGATTGTGAGAACAAATAGTCCTCTCCCAGGGAATGCCTGAGAAGCTCCACTTCCACAACCTGCAGTATACAGGGAACATTTCATTCATTATTCTCACTTACAACGCAATTCCTCTTCTGTTCCAAAAAATTGCCATAAACCTATCAGTGCTGCACAAGCTATTCAATAAGAGTATCACAGTGCACTTCTTTGCTAGCCTGGAATCACACAGTAAAGTATGACAAGAAAAATCACATCTTGCTGCTATTGAATAGCGAGTGAGTCATTTGTAGTCACCCTTATGCTGGCCACTAACTGTCCAATTTCTAGTGAAAAATCGTTAGAGCGATCAGAAATTCTGATTAGATTGGTTGTAAATCTCCATTGGTGGACACAATCGATTATGAACGAGTGAAAAAAATGTCGCCCGAATGAATTTTCGTCGAACGAAAATGTGGATTTTCTTGGTGGTCGTGATAGATAGGAAGCAATGATTGGTTAGTTGATGGTGTAAGTGAACGATTTTCCGTCCGATCAGAATTTCTGATCACTCCAACGATTTTTCGCTAGAAATTGGACTGTTAGTGGCCAGCTTTATTGTTCATTGTTTGGCAACTGGATTAATCCGGTTAGACTACACAAGAGGAGCACCTCAACTGGGGAGAAAAAGGAAGTTGACTCTTACTTACCTCATACTTCTTTTAGCCCCCGTAGTCTTTAAAGCCCTTCAGAGTCCTCCCAGTGCCCTGCTAAAATCTCAGACCCCAATGGATTAGTATTCCGGCGCATGCGCTATCCTACCATGCCCCTCCTCAATCCCGCTCCCATAGCATTCTGTGCAAGCATGGTTACATATCTTTACAAACTGTGCATGTACAAAATGCCCCTGCCTATGGGAACACCATGGAGGAGGCACACAGCTGACAGCCGGGACAGCACAGCATGCAGCCCCATCCAGGCTCTTTGCCGCCGGGTCACTTTGGTGCAGGGTGAATCGAATGATGGCTCACCCTGCTGCCGGTGAAATTCTGGCCTGCATTCATTACAATTCCCCCTCCGAGTTGAAGTAACTTGAAGGGAGAAGTAATTTGGGGTCCGGCAATTGCTGGGTCCCTGAAGTACCCATGAACAGGCCGGGGACTATATTATTAATGCTATAGCCCTGCCACACTCAGGCTCTACACTGCCCGCCTCGTGCTGAGACACCCTGAGTGGAGACAGGCTTGTGCTCTCCAGCTGTTTGTGTGTAGTTACTTTTCAGGTGAACCAGTCTTGAGAGCACCTGCTCCAATACATTTACATTTTTTGACATTGGCCTCAATTCACTAAGATCATGCTGGAGATAATAAGGCAAGAGAAAACTTACCTCCACACAGTAAGAGAGTTATCTTATCTCTTCATTCCTTAAGTTACCTCCTCTGTAGTTATTTTCACACGCAGTTAATAAACAGCCTGTCTAACTCTGGAGTTATTTTAAGGATTGAAGAGTTAACTTAAAGACAGAGGAGTTAACTTTAGGTTTGCCTAGGGTAAAATGTTTCCTGAATACGACATGCCTCATCACCATGGTGATCACTCTAGAAACGTTATTAAAGACAGGAGATGAACTTAGTGAATTGAGGCCATGTGGTTTAATATGGTGCACCAGAAGTGGCTCTCAGCCTTTGTCTTTGAGACTTCTAGTTTTCCATAACTGAGTTAGTTGCATTCAGCTCTTCTGTCAGGGTCAGGCAGGAGTAATAATAAGAGTCACACAGCAAATAGTACATCAAAATGTTATGCTGGGAAAACACTATGACATTTTTTGGGGGGCAGATAGATGGCTCGATAGGTAGGTTCTGACAGGTCCGATCTGATTTTGATCGTTTTTCTGATGGATTTTCTCAAAGAAGTGAATAGAAATCGATTGGAAAAAACGAAAGTAAATCTGCTGAAAAACCTCATGGTGTAATCCCAGCATTAGGTGATAATGGAAACAATTCTAACAATAATAGGCTGTTAGATTTTAACCCGACCACATGAAAAGCTCTGACTTGAGCAGAAAAAAAAAAAAAAAGACATTTGAAGAAATGTAAAATGATACCGTTTCTGCGCCCAGCGTCTGCAGTCCAGTGTAAGTTCTGTCCAGCTACAAAACAACAAACCAAATACATTAGGAACAGTTCACAAAATGTGTACTATATTTGTCTTTCTTCTATACAATGATGTGATAAAGGGGAGTGGCAAATGATTTTTCACACATCTATATAAAAACAGCACAAGGAGGAAATCACCCCTAAAATACTATGCAAACCTGAGGTGGACAAATTAACATGGAGTTCAAGAGCCAGTCTGTAATCTAGGAGCCAGGGGAAATTTGTAAACAAAAAAAACAAACAAAAAAACAAAAAAAACAAAAACAAAAAAACACACCTCTATTGTCAACACAGCCACATCGGCAACATTACTGCATTCTACTATAAGTCACTATAGTGCCCAGAGATGGATGTAATGGGGCCCTAGGCAAGGTAGTAGATTTGAAGCCCTCTTGTGGTCCTTTTGGTAAGGTGGAGAGAGGTCAGAGAAGGTGGTAGGTAGCCCCCCCCCCCGACACCCAATAAGCCCCAAGTACCTGCCTAAGTTGCCGGTGGATGATCCTGCTCTGATAGTGCCTCCTGAAGGAGCCCTGGCTACCTGCTCCTAGAACTTGTCTAGTCCTGTGTGAGCCCATTCCAAACTGATTCCAATAAATTAATTCATGCACCATATATAAATACAAGAGAAAGATGCTGGTCTTTGCTAAAACCCACAATTCATTTGTCACAGTGCTGATTGCGTCTGAAGGCTCTTTCACATTACACAAAGTGTTCCAGAGCGTTACGTTGTACCGCATCTGGGAGTTTTTAATCGTCCAGCGCCTCCGTCTTCCCATCAGTTGTATTAGAACTAGCGTCGCACCGCAACTTCCCAACGCATGCACGAAATCGGGTTTGTGCACGAGTTATGTAATGTAAAAGAGGCCTAATGGCGCATTCATGCATTGGGTTAAAGTGGACCCAAATTAAAAATACAAGATTTCAGAAATAAAATCTATTTTATAAATTATAATAATAAACGGCAGCCTTGTTTCAGCTGCATAATGACAAATATAAAATATTTTACATTAATTGGAGGAACCCCTTCCTTCCTTTCATATTTCCGGGACAGAATCCGGCAGACTGGTGGAGATAAAAAACAAAAACAAAACACAGGCTGCTACTGATGATGTCACAGGGGAGGTGATCTCAGCTTGTGTGAGATTTCACATAGACGACGTCCCTGTGAGGGAGGGTAGCTGATGATAAACACACCCATAATCTAAAACCTCCTACTAAGCTCAGATGTAATGGCTGCCACCTGTATAACCCTAGTTAAGAAAAGACAAGGGTGAAAAGCATGCACTGAAATACTCAAAGGCTTGAAGGAGTGTTTATTTATCTTTGTATGAGTCAGAGTGGTGCAACAAAATATTTTGAATTAAAAAATTTTTTTTGGTTTGGGTCCGTTTTAAAGAGAATCTGTATTGTTAAAATCGCACAAAAGTAACATACCAGTGCGTTAGGGGACATCTCCTACCCTCTGTCACAATTTCGCCGCTCCCCGCCGCATCAAAAGTAGTCAAAAAACGTTTTAAAAAGTTTGTTTATAAACAAACAAAATGGCCACCAAAACAGGAAGTAGGTTGATGTACAGTATGTCCACACATAGAAAATACATCCATACACAAGCAGGCTGTATACAGCCTTCCTTTTGAATCTCAAGAGATCATTTGTGTATTTACCTTCTGTCCCCCTGCAGCTCTCATCCACTAAATACTAGTGACAGGCTGATCGTTTCTTCCTGCAGACAGCTCTGCCCGGTCTGGAATTCCTCAGTATGTGTCAGCCAGCTCCTTTCACAGCCTAACAGAGGAGGACTTTTATCCAGCTCTCTTCTCTCACTGATATCAAAGATGCTGCTGGCTTATGTAAATAACACACACACAGGAGTGTGCATAGAGGGGCCTGGAGAGGGGTATGGATAACAGATCAGCACGGAAGAGTTGGCAGCCTTCCAGACACAGGGTGACAAGTCCGACAGGGGAAAGATACATTGATTTATTACAGAGACGGTGATAGTAGAAAGTGCTGCAGTAAGCCAGAGCACATTAGAATAAGTTTAGGAACTTGTAGGATGGTAGAAAAAAGGATGAAATTTTTGTTACAGAGTCTCTTTAACAAAGAAGTTCAGCCTAAAGCACAAGTCTCCTGAGATCCCAGGTACAGCCACATGCTGCAATGCCCATGGAGCTCAAGCAAGGATCTGTTATATTACAAGCCCTGTAAGCTGATTACTTTTGTGCTCAGCGGGGTCTTTTGTGCTAGAAATATATTTTATTACTAAAATGTATGATCCAAATCTGTACCTTCAGATTGTGTATGATATCTATCCGCTTGTTCTGGCTGTCTTTGAAATGGATTTGGACTCTTACAGGAAATTCACCCCATCCTCTTCTGGTTAAGTGGAAAGGAGGCTCCCTAAAAACAAACAAACCCACTCAGCTAAAAACAGAATATTTAAACAAAAACATACGGAACAAACATTCCAAAATAATGTAAATAGAGCAACCTCAACTAATAATTTTCCTATGTGAAAAATGAACAACTAAACAGCACAGCCAACTCTGACTCACCTTGATTGGTCTAAAGCTGGCAATAAGCTTCCAACTCTTGCTTGCAGATGGTAGGCCAGAGGTCTGCCTACCAGGTGCAAACTAGCCCATATAGATTGCAAAGCAACATTTGCAGAAACTGTGCAGTGCTGAAAACAGGGCCTCCTTGCCCCATGTCAGCTGACCGGCTTCTGCAGAAGGTGTACTGATGTAGTAATGAATGAAATGTATTCATTTGCTGCTGGAGGATGCTGCCATAGAAACAAGCTGCTAACTAAAACAGTGGCAGAAAAAAAAAAAAAAAAAAAAAAAGCATTCAGATATGGAGTTAGTAGAGTTGGCACTGTACAGTCAGCCCTAATGTACACATGGATAAGTGCATTGGTGCTGCAAAGCTCAATGTCAATTTGGCTGACTCTGCTGCAAAAAAGATCTTTTCATTTGCTCATCACTGAAACATTTGTCTTAAATGAAAAAAATCTAAATGTCCAGAATATATATATATATATATTCTGGACATTTAGATTTTTTTCATTTAAGACAAATGTTTCAGTGATGAGCAAATGAAAAGATCTTTTTTTGCAGCAGAGTCAGCCAAATTGACATTGAGCTTTGCAGCACCAATGCACTTATCCATGTGTACATTAGGGCTGACTGTACAGTGCCAACTCTACTAACTCCATATCTGAATGCTGGTATGCAAAAAAACTACTGAGTAATACTATAAAGACGAAGCAGGTACTTATTGTTTGTAAATAATTAGTTTCTAATGAATGCAAGACTAGACTAGACTATTGATTATACTTGCCTATAGTGTACAAAAATGTCTATCATTTTAAAGAGCTATACTTCTTATATTTTCATAAAAGATTCCTTCTCATAAAAGTAGTTGTTGCTGAGAATTTTGCATTTGTTCTTGAGCTTGTTCTCCTAACAAAGGCAAAATTAAAGTGGTCTGAAACTCAACATTTCTTCTTTGCTCTAAAAGTTTTACAGCATAAGATCTACTACCACAAAAAAAAAATGTAGCAGGGCAGAATTCAAACAGTTAAATAGCACTTTGTTCCTTCAGTGGGAAGCTCCTTGCTTCAGTGAGCAGCTTCTGACCGCATCCGAAGATGTGATAACATCTTTTGTTCACCTTTCTTTGTCTGCTACAGTTAGTATACATTCCTAGCTGTGCTGGCAATGAGCTTTCTCTGCTGTAAAAGCAGAAAGAGCTGAGAATTGATCACTAGAATTAATATATAACTACAGCAGCTATGCAAGAAAATGCAATGGCAGCTTTCAGAGCAGATAAACTGTACTTTGGAAACTTGTAATTTGTAGACAGACCCTATTACTTTTGCACAAGAGCAAATATGGTAACTGTATGGATAATGAAAAGCAGGAAAACACTTTTTTTATTGAATATTATGTTAGAGTTTTATCCCACTTTAAGCAGAGTAAAGACTGGACTCACCTGACTTCCACAAGATCATTAGGCTTGTAGCTTGGATGCAAGAAGAACCAAACTTTTTTCACAAAGTGGTGAATGCTTGGTTCCTTTCTAGAGCCCCGCACATAGACCATCCACTTGTGGGTAGACTGATCATTCTCTTCTCGCTTGTCAGGGGGAATGTACCTTAGATCACAAAAGAATTAAAATATTGCCATTTGAAGCACATACAGTATTCACACATTAATTGCTAAATACAATGGCTTTCATTCAGTTTACATGCAAAGATGTGTTTAAACTCTGGGTTTGGATCTGGTAGTCCTGCAAAGCAGCACAATTGATATTTTACACTTTTAACGTAACAAAGAGGGCGTCATCTATTCAGTTATGGACTACATGAAAGACTTGGATCATCCAGGTAATTTAAACCATAAGGGAACCCATAGAATAAAGATGCTAAATAATAATACATCTGTAAACATTCTACTGGTTACTGAAGATATAATGCAATCTCCTGGATGTCTAGTTTCATATTCACCAGCAGAGCTGGTGAGATGCCTGTTGGTCAAACAATTTTGCCATGTCTTTTCAGGCAACCACTGTCCGTTAATAAAAAACAAGTATTTGCGTAGTACAAAAGCATTGTCTGCGTGTGGCAATGATAAAGATCAAATGATATATGAATTAGGCAGTTAATAAGCTTGTCTCTGGCCAGAGATTCATTAAGCTAGTCAAAACTACATTCACCCGCGCATGCACCCAACCCGTCTGTGCCAGCTGTTGCCCAGTACTCTGATGAAACAGTATTAGGGCCAGTGCACACCTAAAAGTGCTAGCGTAATCGCAAACGCTCAGTGGTTTTTGAAGGGGTTTTTCAAGACGATTCTAGGCATGTGCCTAGCAATTCTCTACTCATACCTAGCAATTTTTGGAGCGTTTTGTGTAGCATTTTTTTTGTTATGTACAGTACAGCTGCTACCGTACTGGTTTTGTAACAAACAAAAAAACTTGGAAAATCTCTCTCTGATCTAACGTTTTCAGACATCAGCAGCAATGCTGCAGGACCAGTGTTTGTTTTTCGGGGGAAAAATAAAAATCACAGCGCTCTGGTGTGATCCATCCCATTCAAATATGTTAGCCAATCACTTTTTAAAGCAATAGCATTTTTAAAAGCGCTCAGAAACGCTCTTGGTGTGCACTAGCCCTTACTGGCATATCTCTGATCTGACATGATCTGATCCACAGACAACAGACACGTGCTTCAGTTCACAGAAATGCAAGTGAAGGTGGCCATTCTTAAGTCGACTTGGCTGTTGATTGACCATTCAATTCAACTCGTCATGCCTGATCGGCGATCTGACAACTTTGGTCCAAAATTGGTTCGTATGGAACATATCTCTCTCCAATCAGAGAGAGTACTGTATCTTGGTCAATTGTCCGTCAAAATCAATTGATGAATGGGCACCTTTGCTCCCAGCTAATGTATTGTCACGGACGATTGCGGGGACGCAGGCGCGTCCTGGAACCGCCCGTGAAGAAAAGCGATCGCACTCGATTCTCTGCGTCGATTGCGCTTCAAATCGATAGAATCTGGATTTATTGTGTAGGAGGTCTGCAGTCCCTTCTTAGCAGAGGAATAGCATCACCTTAACTGCAGGATGGCTCTTTTGATATGCTAATGAGCCTGGGCCCAGAGAGTCCCTGGCTTCAAGCTGTGCTGATGGCCCATCCATCAGGTATAAGGTGACAAGCAGCTGGCAGGAAGACTGGCCCTGTGACTGCTGATCAAGCCAGAGGTGTAAACTCAAAGTTGTCTAAGCAGATTTCACATTCAGATGTTAATTGAAGGAGCCAACAGGGCCTTTTCATAGACAAGAAGCAGACACAGCTGGACTCCAGTCAGGCTGACTCCGGCCTTAGCAGGAAGAAATGAATGTACAATATAATCTTTTGCCCATTTACAGAATACAATAAATAGGGTGGTTATGAGAGCGGTATCATTGGATCCGTAGGGTCATGCTGGATCTCTTGATACCAGTCGAGAGGGGCCCGGGGCCCCTACCACCCAGGTATGAATCTACTCAGGACCCTGATCTGATGCACTAGCCATGTCAGGTATCATATTAATCTGTATTTTCCTCCAAGTATGAAGCTGTTACCCCCCTAAATGTAACGTGTATGGTTCAGGAGTTACAGCAATTCATAAGTTTAGCTCTAAAATCTCTCAGAGGGAATGAACTGTCATTTGCTGGTAGCTCAGAGGGGGCTGGCATTGCCACACCCCCAAACCAGCTTCATCAAAAGCACAGAGCCAGCAGGCGGGCTGTGTCCTCCACACTGAAACATCTTGCACTCATCAGATGCCAGCTTGAGGATATGCTGGCATCCACCTGGTCTGAACTCTGAACTCTGGACTTTGAAACCAAGGACTTTATGATTCTTCCCACAATAAGGACATCTTTCCAGGAATTAAGTATTTTTTCTCCCTTCTTTTATTTTTCATACTGGCTATTACTGTTTTCATAATTGTTGATTTTCATAATTGTCTGTATATATTAATTATTTATATTGCGTGAATAAACGACTTTCTCCAAGTCATTCACTTTCCGCTACCCTGCTTATCAGCACACACAGAAATGATCCCGGGTCTCTGAAGATACGCTACTGTTTGTTTGTTGTTGGCTAGACAGAATATCGTGTGTTTAACCGTTTTATTCGCAGGATTAGTCAGTCAGTTAGTGGGCCCCACGGTCCCATAGTAACCGCGGTGGTGGCAGTTTACTCTGAACCAGTAGGTGACGTTGTAATCACCCGTGTCTCACAGGCTCCCTTCTGAGTTGTCTGCGGCTAATTCTTAACGGTTCCTGCGCATTGACTGCGACCAGAGTTCGCACGATCTGTGCGCTGGCACCAATTAGAAGGCTAAGTGCGGTCAGCCACGAGGGCTCTTGTGACATGTATGTATACAGGTTACTAGTTGAAGGTAAAGGCAATGTAAATGCTATGCTAACACTGCCTTATCGGATATCTTCAAGGGAACCAAAAAGGCTGACTTAGCACTATTTATGGCTTAAGTTCACTTATATTGGAGACTAGAAATAACTGGAATCAGTTGATGGCCAGTAAAAAGTTGGCAATACAGATAGAAAGTTTAGAAATATTTGACTGCAGCCGCATCCACATCTTTACAAATAAAAACACTAGTTACTAATCAGTTTACATACTTTGAGACATTTCCAACCACCAGGGTCTTCTTCACAAAGCGTCTGGAAGAGTCTTCAGACCGTGTAATTCCTGATGTTTGGCTGTCTAGGTTTTCAGTCGACACCGAATCCTAAACAGTCAGTTAAAAAGTAAAAACAAAACTTGAAATGCTTCATCAAACACACACAAAAAGCCAATTAATTTTTTTTCCACATCTACTGCAGATTATCTCCTTCACAGCACTTCATTACAGTTTACACAAAATACGAGGAAAAGCCCAACTTGCACCATTGGAGATGAGATATTTTCTTATTCTAAAACGTTCAACTAAAAAAAAAAAAAAAAAAAAAAAAAAAAAAAAAAAAAAATACTAAAGAAAGAAAAAAATGAACATGTACAAAGGAGGAGCAGATATCAGAACAATTCTATACAGTACTGACAATTACAAGCATAGCCGCTTCATAAATAGCATACTATAGCTCTTTTGAATAAAACCTGAAGGTAAAAGTAATATATAGAGACTGCTACAGTAGATTCCAGGTTAGGTTGTTGTTGTATTGTATTGTATGAATGATCTCCCTGTAACACTTTCTGAATTGCAATATATATGCAGGACCGTGTGCTGACAGCAGTGCCACCCTACTGACTGCAGGTTTGCTGCAGAAGGCCGATATAGCAAACTGGCATAATAAATGTGCATTTTAAATGGCGACATAACATTGCTTTAGGCCCTTTCACATTACTTGCATTTCAATGTCCTTTTCCAAATGCAATGTCCCTGCCAGGATAGTGTGAGGCTGGTTTTACACCTGGCCATTGCGTTGCTCCACCCCCATCGTAATGCACAAAATGGGCAGTCATAACTCTGGGGAAGAGTGCGCCAATAGGGCCATATGCATAGCACCCCCTCACACACACACGTGACGTGCTCCCTATTGGACATGAAGAAATATTAGGTACCCGTGGGGAAGGGGGGGGGGGGGGTTGGGCTGCTGGGGTAGGGTTAGGCGCCACCAGGGGCTGCTGGGGAAGGTTAGGCACTAACAACAGAGAGTTCTGTTTCAGAGTAGGGAGAGGTTAAGTCATCATAATATAATAGCTGTAATTTATACAGATATTTTACTAAATGAATGAAGTAGTATCATACAGGTAAATTAACCGATATTTTATCAGTTTTACTGGTCCTTATTTTACTAGACTTAAAGGGAACCTTAACTCTTTAAAAAAAAAAAAACAAAGTGTTTCACTTACCTGGGGCATCTACCATCCCCCTGCAGCCATCCTGTGCCCTCGTAGTCATGGCTCCTCCGGTCCCCCGCTGCCAGCTAGTTCCGTTTTTGCCAAGTCGGAGGGCCGCCACGCGGTACGCATTCCCGCTGGTCCAGGAAGCTATCACTGACATTAACACATACATTTTTACATGTTAACTCTGGCAGATGACCCTTTTTTTTTTTTTTTTTTTTTTTTTTTTTTTAGAGTTAAGGTTCCCTTTAAAAATAGAGGTTACAGTGGGAAACGATAGAGGCGCCCATATTACTAAATTACAAGTTGAATATGGTTTATATCAGGCGCCCTTATTATATACACGCTCTAGGAGTGCTACTTTTCAGTAGAGACTATTCCTATTGTCAGGAAACATACCTTTCCTGGCCGTCCATCTGGAGTTCCTTTGTGTCTGCTTTTATGACTGTCTTTATCCAGCAGCTCACTGTGGGTGCAGACGGAGTCCGTCTCGGAATTATTAGCAGATGGGGTGTCGGATCGGTGGTTGGAGGGAGATGAAGCTCTTGAAGGGGATTCTAGAAACCTCTTGATTGAAGGATGATTGAGAACTGTAGGATCACACGAAGCTGTGCTCTAAACAAATAAGATTTACAAACAGAAAAAAAAATAAATCTTGTAATAACCTTCTACCTATAAAAATAAAATGTAGACAAAAAAAAAAAAAAATACCTCATGGCCTTTGCTGAACCCTGCAGAAGCATAATAGTTGGCCACAATGTAGGCCCGGAGTTTATCCATCATACGCCTAGCTTCATTCAAGCGCTGGTTAAACAAACAAAAAAAACACCCATAAATACTAGGAAAGGTTTGAGCTATAACACCATAGGGCAATGCTTAATGGCGCAAAGAACATCAATGTCTATACCTTCAAGGAAAGACAGCGACAATGTTACAAACTAATACAAAAATAATTCCATCTCATTATCACATGCCAACCACACACATAAACCAATCACATTATATTGATACTGCAGAACCAGTGCTAGTAAGAAGAGTGCAACCGACAAATAATCAGAAAAATTGCACATTCATTGTGAAATTTTTCTGACAATATTAGGTAATTGAACACACATCAATAAATCATCCACTGAAATCTGCTGCTGTGGCTTCCTGGACGCAACCAAAGATGACACTGTCGCAAGGAAAATTATATTAGTGCCCCTTCAAGCAGATCTGAACTCTTGTACAGCATACAATGAAAAGTCTGTATTGCACATAGTTGCTGAAGAAATTCACTGCTCTGTATTTGTTCAGCCAGATCAAAGGGGCTAATTAGTTCTCATACAGCGAGGCTTAACCATTTCAGTACTCCCTGCAAAGTGAAACCACTTTTTTTTTTAGGACTTCCATAAACTGTAATGAAGAAATTGTTTTCCACTAAAGGTTATTAGGCTGTGGTTTATCTTTTAGTGCAGAGAGGAAGTTCTGAGTTTAGTTCCGCTTTACTGGGACAACCTTTTGTTGATACTGCTGAAAATACATACAGTTCTCCCTACCTTGTATATCCTGTACAGGTAACACAGGTGTGGGTTGGCAGCAAGCCAGTGCCTATTCTGCAGTATTATTTTATTTATTAATGTCCTAATATTATGGGGACATTTATAAACACATTTTACAGCAACTGGTTTGCTTTTTTTTTTTTAATCTTTGCACTAACTCATACATGTCAAGCTCGGGCCCGCGGTCCAAAGCTGGCCCTCAGAGCCATTAAAATTTGCCCCCCAAGTTGTTTCCCCTTATTGCATTATATTTGGCCCACTATAGACCACCAGGGAAGCTATATTGGAGGTGAAGGCCTAGATCACCAGGGAAAGCATAGGGGAGGGAGAAACCACTAAACACCAGAGAACTGTATAGGGGAGGGTGGGGACCACTAGACACCAGAGAACTGTATAGGGGAGGGTGGGGACCACTAGACACCAGAGAACTGTATAGGGGAGGGTGGGGACTACTAGACACCAGAGAACTGTATAGGGGAGGGTGGGGACCACTAGACACCAGAGAACTGTATAGGGGAGGGTGGGGACTACTAGACACCAGAGAACTGTATAGGGGAGGGTGGGGACCACTAGACACCAGAGAACTGTATAGGGGAGGGTGGGGACCGCTAGACACCAGAGAACTGTATAGGGGAGGGTGGGGACCACTAGACACCAGAGAACTGTATAGGGGTTGGAGGGGAGCCATTAGACACCAGAGAACTTTATAAGGGAGGAAGGTGGCCAGTAGACATTGAGGTTGGCCTGGGACTTGGTCCCAATGTTCAATTTCAGCCAACTTTGTATTTGAGTTTGACAAATCTGCACTAACTTAACATTAAAATTCTTGCAAACAGACGTAAATACTGGAATTCCAATTTAAACATAAACCTGAATACTATATCCAACTTTTTTTTTATTAACAGTAAAATCATTTCTGCATCTTCTACCCTTCTGTAGCCTAAAAGTACACAGTTTTATTTCCCTCCTGCGAGTTTTGAGGGGGCCCACAATGAATTCCAAACATTCTCAGAATACCTGCCGATGCTGAAATGTGAGGAGGACATATAACGTAAAATACAGCAACAGAACAGTCATTCTAACCATCATACTACTAACATGACTGAACACAAAAATAAAAAGACGTTCCTCCCTGCTCCTCTATGGTTGCTTGAAATAAGAGTAGCCTTAGTAAAAGAAGTGTATGCATAGATATACAATGTTGTAAATATCTTAGGTTCCTGGGAGAAAATGATTGTGAATTTTGCTCTTGGATGAGAAGAAATAACTTGAAGCGACCTCATTTCAAAAAGTCAATACTCTAATTCACAGTTCTTTCAGTAGAGGATTTTTATGGCTATTCAAACTATAAAATGCAGGGGTAGCCATGCGTTAAAGCAACACATGGACATAAGCAACACATGGACATAATTCACGCCACACGCTGACACAAATACAGCAAATACAGAGACGAGGAAAATACATAAAATAAATACAAATGTATACATATTCTAGGGCTTCTTCCAGCCCCATGCGCATGGATCACTCCCACGCCGCCTTCCTCAGTCTTCTCCAGCTACCGGAGCTAGAAAAAGCAGAGGACGGCGGTATGGGAGTGGTCTGCGGGCATGGGGCTGGACGAAGCCCCAGGTATGTATAAAACTTTTTAATTAAGTCTCTGGTACACTTCTTGCTGACTGCTCCACGCCAACTGGCGTGAGCAGTGCAGCAGCCCCAGGACAGCTGGGAATGGGCTTTCTAGGAGAGCACGCGCTTGGAGACTGTTAGACAGCGAAACCGCTGGAAAGCTGTGGAGCACGTCAAAGTACAGATTGCTCCAGGGCACGGTTTCTGAACTCTGTCCTCAAGTAATAATCCCAACATTTGTATAGCGCTTTTCTCCTGTCGGACTCAAAGTGCTAAAGAGCTGTAGGCACTAGGGCGCGCTCAATAGGTCACCCTGCAGTGTTAGGGAATCTTGTCCAATGATTCCTCACTGAATAGGTACTAACTCTAGCCAGGATTCAAACCCTGGTCTCCCATGTCCAAGGAATTCCCCTTAACCAGTACATTATCCAACCAACTAGTACACTACCCAGCCAACAATACATGTTTTGTGGAAATCCAGAGGCAGTAAATGAGCTCTGCTGAAACACTAATTACATCACCTGTGGATGTTTGTGGTGTTCTTTTTTGTTTTTTTAGTGTGCAAAACACACAATGTTGGGAGTAATTGAGGACTGAGTTCAGAAACCCTGCTCTAGGGCAATGGGCAGCAAAGTTCACTTTTATACAGGGTTTGTTTTATTTTTTAACACTGTATTTAAAAGTAATATTTTCTATTTTCATTTCAGTGCCCCTTTAACCTCCCTGGCGTTCCGATTACCGCGGGAGGGTTTTTTTTTTTTACCTAATTTTTTTTGCATGTAGCTAGCCTAGCGCTAGCTACATGATTCCCCCCTCCCACCCTTCCGATCGCCACTGGAGTTCATACCCATCAGGAAATCCTGTTCTGAACAGGATTTCCTGTAGGGCTTCCTCCGTCGCCATGGCGACGATCGGAC
The DNA here is from genome assembly GCF_040937935.1 of Hyperolius riggenbachi. Taxonomy (NCBI): domain Eukaryota; kingdom Metazoa; phylum Chordata; class Amphibia; order Anura; family Hyperoliidae; genus Hyperolius; species Hyperolius riggenbachi. The sequence goes on from NC_090649.1 coordinate 131,579,024, forward strand.
TGATGTCATTGACGTCAGGGGGAGTCCCGATCCACCCCATAGCGCAGCCTGGCGGTAATTGGCCAGGCTGCGCAAGGGGTCTGTGGGGGGGGGCCCTCTTTCGCGGTGGGTAGCGGCGGATCGACGGCGATTGGGAAAACACGCAGCTAGCAAAGTGCTCGTCCGTAACGCCCAGGTGGTTTTTAAGGGCATAAAGAAGTTCATAGCTCCACCCACTACCTGAAGCGATGGATTAGGGAGTTTTACTTTTCTTTTGGGGTGGGGGGCAGTGACAACTGTTAAATGTAAATATTGTACTTTGCGCTGTACAGAAGACAGATCTCGGTCATTGGTTACATGTGCAGAACAGACTTCACACACCAAACTGTTCCTTTTACCTGGTCTATAACTTCTATCTCATGTTCTTTATTCTTCACTTCAACAGCAAACTGCTCCTTAACAACGGTTTCAATCTTTGAGATGGCAGCATCACGAGCTACAGAGGAGTGAAAAGGAAAAACAAATATTAAGAAATCATTGATGGCTTTCACTAGTACTCAGTGTTGCTGTTTTTATGTTCTATTTAAATCAACAACAAATATACAAAAATGTCCAACTGAATGGCTGAGTTGTGTGGCAGCTCAATGTGTACTGGTGACTGTTAAGCCTGTAGTCATTATTCCATGCAAATAACCCAGCAAGTTCCAATAACCTTTGCCTAATATTTTTTTCCTTTTTTCAGACCAAGACATACCCAAGTAAAGGTGCCCACGTATCAATTTTCCCAGCAGATTTTGGCCTTAAACCAATAGAAAGTATGTATTGAACCAATGGAAGATTTCGGATGGTCCGGGTGGGGTAAGAGTGGCGGTCAATCCAGCAGCCAAAGCAATGAGCGCTGCAGTCCAATCATCTATGTGTAATGCGTAGTAAGAATAGATTCCACTCTGAATCTATTCTGATCAGAGAGGAAAATAGAACCAAAAAAAAAAAACACAAAAAAAAAAAAACACACACATACATACAGACTAGTTCTACTTACATAACAGATGGATTGCACTGTCCACGTTATGATTCCTGTGAATTTTATAAAGGAAAAGCAGAGGATACTATTCTTGACAATTTCCATCTTGGTTACCTGTGAATGAAGCTAATCCTGACATTTCCTCCCTCATTCTTTTTTTCTCCTCTTGCTAATTGCGTATTCGTTACCCACCCCCCTCCCAGACTCTCCAGACGCTCTCACTGAGGTCTATACTAGGAAGTGCACTGTCTTATGTCATTAAAATGAGGGGAAATAAAGGGAAGAGGAGGAATATATTATAGATAAAGACAGTCCCCCAGCATGCAACTGTTTGGCAATGGCAATTAAAGGGCCAGTGCTCCTAAGGTTTGTGATAACTCCAAACCATAACACCAGAAAAGGTTTTGAACTTTTAAAAATGAACCTCCCTTTAAGCTGTGGAGGAAGGGGGCAGCTGTAAATTCACTTACCTACACCAGTCTCCATCTTGCAGGTGTCACAGCTGCTCTTCAAAGTTGCTGTGAGCAAAGTGCGTACCCGATCTCTGGTGTATGCCAGGAGATGTGGTGTTCCTGGCCCGGCTGCATGCCAGGAGATGAGCGTGCCTTACTCATCTCCTGGCATGCATCAGAGACCGGGAACACACTCTGCCCACTGCAACTTTGAAGAGTGGCCGTGACAGCTGCAAGATGGATGCCTTTGTGGAGACGGGGCTATGGAGTAGGTAAGTTAATTTACACGCATGCGGATAGTGGACTAATTGGGCGCCACCATAGCCAATATAAAATAGCGGCCTTTGCGCGCCAGAGCGGAAATTTGGGTGCCCAATATTTTGCGGATGCTGATACAGCGCCCGCTATATATTGGGCACTCAAGTGCTGCTATTTTGTATTGGTGCCTATGGCGGCGCCCATTTAGTCCACTTGCTACATTGCACTTTTCTGCTCTGCTCCCCCGTGCCTCTCTTCCTGTATCGGAGTTCCCCCTCCCCGCAGAGTCTAGTCCCCGCAGCACACCACAGGCAGCCGCCTCCATCCCTCCATCTGTCAGCCTCACTGGTAACTGCTTGCTGAGCACACAGCTCAACTGCCCCTGGAAAAGAGGTCTTATAATAAACCAGTGCTTTTATCTATGCAAATGAGGCAGTTCTTTCCTAAAAAGCACATAAAAGCAAAAACACTGCCATTGCAGTTCACCTTCTCTGACTGCACAGGTAATGCATTGGTTTATTAACACTTGCAATGAAAAGAATAAAAAAAGGAAAGCAGGCCAGTTATAAGTGTACTGGTTAAGGGCTCTGCCTTTGACATGGGAGACCAGGGTTTAAATCCTGGCTAGGGTCAGTACCTATTCAGTAAGAAGTCCTTGGGTAAGACTTCCTAACACTGCAGGGTGGCCCCTTGAGCGCCACCTTTGTGGGTACATCTCTTGAGCGCTTGGAGTCCAACAGGGGAAAAGTGATAGTAGGATTGGTACTATATTGCTCCCATTGATCTCATGTCATTTCAAGTGCACTTTACACAGACTTAGACAAACAGTAAAACTTTGAGATTTTACGCCTGGCCTGTGCGTTTGTGGGGCAATGCCCTGTCCCCATCGCACTGCAATGCACAAAATGCCTAACCTATGACCTCTGGCAGAGTGCACTGACAGGGTCATGCATAGCACCGCCCCCGTCTCACTCAGTGACATACTCCCTGCTGGAGTCACTGGCATTCCCAGGTCTACCCGTTGTATTCTTGCCGTTCTGCACATGCACCACCAACAACGTTTGAAATTCCTACATCACCCATTGACTTAGAGTACGTCCACCGCTCTTGCCTTGCTGTGGAAGTCCGACAGTAACTTGCTGTTGACTTTGCGGTGGCTCGGCGACCGAACACTTCTGGCGCAACACGACGCCGTAAGTGTGCCAAGTCCCATTGCCTTGCGTTACCCTGCGGTAAAAAAAGGGTAACACCTGGCAAATGTAAAAGGGGCATCAATCATGAAGCCATTTGAGGCTTTTGCTGGCTGAAAGGATTATTCATGATAGTATTTGTGACTAGTGATTGTCATGTCTAGGAAGACTCCTGGAGAAATATGTGATTTGTTTGATCAGCTGATGCATTTGCAAAGCTCTGATTTGCTGGGATTACATCCTGCTTTAGCACATGATCATGACTAGCAAATCAGACATATCTATCACCTGACCAAACTGATCACATGCTTTTCCATGAGTTCTAGACAAGACCATCACAATTCGTGACCATGCATGCTGGTTATAGTAACCTGCTCAACGTCCCTATTTATTCTTTAACTGCTGTAAAGCTTCCTGCATATCTAAATATCAATACAGCACCGTGGTCACGTGACACGTGCCAATAATGAATAAGAAGGAAGGCTGGAGCTGGGAATATTATGACTGGAGAGGACAAAGAGGAGGTACAGCTGAAACTCTCTCACCCCTCTAGCCAAGCCAGCACACCCTCCTGAGTCTTCTCTCCCCGAGCATGAAGATGCAAGGGAACTCTGGTTGTGAGAGCCTGATCCAGGCCTTTGTACCACACACTGTTAATGGATGAAAAATACTAACAATTCTGTAAAAAATATATTAACAAGCTGATAAAGCCTTCCTTGATAGGCAGCTGGTATTTGTACAATGACCACATGTAACATAACCGAACTGCCGTTTCTACAGCCCATGCAACAATATGGAAGATTATTTATGTTCCAAAACGCCCAATCTTGAGAGCTGACCATGTACATGCATTGGGCACCAGTAATATATCAACAGGTTCAACCTACAGAGGAACTGACCAGATCTTTTATGCCTGGTACACACCATGCAATTTCCCATTATGTAGACAGGTTAAATCGATTATTTCTGACAGGCTCGATCTGATATCAGAACGTTTTTCTGATCAATTTTGTATAGAAGTGATCGGAAAATCGACCAGAAAGACAATCGGAAATCAAATTGGACCTGTTGTAAATAATAGATTCAACCCATCTATCTGACGGGAAATTGCATGGTGTACCAGGCATTACTAAGGTCATTTATTCTGCTTGAAATTTAAAATCAGTATGTACCTGATGTTTCAATGGCTTTGTGTCTTTTGTTCTGATGAACGATAGATATGTCTTCATAATCTGGATCCTTGTCTTCAAGGGTTCTTTTTGTGCCAGACATTTTGCTTCTATGGAATTTAACTATTAGCTGAAAAGTAAAATAAAAGAATTACATTAACAGCAGAGAAACAAAATTAGTCATCAACTAACCACAACTAGGTTTTAAGCAACTGAAAACGCAATAGGGTTAATAAGGCAGTGCAAAGTACTTGAGACTTGCATGATCGATCATTCACTGTTTTAGTATCTGGATGTTATTGTTAACTAATCATTTTGGTCAAAAATTAAGTGTCAGTATAGGAGTCCTGTAGTATTATTAATGCTGTTAGTGATCAGCCTGGTTCAATTACTAATGAAAGACCTGCACTAATCTACTTTAGGGGACCCAGCAGGAAACCTTTTAGAAAAATTCTGCTAACATGATTGGATGGACAGCACCCTCTGGAACTGCTAGGTTGTGGTAAACTACGCCCACAGTATTCCGCCAATCACAACACTTCATGCAGTAGAGGGTGCTGTGATTGGAAAACTGCTCCCTATGAAGTTTCCTGCTGGGTCCGCTTGTACCACAAAGTAGACTAGTGCTAAAAGACCCCTATTGTCCCTCCTGCGAAGTGCCTGTCGCTCATCATCCTCTCACCACAGAACAGGCAGCTTCCCAGAATGCCCAGTAGCATGCCTGTGCAGTGATCATTCCTAAACTTATTACCTGGGAGAAAAAAAACACAATGATTTTGGGCAACACCTGTGAAATGTCTGCACAGGCACACAAGCTTTACATACAACAACTAGGAGAAGTTCACATTTCAGCAATACTCAGAAAGTATAACCATGCTGTTTGCTGCACTGTTTCTGCAGCTCAGATCACTCTGCACGTTGTAAAGATCTGCCCTAAACTGTAAAATAAGTATAATGCTGGGTACTCTCTAGAGCACTCTGTTTACCGCTAGCAGACAAGCGGTTAATAATAACCAGCAGCACCCTGCTCAAAACAGTCTGCTTGTCCCTCCAAGGGTTAAATCACTGCAGTGTGGCTCACCCGGCATAGGACAGGGATATGGCCCTCGCGTGGGAGATCACGTGATCACAGATCAGCCTGAGGTCTGGCCTCTGCCTCTTTGTGTATATTACACCGCGCAGCCGCTGTGTTCTACGTTCGGCGTGCAGCCTCTACAAGCCAGGATTGCCGAACTCATTGATCCCTGATGGCTCAGGATATATACGTCACTCGTCGTGGGACCTACAAACAGACATTTTGAAACCTGGCAAATAAATCAGGACTAATGTGTATTTGTTTTAATATACACAGTTATGGTCGTGTCACCAGCTATCCTTCGGAGGAGTTCTCAGCTGAGACTCTACAGTAGTTTTATACTCCAACTTTTGAGGGGGGGCATTTTGGGGGGCAACCGATTAACTCAGTTGTATGTTTTTAGGATGTGGAATGAAGGTGAGGAAATTGGAGGACCAGGAAGAAACTCACGCAAACACGGTTGGGGGGCATACAAACTCCATGCAGATTGTGCCCTGGCTTAGATATGAAGCTGGGACCATTCACTCCACTGTGCAGTATTTGAACAAAAGTTGTGAGCTTACAGCTGCCAAGGTGACACATGAAATGCACCAAAGGGCTGCATATAGAGGAGAGGGGCTGAACACGGAAAGGGACAGCACTGGTGTGTGTTTTTGCATGAACCTAAACTGAGAAGGATATGGATTTTTCCTTTTAAAATAATACCAGTTGCCTGACTCTCCTGCTGATCCTGTGTCTCTAATAATTTTAGCCACAGCCCCTCAACGGCCTAGTGCACACCAAAACCGCTAGCAGATCCACAAAACGCTAGCGGTTTTGGGTTCGGATGAGTGAGTTTAGTCCCAGTGCACACCGGGCGGATCTTGATGCGATCCGCCGGGTGTTCACCGGCCGCATCAGCATCCGCGTGGCTAATGTATCTCTATGGGCTGGTGCACACCGGCGGTTTTAAGCAAACCACAAACGTGCAGCAAGAGGCACGTTTGCGGCTTGCTAAAATCCTCAAATCGCCGGTATGCACCAGCCCATAGAGATACATTAGCCATGCGGATTTTCAGGCGGATTCGGCCGGCGGATCCGCGCGGTGTGCACTGGGCCAACAAGCATGCAGATCAGGTGGTCTGACTGAAGTCAGACTGGATTAGCTGCATGCTTGTTTCAGGTGTGTGATTCAGCCACTACTGCAGCAAAGAGATCAACAGGACTGCCAGGCAACTGGTATTGTTTAAAAGGAAACATCCATATCCCTCTCAGTTAAGGTTCCCTTTAAAGGGACTCAGAGCTGTAAAATGACAAAGATTTTATACATACCTCGGGCTTCCTCCAGCCCAATCCGCTCTGATCGCTCCCACACTGCCGTCCTTTTCTGCCTGCAGCTTCGGGAATCGGCTGACGTCAGTCGTGGCCAGCTACGCAGGAGAAGTGCGGCAAGAGAGGTACATAGAGGGCGCACTTCTCTTACGCCAGACTGGCTCCGACTGACGGAAGTGCAGGGACCATGTTCCTGAAGCTGCTTGCAGCGGAGGTCGGCGGCGTGGGAGAGATCAGAGTGGATGGGGCTGGAGAAAGCCCCAGGTATGTATAAAATCTTTGTCATTTTACAGCTCTGGTACACTTTAAAGGATACATCCGGCAATCTAAAAAATAAAAGTTTCACTCACCTGGGGCTTCTTCCATCCCCTAGAGGTCTGTTAGGACTCACGGTGCAGTTCCGCTCTGAGCCAGACCTTTGCCCTCCCCTCCGTAAGATCACAACTCGCGTCTGGATCTGGATCTTCTGCATGGGCGCGCCTCTTGTGATCACACTCCAATCACCGGGAGTGTTCTGCACTTGCGCAGTTCAATTCTCTGAACTGCACAGGACAGAGCACTCCCGGCGATGGGAGCACGGACTAACATCTGGAACACTTTTACAGAGTATTTAGTCTTGTCACTAACTGTTCCTCAGAGGGGCACCCACGCATATACGTATCAACTTCTCTGAACAATTTCTGACCAATTCAATCACTTTGACTGATCTTCCAGACATCTATTGCTCTAAAAATTCACTTTTTGTGCAGCTAATTAATGTAACATGTTGGAAAATCTCTGTATGAGAGAAATTAGGCAGGGGTGATGGGGTGTTCGACAGCATTCCACTGTATTAAGCAGTACAATGTTTGCAGTTCAATTCACGCTTGCCAGATTTCTGCCTAAATCTGTTAAAATTGAGGTTGCTGTATAGGGTAGGAGTTGATCACTGTCAGATTGAATTCCAATCAGAGATCCATTGGTTTGGCATAGCAGGCCATAATCATCTCATGTATAGCTAGCTTTAAGCCTGGTACATACATCCATTTAATCGGCCAATTTTATCACATCTATGTAGTATGAGAGCTTACAGTGGTTTGCAAAAGTATTCGGCCCCCTTGAAGTTTTCCACATTGTGTCACATTACTGCCACAAACATGAATCAATTTTCATTGGAATTCCATGTGAAAGACCAATACAAAATGGTGTACACGTGAGAAGTGGAACAAAAATCATACATAATTCCAAACCTTTTTTACAAATCAATAACTGCAAAGTGGGGTGTGCGTAATTATTCATCCCCCTGAGTCAATACTTTGTAGAATCACCTTTTGCTGCAATTACAGCTGCCAGTCTTTTAGGGTATGTCTCTACCAGCTTTGCACATCTAGAGACTGAAATCCTTGCCCATTCTTCTTTGCAAAACAGATCCAGCTCAGTCAGATTAGATGAACAGTGTTTGTGAACAGCAGTTTTCAGATCTTGCCACAGATTCTCGATTGGATTTAGATCTGGACTTTGACTGGCCATTCTAACACATGGACATGTTTTGTTTTAAAACATTCCATTGTTGCCCCGGCTTTATGTTTAGAGTCATTGTCCTGCTGGAAGTTGAACATCCACCCCAGTCTCAAGTCTTTTGCAGACTCCAAGAGGTTTTCTTCTAAGATTGCCCTGTATTTGGCTCCATCCATCTTTCCATCAACTCTGACCAGCTTCCCTGACCCTGCTGAAGAGAAGCACCCCCAGAGCATGATGCTGCCACTGCCATATTTGACAGTGGGGATGGTGTGTTCAGAGTGATGTGCAGTGTTAGTTTTCCGCCACACATAGCATTTGCATTTTGGCCAAAAAGTTCCATTTTGGTATCATCTGACCAGAGCACCTTCTTCCACATGTTTGCTGTGTCCCCCACATGGCTTGTGGCAAACTGCAAATGGGACTTCGTATGCTTTTCTGTTAACAAGGGCTTTCTTCTTGCCAGTCTTCCATAAAGGCCAACTTTGTGCAGTGCACAACTAATAGTTGTCCTATGGACAGATTCCCCCACCTGAGCTGTAGATCTCTGCAGCTCGTCCAGAGTCACCATGGGCCTCTTCACTGCACTTCTGATCAGCGCTCAGAGCACCTTCTTCCACATGTTTGCTGTGTCCCCCACATGGCTTGTGGCAAACTGCAAATGGGACTTCGTATGCTTTTCTGTTAACAAGGGCTTTCTTCTTGCCAGTCTTCCATAAAGGCCAACTTTGTGCAGTGCACAACTAATAGTTGTCCTATGGACAGATTCCCCCACCTGAGCTGTAGATCTCTGCAGCTCGTCCAGAGTCACCATGGGCCTCTTCACTGCACTTCTGATCAGCGCTCTCCTTGTTCGGCCTGTGAGTTTGTGTGGACGGCCTTGTCTTGGTAGGTTTACAGTTGTGCCATACTCCTTCCATTTCTGAATGATCGCTTGAACAGTGCTCCGTGGGATGTTCAAGGCTTTGGAAATCTTTTTGTAGCCTAAGCCTGCTTTAAATTTCACAATAATTTTATCCCTGACCTCTCTGGTGTGTTCTTTGGACTTCATGGTGTTGCTGCTCCCGTGATTCTCTTAGACAACCTCTTGAGGCCATCGCAGAGCAGCTGTATTTGTACTGACATTAGATTACACACAGGTGCACTCTATTTAGTCATTAGCACCCAACAGGCAATGTCTATGGGCAACTGACTGCACTCAGATCAAAGGGGGCCGAATAATTATGCACATACCACTTTGCAGTTATTTATTTGTAAAAGATGTTTGGAATCATGTATGATTTTCGTTCCACTTCTCACATGTACAGCACTTTGTGTTGGTCTTTCACGTGGAATTCCAACAAAATGGACTCATGTTTGTGGCAGTAATGTGACAAAATGTGGAAAACTTCAAGGGAGCCGAATACTTTTGCAAACCACTGTATCTACACAATCTGTTCATGGTATACAAAATCAGTTGGCCCTCACTACATGGACATGGTAAAATTGCCCAGTCAATGTCCAATCAAAATTGGATGTAAGCATAGTTCCCAACTGTCCCTCTTTCGGTGGGGCAGTCCCTCTTTGGGAACTGAATCCCTCTGCCCCTCTTTCTTCCTTATGTGTCCTTCTTTCAGGACTCATGTACAAATCTGAATTAATATATGTATTTTCCTACTGAAAAATGTGTTTAACTGACTCTAAACTTTATTCCTATTAATTTAGTTGATATATTTCTTATTTTCAAATGTTAAAATGAAGAGAAACTAACAATGATAGAATGGACCAATGTGGCTTATCTTATAGTGTCCCTCTTTCTAACAACAAAAAGTTGGGAGGTATGTGTAAGTACTGGGCTTTAGTGTGTGCAAGCTTCCAGCTTAGCCCAGGGGTGTTGATGCTTAGTGTAGAGTAGCCTTTCTCAAGCTTTTTACCCTGGAGGAACCCTCAAATAATTTTAGAATCTCAGAGATCCCCTTACATAAATGTTATACTTTAATGGGAGAGGGGATTTATTTTGCAGGAGGCATGCTCTTAAATGTGGGTGTGATCTTCGCCCCCATTACGTCTTCCGCCTCTACATAGCTCTCATTTCATGCCCTCCATAATAGTGCTTCCTATTATAGTTATCTACCTTATAGTGCTTCTTATTATAGCTTTCACAATTATAGCCCCACCTAGCGTACTGCGTGAGGGTCAAAGGACGCCCTCACAGATTAATTACAATGCCGCCGCCACCGGAGGAATTACTAGGAACGGAGGGGTACGCAGCCACAAGGGAGGTACGGTAAGAGCCACACCATACACACAGCGTCTAGCCCCTCCCACCCCCGAAAATAAGCCCTAGCACTAATTTTCTCCCCAAAAAGAATATAAGACAGTGTCTTATATTCGGGGAGACGGTATGTACTCTGTTACGAGCTGCAGAAGATGTCAGTGCTATATAAATATATGGCTGCATAGTGTACTGATTAAGGGCACTGCCTTTGACATGGGAGACCAGGGTTCAAATCCTGGCTAGGGTCAGTACCTATTCAGTAAGGAGTTCAAGGCAAAACTCCCTAACACTGCAGGATGGCCGATTGAGCGCATCCAAGTAACTGCAGCTCTTGAGTGCTTTGAGTTTGATAGCAGAAAAGCGCTATACAAATGTTTGCATTATATTATTATTACATAATAATATTATGGTAGGGCATCACACTATGACTATAGTAGGGATTAGAATGTAAGCTTCTCTGAAGAAAGCCCATGGCATGACTGTACTCTGTAAAGTGCTCCAACCCAAGTTACCAAGTTGTGTACCCCTGGTAGTATAGGTGGCCAGAGACGAAGCAGGTTATGTCAGCGCCTGGCGCACATCGCTGGGCGCTGTCATAGCAGCAATGCTATACTGCGTTCCCTGCGTAAGAGTAAATCGGGGATCTTGTGATTGCCAGACCATGAATTACACCTCCCTACGAGTTGTAGCAATAATAGTAGCAAATAGTGTAGAAAGGATGAACACCGCTCACCACCCCACCAGGTTAGCCAGGAGCAGGATCACGGGCAGCCAGGCCCCACAGACACTGCATGAAAAAGGAAACATCCGCTTCACTGGCTTAAAAAGTCTGATCTTTATTAATAAACAAATCAGCTGGACATAGCTACGTCCAGCTGATTTGTTTTCAATAAAGATCAGACTTTTTATGCCAGTGAAGCGGATCTTTCCTTTTTTCTGCAATTATAGTAGCAATTGTAGGGAATAATTTAGTGCCACCAGGTATTGAGCAGCAACGGGATGAGCCGTGATTCGGCTCATCCTGCGCCTAGCTCACCGGCGGCGGAGGTATACGTACACGGCCAGAGATGCTGTATTCTCTGAAGGCCTACTTTATGCGGTGCACCGCCTGTTTGAAGTGTGAAAACGGCCTAAAGGATACATGAGGGTAAAGAAAGGAGTGCAGTTTTACTTACCTGGGAATTCTTCCAGCCCCTAGAAATCTGTGTCCTTCACCACAGTTCTGCTATAATCCAGTCTCCTGCTGTCACCTCGGTAGTGCATGTGCAGAATTGCCGACCTGGAGGGGGCAGCAGAAGACTGGATGACAGCGGAACTGTGGTGAGGGACAACTGAGACTTCTAGTGGTTGGAGGCCCCAGGTAAGTAAAGCTGCAATACTTTCTTTCTCCTCATGCATTCTTTAAGCACAGCAGAGCCCACAAACAGCCTAAGAAGTTGGCCTTCATCACTGTGAGTACTGGTGGTGAATTGTGCTTGTTGGTTGAGGCTGCTGGTTAGTTATAACTGGGACTTTACTGTACATGTATTCTTGGTGAGCACCCCTTCCATTGAGCCTTACCATCTATTGGGGTTTTCATTGTTGCTGGTACTGTGTAGGCACTCAGTGGTAGAGCAAGTGAAGTGAAAAGATGTACATACTAACCTCAGTAATGGGTCCAGAGGCTTCCTGATCCTCGTAGAGGACACAGTTTTAGCGCAGCATACCTCTATACCTATTTGACTCTTCATCTTCTGGGCATGCCCCGTCCATGCACTGGGCATGCATGAGTAATGTCCAGTAGAACGAAATGCTCACACACAGAGGAAAATAATTTCAGAGGTTTCTGACTAAAGTCAAACTTTATCTTGTCAGACTAAAGTTCCAAGCTGCATGCTTGTTTGAGTTGTGTGATCCAGATACTACTGCAACCAGAGAGATCATCAGGATGGCCAGACAACTGATATGGTTTAAAAAGAAATAAATATGGCAGCCTCTATATCTCTCTCAGTTCAGGTGTCCTTTAATTAGTACAGGCTATAATCATCTCTAGGAGTTCAGTCTGTGCCTGCTTCCTTGCAGCCTGAACAGGCAGCAAACGAAGGCTGCTACTAACTTTTTTTTTAACCCAGTTGCTTCAGCAGAATTTTGGCTGCAGAATCCTTGTTACAAACAAAATAGGTAACATCTGAGCACTTTGATTACAGAACAATAAAATAGATCTCTGCCTGTTGATGAGCTTTTTTAAAATAATCTGCCATATTTGATTATAAGTTTTGTTTACTCAGGGACAGAGTGGCCCTTCTTTGGGACCCCTAAGCCTAGCAGGAGAGTTAAGTCCATTCAGCTAAGGATGGCATCTGAAGAGTAAGGATACAGTTAATAGGTTATTAGCTTTTGTACTGCATCAAGTGACACAACGCTAACCAAGTCGGCGGTTTAATAATTTCTGTTGAATTGATTGGTTCAAGCAATCAGTCACTATACACCAGTATATTTACAATGGGGTAAGGATTGACCGCTTGCTTGATTGGCTAGCTTTAGACTGGGGTACAAGCTTTATATCATGAACATCATCATAAACATTTTATCACAAGCCCCTCTGAGGAACAGTAAATGTTCCCATGTATCATTCAGGTGTTTCAATGCACTAGACATTAGATTCTATATATACTGTATTTTGTGGACTATAAGACTCACTCTTTTCCCTTAAAATGGGGAAAAAAGTCACTGCGTCTTATAGTCCAAATACAGGGAGTTCCTGACTTGTGAATGCTGCCAATACAAACCTCCAACCCACAGCTATGTCTGGGTCTCCCTGTACTGTGCCCATGCAGAGGAGGACACAGGGGGACAAACTGAGGATACAGGGGACACAAAGGGGCATAGAGGAGGACAGAGGCGGACACATTGGGGACACAGGGAGACACAAGAGGTACAAAGGGGCATATGGTACAAAGGGGGCATAATCCACAAGATGCCCCTTCATCATGGATGCACCAGGTTTAGTTTATATTTTTCCCCCCTGGTTTTTGTTCTCTAAACCTATGTGGGTCTTATGGTCAGGGGCGTCTTATAGTCCAAAAATATGGTATGTAAAATCTAATGAAAATCTCTAGATACTACAGCATTTTTGCTTGATAGTACAGATTACAAATGCTGGTTCTTTGCCAGATCAAGCATGGTGGATTCCAGGCCAGTAACTGAGATTTATAATAGCTTTTTTCTTACATCAAGCAGTACAAAACTAGCAGCTGCAGAAGTCAGATCTGCTGAAATCTTGTCTAATATGTAATAGTGCAAGATGGTAGAAGGGGTTATCTGAAAGCTATTGATCATTTACCTGCTCTATTACTCACTGAATAGTGTGTGGGTACATTTAGTGACATAAGCGGTTCAGTGTACTCTGTAGAGCACTGTGGAAAGTGTGTCACTGCTTTATATTCAGAAAATATCACAAGAGAAAAGACCATCGGTATTATTGATTTTTCTTTATTTAAATCAAACATAGTTAACAAATAGTAAAAACAGTCACGTTGCATTTGCAGACATACCATACAAACAATTCAAATATACTTAAAGAAAAAGAAAGATGCATGAAGTGAATATACTGTAGTATTTATTAAAAAAAAAAAGACAGCCTCTCTTTACTTGTTTTAACATAAATCCTCACTCACTTTCAATTACAATGTTGTGAAAGGTTCTCAGTTAATACATTATAAATAGGTTTCCATTAGCAGAAGCCGATTGGATGCTTTTACTTATCGTCGTCGTTCTGCTCTACCAAAACTCACTGTGATGCAGGATAACTGACATATGCATAGAGATTATCGCACACAGGGATTTGGACTTGATATCCTAGGTGACAGTTTGGGGGCAATACAGATGTGTCTCAAATCTACAGCTTTGCTACGCATTCTGTTTCTATGGGGGGGGGGGGGGGGGGGGGAATGACGCCACGGCACACAACAGCCGCTGATGAGAAGGGGAACAAAGTGTTGGGCTGAGATGTTCTGGCACACCGAATCTATCAGCAACACATCGCCATGGCCGTACTCATGCTAGATTCTCATCAGAGACAGCCTCTACTGGCCTCTGCTGAGACCACTCTCACATGTATAGCCTTTATGCTATACAATGCATTGCTTACATTTAAAGAGAACCCGAGGTGTGTTTAAATAATGTTATCTGCATACAGAGGCTGGATCTGCCTATACAGCCCAGCCTCTGTTGCTATCCCAAACCCCACTGAGGTCCCCCTGCACTCTGCAATCCCTCATAAATCACAGCCGTGCTCTGAGGCTGTGTTTACATCTGTAGTGTCAGTCCCAGCTGCTCCCCCGCTTCCTGCATAGCTTTGGTCCCTGCCCCCGTCCCTTCCCTCCAATCAGCAGGGAGGGAAGGGATGCAGGCGGGGACTGGAGTTCTGCAGGAGGCGGGGAGAGCAGCAGACTGACACTATAGAGATAAACACAGCCAGCTCTGACAAGCTGCTTGTCAGCAGCGTGGCTGTGATTTATGGAGGGATTGCAGAGTGCAGGGGGACCTTAGGGGGTTTGGGATAGCAACAGAGGCTGGGCTGTATAGGCAGATCCAGCCTCTGTATGCAGATAATATTCTTCAAACCCACCTCGGGTTCTCTTTAAGACAGCATGCATACAAAGTAACCCTTTGCACTCATTCTAGGTATCAGAGATTATTATTTTTATTTGGAGGAAATGCATACAGAGACATGTATGAAGTGTCTGAATATAGATCATTATTGGTTCCGCTCTCATCAACCAATTAGTATTCTTCTTAGATTTTTATAACCAGTTCTCTTTATAAGAAAGAAAGAAGCTGATTGGCTGCCAGAAGGGGTGTGGAAAATGTAAAGACAGACACTTTATACAAGAGGCTAAAGCTGGGCCCAGTGGGGCAATAAACATGTGAAGGCACAATTTGGTTTCCTTAAGGCTGTCTACAGCTGACAACGCCATAAACTTATAGTACGTAGCAGTATCACACCACTACTCTTATCTATCATCACAGATATATATCACATATAAAAAATAGTATGCCAAGAAGATATACAATTTTAAAATAAAAATAAGGCCGTTGTTTACAACCCTGAACCAGTCTATAACCAGCAGTAATCATTATTGTTCAACATCATTTTACAGTAACCTACAATGAATAGTACATCAAAGTGGAAAGTGTTGGCTTTACTCGTAGAGGTAATATATGAAACAACGTTATTATCATGGTTATATTTGATGACACTTTAAAATGTTTATGCACTGTCAGAAAAATCAATTCATAGTCACCAAATAATCAAACACATCCGTATAACTCAAAACAACATCTAGAATTGGCTTGTAAAGCTTTATGCAGATTCTAGTGATTTGCTGGCCAGAGTGATCATGAGCAATCTTTTCGGCTGGCAGCTAGAGACAATTCATGCCTATTCAGCTCAGCTGAGCAGCACATACTGTCCTGAGGAGAGGAGGAGGCCTGTATAGAGGAGGAGGCCCTTGGAGAGGAGGCCTGTGGGGAGGAGGAGACCTGTATAGAGGAGGAGGCCTGTGGGGAGGAGGAGGCCTGTATAGAGGAGGAGTCCTGTATAGAGGAGGAGGCCTGAGGCTCGCATAGAGGAGGAGCCCTGAGCTAAGCTACGGGCAAGGCAACATACATTTCACAAAACCAAATTGCTTGAAGCCCATGTAGAAGGCAGATGTAGAAGATGAACATCAGACTGTTGGTGGAAACTATCATGAATGGTCATGTTGTCCCTCAAAAGTTTTTTTGTATGACTGTGCATAACTTAAGCTAAACACCCATAGCCAGATGGATGGGAATCTCTATGGTGATCTTAATGATTGCTCGTCCAGTCATCCAATGTGACAGTCATTCGATATGAACGATAGCCACTGGTGGTAAAACATAGTTTAATGAATTTTCGTTAAACACTGTTGCCTGACATTGTGAAAACGATCGTTCGCCGCAAAAAAATCATCACAAAAGTTGTGTCATACAGACCTTTAGGGGTTGATTCACTACCGCTAACGCAGCGAAACAGCTGCGATACTTTACTAGCAGCGGCCTCATTAGCGATACGTCACTACAGCATGGCATAAGAAAGCATTGGCTGTTGCTAAGTAACGCATACTACGTTGCCACTTGCGCACGTAGCATACACAGAGGAATCAGTAAGTTGCGCTAATTTATTAGTGCGCGTAATGAGTTTAGTCAAACTTTTTCGCTGCGTTAGCAGTAGTGAATCATCCCCTAGTCTCTTCATGCTTTTTCTCCCATGTAAAGCTGTAAAACCCTGATTTCTCTAGCAGTAACAATATACTGTAGGCTGCCTTCCCTGATTTCATCAAGTTCGCCATTGTTTGCCGCAAACTGTTCCCCTATGAAGAGTTTGTGCCATTACTTCTTCCACTCTTCCCAAAGACTTGTGTGTTTTGATAGCTGATTTGTCAGGAAATTACTGTTTATATGGGGACAAATGGTAAATTTCAACACAATTTTCAAATGTATTTACTTACATAGCTCAATAATTAAGGAGATTAGGCTAGTTATTGCGCAAGAACATTATCCTACTCTCCTCTGCTTGTGTTTTTGTTTATAGCACAACTCCTACAACCCAAGAGGCCAGTTGTAGCGTTAACAGTGCCTGCGCACATATTATTTCCATAGGGAAGAAGCACTTAGAATAAAACTGGTGTTATTCCATATCAACCTCTTGAAATACAATCAGGTAAAATACAATATTTACAATAGGTCCATTTAAAACAAGATGGCTCTTCATAATGTTGGATTTGATTTGGTGAGTAATCCAGTCTCATTCATGTCTACATAAAACTCAGGCAAAGTTGGCCAACAGTGACCTTATTTAAACATGTATTCAGATTAAACAGAATATAGGAATACGGGAAAGATATAGTTGGGTCATAGATAGTAGGTCTGAGCAGGACAGCAATGAGGATCAATATAAAAATGTATAACAAAACCCAAACAAAGCAAAAGCATTTTAAAACATTTACAGTCACTCGCTATTAAATGTATTCACATGTACATAATGAAACTTATTGTTCTATACTCTTAACATAAGCCATCTATCGCAATAAACGTTCTAAATATAGACACACACCAAAATAATGAAAAACAAGTACTGTATCAAACAACAATATCATGTTCACCTAAAGGAGAGCCACTAGAAGAGTATTGTCAACAATATTGCTACTTATGCTGAGAGAACTACGTATTCAAATGTTTCCAAAGCCTGGGTAGAGAGGTTCATTAAAATAGTATGCAAAATGATGTCACAATTACATCACAGGACATCACTTTATTCAAATGAATAGCCTGAGGAAGCCTAAGGTAAGTAAATACTTTCCCCCATCTCAGGTATGCTTTAAGGCACTAACTTTTCATGGGGCAGAAGCAGCATAATAGACATTTAACTGTAAGCACAGGAAACTGATAACTGATATAACTTGAGAGATAAGTCTAATTCCTGCTTTACGGAATTCCTCTGTATATGTTTGAGTAATAAGGGTCATGGAAAGTTGTGCATTCCTACATCTGGAGCATATACTGTATCATTCACGTGTGTTAAAATGTTTCATCCCACAAGAGTCTCTGACAAAGAAAATGAAATACCTGCAAATCTCCAAAAATCTGAAACGACAAACTGCTCGCATTCACTCCAAATATTAAATATACAGGCAATGCAAAACTGACAATCAGTGACAGTCAGACATTGTAAGAGTGCTTAGAACATTTCTTTACAAATATTACAGTCTTTTTTTTTTCACAGGCATAAATAATAAGTATAGGCAAGGGAAAAAGTACTCAAGAGATTTCCTGAGAAAAAAAGGCAGAAATATCCATATTTACATGTATAAAAGGGAATCTACCATGCAGTGTTTGCAGTTCAGTTCACAATGTGTAATTATTGCTTTTGACTTGATATCTGTATTTATTCTTCTGTTTTTGGTAAATACTGATTGTGTCTACTCTGCAGGCATCTCTGCTTAAAGTGATCCTCAAGTGGAAATCAATTGATAAGATAAACAATTGTATCTATCCTCCTACTACTAAAATTACTTTTCTTTTTTTTAGATATCAAAAAAGTAAATGTATGGTTTTGTCTCAGCTCAATGGCACAACCTGTCATATGTCTCAGAAAGCTACAATATATGTACTATTAGCCTTGTTTATCTATCCCTTGCTTTCAGAAGCCATACTGTGCCAGAAATGTGTTTTATGGCTGTAATTCCTTATCATTGAGGGACGCTATGGTCTAACTGGGTTCCGACTGGTTAATTATTATGGTAACTCTTTCAGGAACAGAAGAAAGAAAATGAGCACAGCATACTCAAGCCTATCTCATCATGTCACATGTCACTTAAAGAGAACCAGAGCTAAAGTAAAGAAAAGATTATATACATACCTGGGGCTTCCTCCAGCCCCATATGCGCTGATCGATCCCATGCCGCCATCCACCGCTGCCCGCATCTACGAGAACTGGCTCCCCGCTGTTCCGTCAGTCGGAGCCAGTCTAGCGTAGCAGAAGTGCGCTCTTTGCGTATCTCTGCAGCAGCCGCTGGAGAGATACGTAGAGGGCGCACTTTTCCAGCGTAGCCCGGCTCCGATGACGTCAGTGACGGGAGCCAGTTCTCGTAGATGCGGGCATCGGTGGATGGCGGCGTGGGATTGATCAGCGCGTATGGGGCTGGAGGAAGCCCCAGGTATGTATAGAATCTTTACTTTAGCTCTGGTTCCCTTTAAGGTTCCCTTTAATGACAAGTAGATAAACACACAGTTTATGGAAATGGAAGGTGAAGGGGGAGCCAGGTGTTGCTGATGCAAGGTAATAGTGAGCAGTACAAGTCTTCTTCCCTATAATATTGATGATTCCCTCAGGTGTGGTCTGCTAGCAAGTATCTGCTTGATCCATAAAACAAAACCATCCAGATGATGCAACTATCAATTAATGTATGTAATCAGCTTTAAGCTGACACTGCCAAGGAATGACAATAAGAGATAAGGGATCTGACTCACATCAATGGGCTCAATGCACACCCTCAGCCCAACAAAGCACAGAAGGATGGGTGAAAATCGACTGGGAAACTTGCCAGAATAAGCTGGCAATGTTTTCGATGGTGCCTGCACCCTGTTCTCCTCTTTCCACAGCATGAACATGCAAGCTCAAGTAACCAAGGCACACATAACCCGAATAGGTCCATACCTGCAACTACACACTCACTTGTCCCCTGAAGTCTTATTTCTCTTAAGTGCAAATGGGCATATAGGGCATTTGTAAAGAGACTGAATTAGTAGTGTACTTATACTTAAAGAAAACCTGTACTGAAAAAAAGTTCCCCGGGGGGTACCCACCTCAGTAGGGGGAAGCCTCTGGACTCTATCGAGGCTTCCCCCATCCTCCTGTGTCCCACGATGGTCTTGCTGCAGCCCCCGGAACGCACAGGCGACAATTTGACGCACTGTGCAATATTTACCTTTTATGGCTCCAGCGGGGGCGCTGTTGCGGCTCTTCTGACGGATATAGGCAGAAATAGCCGATCTCCGTCGGGTCCGCTCTACTGCGCAGGTGCAGGAGACTTGCGCCTGTGCAGTAGAGTGGCCCGATGGAGATCGGCTATTTCCGCCTATCTCCGTGGGAAGAGCGGATACTGCGCCTGCGCTGGAGCCAAGAGGTAAATAGTTACATCGCCGTCGCTCCGGGAGGATTTTCGTCGCCACCGCGGGACCGAGGAGGACGGGGGAAGCCTCAATAGGATCCGGAGGCTCCCCCCACCCGAGGTGAGTACCCCCCCCCCCCCCCCCAGGGGAGTTTTTTTCATTACAGATTTTCTTTAAACCCCCAGACAGGTACACATTTTCCTAGATTTGTGTAAAGACTTCCTGCACTATTGACTGTTACTCGAATGGACTGCAGTCTTCCCAGTGACATTCAGTCTGTGTCTTCCCCTTTGGAGTCTGGATAGCAGGATGATGCAATCCATGCAGAAGCTTCACCAAAGAGCCTGACCTCCTCAACCCAGCAGCTTCTAGTCATGTGATCAGATTAACAGCAAAAGCCTTATTCCATGTGAACAAGTAACATTTAAGCAATCTGACTACTAAGTTGATGGACAATAGGCCATGATCATAAATGCGGTATAACTGCATTATTGATTTTATTTACAGTCCTGGCATACCATCCTCAGTATGTACAGTATAAAGTGTTACTCTGTGAACAAGCTGCAGTGTGTGTTGAATCTTGTTTGAAAAATGTGCATCTAAAATGTTTCTGCTTCTTCTGAAGTATTTCAACATCCACTACAAATTGTTCTGCTTCACTTCTTATTATTCTTAACAGAACTTATCGGCACATAAGTAAACACTGAGTATGAGCAAATGGACTGAGGGTGAGAGAACACAGTTTCTTGAGAAGCAAAACTGTAACAAATTTAATTCAAGGAGAGGGCCAGAGCAGAGAGCGTTAAATAACCTGTATTATGGCCTCTTGCCACGGCGCTCCACAATGGACTCCATCCTCCCGACACTTCCTTTTTTACAGTGAAATTTCCGGTTGTGAAGGAGGAAGCAATGGGAGGTGTACATGGCACATGGCGCCCATCATTTTGGCACAGGGTAAGCAAAATGATGGCTTATCCTGCTACCACACCAACTCCAGGCATCGCTAATTACTATTCCCCCTCCAAGTCGTAACAACTTGGATGGAGTAGTAATTCAGGGTCCGGCAATCTCCGAATTAGCTGTGTGCAGGGGGCGGACTATAGCATTACTGCTATAGCTGCGCCAAGCTTCGGCACTGAGCAGCGCATGACAAGCGCTAAAAAGACCTGCCTCGTATCAGGAGTGTGGAGTGCCATAGTAAGAGATGGTTGTAGAGGTAAGTTAACTCTCTCTGCCGCAGCCCTCTACTTGAATGTGAGCCGGAAGGGTTTTGCTGTGCACTTATCCTTATCGCAATTTTGGCATAAAACATCTTAACTCCAAATAAAAAAAATAGGTTGGATAGAAAAATCAAGATAAAAATGTACTGAATAGTTATATACAATTTTTTTTCTGGTAGAATACAATTTCACAATCTATCACACACCATACAATTAGTCTGAATTTTCCAACATGTCCAATCTCACAAAATAGAAAACAAACGGGAAATTCGATCAGATCTCTTGATCGAAAACAAATAAAAGCTTTGGATCTTTCGGGACATACTTATCAAATTGGTGTAAAATTGGATCTTTTAATTCTATGGTGTGTGGCCACCTTACGTGTCCATTCTCACTACATGCACCTGATTCTGCCCATTACATTGTGCAGTGGGAATGGGCCCTAAAATTTAAGTCTTAAACAGGAACTCCAGTGAAAATAATGTAATAAAAAAGTGCTTCATTTGTACAATAATTACAGTGGCTTGCAAAAGTATTCGGCCCCCTTGAAGTTTTCCACATTTTGTCACATTACTGCCACAAACATGAATCAATTTTATTGGAATTCCCCGTGAAAGACCAATACAAAGTGGTGTACACGTGAGAAGTGGAACGAAAATCATACATGATTCCAAACATTTTTTTTACAAATCAATAACTGCAAAGTGGGGTGTATGTAATTATTCAGCCCACTTTGGTCTGAGTGCAGTCAGTTGCCCATAGACATTGCCTGATGAGTGCTAATGACTAAATAGAGTGCACCTGTGTGTAATCTAATGTCAGTACAAATACAGCTGCTCTGTGACGGCCTCAGAGGTTGTCTAAGAGAATATTGGGAGCAACAACACCATGAAGTCCTAAGAATACACCAGACAGGTCAGGGATAAAGTTATTGAGAAATTTAAAGCAGGCTTAGGCTGCAAAAAGATTTCCAAAGCCTTGAACATCCCACGGAACAATGTTCAAGCGATCATGTATAAATGATTTAGTGTTTGCCCATTGTAAAATCTTTCCTCTCCCCGATTTACATTCTTACTTTTATCACATGGTGACATTTTTACTGCTGGCAGGTGATGTCAGTGGAAGCAGCTGCTGCTTGCTTTTTTAGCAGTTGGAAACAGCTGTAAACAGCTATTTCCCACAATGCAACAAGGTTCACAGACACTGCCAGGACCATGGTCCTCACAGTTTCCTGTGGGAGGGATTTCACCACAATATCAGCCATGCAGAGCCCCCTGATGATCCTATTCCTGTGAAAAGGAATAGATTTCTCTTGGGAAAGGGGGTATAAGCTACAGATTGGGATGAAGTTCAATTCTTGGTCAGTGCTTCTGTTTTAGGCTCATCCAAATGCCTGACTAAAGTCGTCTGAGGTGGTCAATAATGACCACCTCAGCTGATAATCAAGCATGTGTATAGGAGCCCACGACCGCCACGCCGCAAGCGATCTGTCTGACGGATCAACTTGGCCAAGCAATGACCAACTCCTTAGTGCATGCCGCTTCCCCGCCTGCCAAGTGACGTCACGTATGCGCCATTCTGTCATCCCTCCCCCCGCATAGCATCAGAACATGTCAGCTACACAGGTGACACATGTCTCAACAGGCTGGCCCGGCAATGTTACCCCTAATAGCCTTTCCTCATTGATTTTCCTTTATGCCATGACAATGCCATACTTGCATTGAAATATAGGCCATGCAACACTACATTTATCCATCAAACTCTAGGCTTGTCTCAGTTGCTGCGTCTATTAGATGCTCAGTCCCTAGAGCTCCTGGAACCCATCTTGGACAGGAGCTTAAAGGAAACATCCGAGGTATACAAAAATTAAAGTTCCACTTACCTGGGGCTTCCTCCAGCCCCTTGCAGCTGTCCTGTGCCCTCGCTGCAGCTCCCGGTCTCCTGCACTGGCAAAGCCGACCTTGCCAGGTCGGGATCCGGGTCGGCCGCTGCTGCGTTCCACGGCGCTGGTCACATGGGCTCGCTGACGTCAAAAGGACGGTTGTTTTGACGTCGTTGAGGCCATGTGACCAGCGCCGTGGAACGCAGCAGCAGCTGACCCGGATCCCGACCTGGCGACGTTGGCTTTGCCAGAGCAGGAGACCGGGAGCCACTGAAGCTGCGGTGAGGGCACAGGACGGCTGCAAGGGGCTGGAGGAAGCCCCAGGTAAGTGGATCTTTATTTTTTCTTTATACCTTGGACCTTTACTTTAAATGAATCAGTGATTTAGTGTGCACCAGTCTATACTGCTGTGTATGACTGTAGTGTTAGAAGCAAATTAAGGTAATAATATATACAAATAAATAGAAAAATGATTGCCACAATACTGGAAGACAAGTGCAGATTGTGTATGCTTTTTTGTGTATATATATATAGTGCCAATATATTTTGCAGTGTTGCCGTACAGTTTTATAAAATCAGTGCGAACCAAGGCAAAATAGCCCGCAAATATCTGCAGGCAAACCAGGTCTTCGGTCAAATTCCTGACCTGCCAAATTTCCAGTCCAAGCCTTGCTGAAACTTACAGTGGCTGCAATATTTATAACCGCAGAACAGAGAAGCTTTGTATAATAAATATAGTCCTGGTCCCTTTTTCTCTGTAAGCTTGGATTGATGGATAGAAATGCAAAGTCACAAGTAGATTCCCTATGTAGGTGATGCACAGAGAGAGCTAGCATTCCTATGATTAAGTCTTGCTCAGTGCAGTTATCTGAGATGCCCCTCACTCCCGCCTTACTCTCTCCAGGAGTTCACATTTTGAAGGCCTTTTCATTGTATCTGTGAATTGTCACACATCCGTGGTAAGACACAGGTCTGGGCATTGCTGCCACTCCAGTAATGATGCTAGTTGCAGGGTCATAGCATAAGACAGTGTCCTTCGCCTCTCCACTCTCCTCTCTTCCACCGAGTATAAAGATTTTTCCATTGCACACGGACATTCCACAATTCTCCTGTAAACATGAAGGTAAGATTCTGGTTATCTGTCTACAAGTAGAGACATACAAAGTTAGCACAGTAGTGATCCACTCTCTATAGTCGTGGTGCAGCACTACTGTGGTGCTCTCTGGTTACTTCACAGGCAACGAAAGAAACCCTGCAGAACCATTTATCCGTAGCAGAAACAAACCCGCTATATTTGTGGTGCTAGTTAAATAGATACGAGGTAGCATTTACCAGTGCAACTATTTTATGTTGTAGACTAGGTACAGTGAGAGATTTAAGTAAGCAGCAGAAGGAAAGTAAAGATAAAATCACTTTACACCACTGGTGAAACCTCACCTTGATTACTGTGTTCAGTTCTGAAGGCCCTACCACCTAAAGGACATGAATAGGTTAGAAAACATTTCAAGGAAGAAGGGCTGCACAATCATAAAAGCAGCACATTGGAAAGATGAATTATAGTGACATCACAACACGCACAATACAAGAAGACATAACAGCACGTAAATACCAAAACTGTTTTTTAAAGTAAAATTGAAGTGAAAAAAGTCAGATGCTTACCTATGGAAGCTCCGATTGAGCCTTCCCTATCCCCTCTTGGCCCCCTTGTTACAGCACTGTCACCCGTTAGAGCTACTTGACCAACTGGTTGAATATCTCCTCCGTGAGCTCTTGGAAGACTTCGGGAGTACTTGTGTCCCCAGCGCTCCCGTAGATACACAACCACCCATTTTTGGGAGCGCTTGGGGACACAAGTACTCCTGATGCCTCAGGAGGACTCTCGGAGGTGGCAAATACAAATGGGGGTGGTGGTGCTGGAACCAGGACACAAAAGGAGGAACGGGAAGGCTCTTTAGAATCCAGAGCCTTCCTTCTCCATAGGTAAGTATCTGACTTTTTTTTATTTCACTACAGATTTGATTTAAAGCTGATCTGAAGTGGTAAAATAGGTGACCATAAGGAGACACAGCTGACCCTGTAAGGTGAAAGCTGTAACAGTAACTGTATTAAAGTCCTGCACATCACTGCTTCAGCTTTGGACGGCCACACCACTTCCAGGGTGTGTAAAGCAAAACCCACCTGTGCAGTATTATGCTCAGCCAATCACTTATTGGCGATCCCTTATTTTACAAAAAACTGACCTTTGACCCTACCAATATATTTTTGCAACAATATGACAACTTATTTAGTCAAGGCCTTAGTGATGGAATTCTAACAAAGGAGGAATATGGATATTTAAAGGTACAAGTCCCAAGGGTTCCTTTCTTTTACCATCTGCCAAAGGTACACAAGAGTGTGGACAACCCCCCGGGCAGACCCATAATATCGGGTATTGAGTCCATCACGAGCTGTTTAACCAATTACACTGATATACCTCCAAAAGTATGTATGCCAACTCCCCTCACATTTGAAGGATACCACCCACACACTGAACATCATTGGACAATTGGATTGGGTCACCGATTCATGTTCTGAAACTCAAGGAAATCAGCTATTACCTAGCAGGAGACCCACTCATGCCCCAGAAGCAGAAGCAATTCATACTGGATGCTATTGAGTTGATTCTGAAGACCAATTACTCCACTTTCCTGGACAATTTTTATCTGCAGTTGCGAGGAACGGCGATAGGGACCATATTTGTGCCATCCTTTGCAAATCTCTACATGGGATGGCTGGAGGACCAACTGATCTGGTCCGAGGCTAACCCATTTTGCACTAATCTCGTCCTTCATCGCCGTTTTATAGATGACATTCTTTGTGTGTGGGAGGACTCAGTTGAAGACCTTACCCAATATCTAAAATACCTTAATTCTAATAACTTTGGTCTGAACTTCACCCTGGAAACTGACCCATACGAAATACATTTTTTGGATTTGGAGATAAAAATTGATCCCAATACAGCCTCAGTAGTGACCACCAATTACTTTAAGCCGACTGACCGTAATGGTTATTTGGACTATCGGAGCGCACACCACAGACTGTGGCTCAAGAACGTCCCTTTAGGACAGTTCAAAAGGATTCGACGTAACTGCACTAGGAATGAAGATTTTGACAGCCAATCTAATTTCCTCAAAATTGGTTTTTGGGAGAAAGATTATCCACCGGGGCTAGTAAACGCCGCATTGAGAGGGCAGCTGCACTCTCGCAACAGGAATGTATTTCTAATAATGGTAATAAAAACTAAATTAACACATCAACCAACAATTAATGAGCATTTGCCCATCATAATTAACTTATCCGGTCAGTCGGCTGAGTGTTGGAGTATTTTTAATAGATTTTGGCCCATCTTGATGAGTGACCCCATTCTGAAACAAACCCTGCCAGAAAAACCCCAAATAATCTTTAGACAGGGTAGAATGATTAGAGGATGCATTGCACCCAATAGATTGAAAACCCAGGGCAACAATATGCCCCTCCTCCGAAAGAATCAAAAAAACGCAAAAAACAATATAAAGGTGGGATGCTACTCCTGTAGATCCCGCTGCTGACTATGTTGTAGTACTATAATGGGGCCCTTACCTTTAGCACTACCTCCTCTCTCGAATACCCAATTAAATCCTTTTGTTACCTGTCAGAGTGCCTGTTATATACCTACTATCCTGCCCCTGCAATCTTGCATATGTAGGCCGGACTTCCCAGAAATTCCAAACAAGATTAAATAAGCACAGGCGTCAAATATTGTCAATGGTGGTTTAAAACATGGTGTGTCAAGTCACTTCCACTATGTCCATAACAGGAACGTTAGTTTGCTTAAGGCAACTGTTATTGAACACATCGAGCATGCAAATAAGCATGAAAGATTCTGTATTTTATGCAGAAGAGAATCTTACTGGATTCTCAAACTGGGGACCTTGGAACCTACTGGTTTGAATAAATGTTTGGAGGGAATGAGTCATTGAATGTAGCAGAATAGTGAAGTATGCAGATGGATAGTTATGCATTTTGCTGAGGATGCACTATCCTTGTTCTAGTTCTAAAAAGATTGTGGGTATGTCCAACATGTATGCACTCACTCGGGGGTCACCTAAGCTGGTGGCAGCGATGTGGTGAGTTTTTTGCGATGTACCGCACCACAACACCGCACCATTCCATCGCACCACTGCCAATAACAGACCCTTTAACGGAGCACGCCTTCCTGTGCCTACTTCCCTTACGCAACGCCCAGGTTCCAGCCGCTACCCACTCCAAGAGGACACAGGGTTACATGGGAGGGCAACAGGAGCTTTATTACGGATAAAGGAGGACACAGGTACAGAGGGGGACACCAGGAGGACACTAAAGGTACAAGGGGGACACAGGGACACACAAGAGATGGATTCAGCAAGGAAAGATGTGGCACAGTGGGGAATTAGACACGGAATTAGTATGTAGCCCTGCCCTCCCAGTTATGTCATTGCCTAGGCAGATTAGATATGCGGAATTCTTCTTTCGGAACACTTGTATACTCAGTGTTCTGGAGTCAGTAAAAATACCTGGTCTCCCAAAATGCTCTATTCTGGGAGATCAGGTATTTTTACTGGCTACAGTACATAATACTGAGTATAAAAATGTTCCGCAGAGCTGCCCTTGACAGGACTAAAGATGTCGCCACCTGTGATACATTTCATGGTTAGGGAAGATCTTACAATAAGCAAACACTGAATAAATCATTTATAAAGTAATATAATAAAAAATAAGCAATTTTAGTCATTGCTATATCTTCAGTACAGTTCCTGTTTCATGCGTTTCCTTGCATCAAGTTCAGCATCAAAAGTTTGGTTAGCAAGTGAATAATTATAGTGCTAAATGGTTTTGTAGAACCAAGTATCACATGCTTACATACCTGGGCCCATATGCAATTCCACTTTACTCCTACATTTTCTCCTAGGCAGCACCTTTCCAGCACTTTTCAACTGAAAAAGTACTAAGAAGTAAGTGCAAAAGTACTATCAAAATTATTTTGAGTATTTTCTTGCTTGTTGGTGGCTTAAAAGGCATTTTATTGACAAATTTAAAAATATCTCCTAGGAGAAAAACTCAGGTTAAAAAATGAATTGCATATGGGCCCTGGTATTCTAATGACATATTTTTCCAACTGGAAACAACCTCCAGTTGTTTTCACTTTTTTTGCCTTGAAAAACACACTGGGCCCTCTTTATGAAATGTATAACTTAAAGCGAAGAGCCTGTTATATAGTCCATAGGCACACTTGCACACCATAGGCAAGGGCAGATGTCACTTTTGGCATCACAGAAAAACAGTAAAGATGGAAACCAGCAAAAATATTCCTTTCTTTTTCCATATCACATTTCCTTAAATCTAACAATGAACACTAAAAACAACAGAATAGGTAAACTAAATAAACAATTTCTTCTTGGATTGTTTATTTTATTTTTTCAGTTAATATGGAGTTCCCACTTTAAACAGCCTTTGACCTGGGTTTAGAAGGATGGCGATGATTCTTATTTTTGCAAAAGTGTTTTTGGAGAGGAGGGGCGAATTCCTTGAAAGAAAACTGAATATGTTGAACGGATGGCTGTGGTGATATAGCAGCCATTTTGTGTAACTTATATCTTGTGGAAGCCATGTTGTGCTGTGTACTATCACATATGTGTATGTCTGTTAGAGACTGCCTGGCTGCTGGCTTTGGAATAATTGTCACCTGGAAATGGTAAATTTGCATCTCTCTGTAAAGGGCTGTGAATCTCATTGGAACAGATCAGCTGTTCAATAGCCCACCAACACCTAGACATTGTGGGAAGTAGGAAATATTTAGCCAAGGAAACGGTTAATTACACAATTACCCAACCATTTGTCAGGAATACTCTGATGTGCTTGAAGGGTGTTTGCATCGCTTTTAAAATCTGTATACACATATACAGCCACCTGTTGTTCCAAATACACAATTAGACTGTCTAAAGTCTAGAGTCTGGGAGGGTTGAAAGCAATACAGGAACCTGTGAAATTTGCATATAACAGCAAGCTGGGATATTACAGAGGTCTTTGCAAACCATGATGTCACCATCTGAGGAAATTAGATTATTTCTGGATCTGAACATTGGATAGCCTCTGGTTATGCATCTTCCTATAAAAAGCCAGCATGGAAGATTCAGAACTTGTACTTCTCAGGAGCTAGCCACAGGCTAGAGGTGCCCTGACTTCTGGTCAGAACTGGGTGCTGCCCGCAAACAACGCTCGGTCCTTACTCTGGTAGACATTCAATTTCTGTTTTGATTCCCGCTTTTATTTTTGCAAACTGTCTTGTTGTGTGCCCAGGGCCGGATTTGTACTTTTTACCGCCCAAGGCCAACTATACCATCTGTATGGTTGTTATCTCTGTGTGCCCCAATGAGAATTCAACTTTCTTTCCATCATTGATGTCACAGACAATAGCTATTTTAGTAATACGTGTATAGATTAGAAGTTATGTTTTGAAATGTTATGTTATGCTTGCCATCTCATTAATGATGGACCCATTGCATCACCATGAGAGTTAGACTGATGTATACCTGCAGGATAGAGCTTACAGGTCTTGCAGGGACGGCACAAGTACAGGACAGAGAGTTTAAAGGTTAAAGCTGTTCTTGTAGATAGGGATGACTGCATAGAACAGCTTTCCTGCCCCTCACTGAGCCGCCCCTAAACTTCTGGTGCCCTAGGCCATGGCCTATGTGGCCTTGCCAGAAATCCGGCCCTGTGTGTGCCTTTGTACTTTTTTACTTTGTTTTTGTACTTATATTTACTTCATTTTTATAAATATCTTTGCCTATACTTCTTTCTGCACCATTCCACGTTTTTGGAATATTAAATCTTTATTTAATAAGCTTCAAAAGGTGTAGTCTTGCACTCCGTCTAAAGTCACGTGTGATATGCCTGGCTAGAGGATTACCACTCCAGATTCGCTTGAAAACACGTAGTCGGCACCATCCATTTATTTAATATGTATTCTGATGTACTAATCAGAGCTTTACAAATCCTAAAGAGACTGCAGTGTAATTGTGTTACAAGTTCAGTGTCTGATTGGATGCTCGGTTTGTACACTGCTACCCTGTGAGATTTCATGTGTGTGTGGCGTTCTCGTACATTGGCCTAAGCGCGCAGCTGACCCCACATACGTAAATGCCAGTCTGAGTGCAGGCTGCTCGAAAGCAGAGTGGGAATTGTCGAAATGTCTAGCAGCTGCTAGTGGTGGCAGAGTGTTGTTGAGTGGTGACAGCCTTGTGTTAGCTTGAATAAGGCTGCTCCCCCCTCTCGATCTGTTCAAACCCCCGCCAGGAACTATCTCTGCAGGCTTGCCGTGGGGCCGGTTCCTGACAATGGCCTTCGTGTGGAACTGCTGCAGCAACATTATATTCTAACCCTCATGCCGCAAGAAGACATGCATTTCGGTAGGGCGTCTCTAGTTTTGAAGGATAAATGCATTAAAGAGTAACTGTCAGGCTGCAGAAGCTAATTTAAACCTCTATTCTCCTGTGTTAAACAGTTTAGAAGGAAGCCATAAAGCAATTAGTGAAGATAAAAATCTCAGTTACCTTTGATGTGTGCTTATCAGAAAGGCTGTTATAGAACCATAAGGACGCAAGCCGCATACTAAACTGCAAAGCATTCTGGGGCCCCCACCTCGGCTGCTAATGAGACGGTACAGGAGCTTCTAATCAGTCTAGTGCGTAGCACTGATAAATATCCGGGCAGAGTACACTGCAGGAGTCAGCTATTGTTCCTAGCCACATGGCTCATTAATATTCACTGCACACTGTGTTGTTCAAGTAGGAGCTTATCTGTGATCAGGAAGCAGGCAGGACATGACAACACATTTGACAGAAAAACATGGAGCCTGCCATGAGCTGTCAGGAGCATCTATCTCTGCATATACTATATACAAATTCTGTGAAATCCAAACGTGGACAGTGAAATGCATATGTAATGTAAGTACAGCCAATCTTTAGCTACTGATATATGTGTTTATTTTCTCTGAGACCTTATACCTAACAGCTCCTCTTTAAAGGACAAGAATGATATTCTGATTTTTCCAGCACTTACAAATATCTGAGTGAGGTAAACCAAACCGACAAGACAACTTCTGCAAATTTTTTATATGTATGGAATACTGCGCATGCCTCTCTACTGATTAGAGCTAGTGGTAAGACTGTTCTACATATTGACTACACATCTAAACACTGATAATGTACAGGAGGCTAGGCAAAATGTCCAAAGTAGGTCAGCACACCATAATAAAGATAATTCAAG
The DNA here is from genome assembly GCF_040937935.1 of Hyperolius riggenbachi. Taxonomy (NCBI): domain Eukaryota; kingdom Metazoa; phylum Chordata; class Amphibia; order Anura; family Hyperoliidae; genus Hyperolius; species Hyperolius riggenbachi. Next base: position 131,610,338 of record NC_090649.1, read on the forward strand.
GTTTAATCAATCTATCCATCAATCAGACAATTGTTTTGGGGCCATGGCATGTCCCCTTTATCAAAGCACAATGCGACATTACATACATCTGCACAATGCATATACAAGCAATTGTCAGCTTTATGGTGGACAGCTGATGGATTGAATAAACCCCAAACTATCATTATTAGGGTGCAGTGAAGGATTACTTTGAAATGGGGTCCTGTACAGGCTAGCAAATTTGTATGGCTTTTTTCATAAGATAAGCTGGGTGAAAGGGGGGGGGGGGGGGCAGTACAGATCTATGTAAATATACCAATTTAAATGATATAAATAACATTTAGATTATTTTAAAGAAATGTTTTCAGTAGAAAAATACATATATTTCTTATTTTCAAATGTTAATATGAGGGAAAATGAGCCAGGATAGAAAGGACCAGGGTGGTTTGAATTATAAAACATAATATTTTTCCTATGAAATCTTTATGGTATGTGTGGGTAGGGGTGTCGGGAGCGTTATTAGGGGTGTGGCAGGGGTGTGGCCCAAGAGTCCCTCTTTCTTACCTCAAAATGTTGGGAGGTATGTATAGTGTGCCCAAGTAAATTGAAGACGCTCCCAAGTTTGTACTAGGAAAGTGACACACACTTTAAGGGGAATGAAATAAGGGAGGCATGCTACAGGGGAGACATTGGTGAGGGTACTCAAAGCTGGCACATATTATGGTGGGCACTAGAAAGCTATTATAAGTGACACTAGAAACCTGTGGGGGGCACTAGAAAACCATAAAAGTAAAACTTGTACACTGCTAAATTTAAACAATATAAAACACTGATCCACTTAAACCCTTTAAAAAAAGAGAGGACTGTATATTGCAATGGTTTGAAAGGAAGCTGAGCTCTGTTGAAGCCACATCCCCGAGGAAGCAGACATAGGATCCGTGAAACTCATTGGTAAGTGGAATTTCATCATGGGTGGTGTGACGTCAATGCATGGAGTAAGTAGACACACAAAATAGGTGTGTGGGAGAGAGTGTTAAATGTAGGAAGGTGGTGAGGACTGTACTGTAATCCAATATCTCTATTAACTTAAAGAAGCAGAACTGTGATATCTGAAGTGTCCATTGCATGTGCTGTTATTATTAAGCTTCACGATTGTGCCAAAACAACTGCTATAACATACGTAACTTCATATATTATGTCTAAGTGAAATGTATTATTGTGCAATTATCTGTATGTTTAGTTGTCTCTAACCCACAATGTCCTGCTTGAGCGTGTCTGATTTACACCCTATTGTGCTGCTTTAGCATGTGACACCATATTGTTTTCTCAGAAGTGCCTGATTATTTCCAGCACGACATATGATTTCTTATAGTGAGTCCTGCACCGATTGAGAAATCCTTGGCACTACCTTCTGCTTTTGTTTGGTTGTAATATTTTTGTGGATTTGGGGAAAGGGTCACTTTGTTTTATTGAGACATGTATTGCCTTATAAAGTAATTAACAGGAAGATGCCTAGGAGTATGATGTGATGTGTACCCTCTCCTACCATTTTGTTCTTTATTATATATTTATAATTACTTGGAACATGTACCCTCTTTTCTCTATGTGGGTGGGCAATCAACATAAGTTATAAATTAATGGTTTTATTAACTCACTTTTTAGTCTCAAACAGGAGGCCCTACAATGGTGAGAGTAATCTGTGAGGGAAACTAGGAAGCCACACTCGGGGCGGGGGCACTGAAAAGTGGAAGAAATACCCCAAGGAACCTATACAGGTGGGGCTTCCTATGGGAAGTATGGACACACTTGGGGAGGGTTGTTAGTAGAAAACTGTAATACACTTGATGTATTTGACTATGCCAGCTTTGGTCAGAAAGATTTACTGATAATCCACTGCTGACTTCTATTAACCTTTTTTTTAACACTCCTCTTGTCATTAGTTTACTGCTTTAGTGCGTCAAACATGTGCCAGAGAATCTTACATCAGTTAGATCTGCTGAAGTAGTGCCAAAGGCTCTGCTGATGTCAGCATGGTGGATTTTGGTGCCAGACTTTTTCATCAGGAGAGTGCTTCGGGGCCTTTAGGAAATTTGATTTTTGTTGTAGTTTTTTTTTTTCTATAGCTCTAAAGAAGTGGCTGTTACTTGCTTGAGGCAGAGGGTTGGGGGTGGGCGTAGAGGGGGGTTGCTAGCACAAGGAGAGGGAATAGTATTTCATATTGTGGGATATAACTGAATTTTGGAGGGAGGAACAATATGTTACATTGTTGAGTACACATAGGTTATGGAACAGGGAGTAGATGTCAGGCTCAAGGTGGTGGAAATAACTGAATACACACATAGCATCGAGGCTGCTGGAACATCAACTACAGTTTGGTGAAAGTACAGAGATCTACCATCACTACTGATATGTATATGTTCAAAGACACTAAGTAGAGCTGTTAGGGCTGTTTTTTTTCAGTGCTTTGCTGATCACCGGCGATCAGCAAAGCGCTGCTACTAATGTATCCCTATGGATATATTCACATTGGGGCGTTTGCGATTTTGATCAATTTTAATGTCTTTGGGGCGATTGCACTGTGATTCTCATTCTATTGATGGGAATCATAAGCGTAAATCACACTGAAATTGCAAGGTTTTGCCGCCGAATCGCAATCGCCGACCGTCAGGAAGAGGCGTGCAAGCACCCAATGTGAACTGGCCCTTCCATCATTTGAATGCAAATGTGTTACATTAAGGGCACATTCACACTAAAGGTGTTTTTGCCCTTTTTTCAAGCGCAGGCGATTTTAAAAATCGCCCTCAAAATGTAGTGCAATGATTCACTATGAGAGAGTTCACATCTGAGCGGTTTGTTTCAGATCCGCTCAGCAAAGTGGTGCCTGTACCATTTTTTAGACGATTTTAGGCGATTACGCTCACAAAACCACCTTGTGCACGATTGCGTTTGTGTTTTTAAGAATAAATACATTGTATTTATTCCTTTCCGGGTCAAAGAGTTTACTTCCTGACTTGCGTCAGGGAGTGAAAAAAAGCAATCGCTCTGAAAAAGCGCTTATTAAAAGCGCTTTACAAAAACCACGGCGCCCACCCGAGCGCTAAGAAGAGAAAAAAAAAATCGCCCACAAAATCGAAAATCGTTGGCGTCACCGATTTCGATTTTAGATGTGAACGATGCCTTAGAGATACATTTTTGTATAAATTCATGTGAACTGTGAGAATTTTTTAGGCTGCATACATAAATGATATGTGTGGATAAATTTAGATGTTTTATGTAATTATGTTTCCACAGAGGACCAGCACTCCGAGTTAACACACCTTATCATAGATAACACGCCTTATCAAAGTTAACACACCTTATCAGAGTAGCATAGCGCTACGAACCTGCAGGGGCTCAGGGCAGGACGAGTGGAGCTCTCGTCATTGCCAATTAGCAGGAATAAGTTCGTAGCGCTCTCCATGCTACTCTGATAAGGCGTGTTAACTTTGATAAGGCGTGTTATTTCTCATAAGGAGTGTCAACTCGGAAAAGGCATGCTATTTGTCTAAGTGAATCAAGCCCCACGGAGTTTGAATGTTCTTCCCATGTCGGTATGGGTTTCCTCTGGGCATTACGTTTTCTTCTCGCGTCCCAAAAACATACAGATAAGTTAATTGGCTTCCCCTTAAATTGGTCCTAGACTACAATACACATACACAATACATACATAGACATATGACTATGGTAGGGATTTGATTATGAGCCCCTCTGAGGGACAGTAATTGACAAGACAAGATACTCTGTACAGCACAGCGGAAGATGTTGGCGTTCTATAAATACTAAATTATAGTAATTCCTATACTGCCATGTTGCACCTGGCCTACATGAATGACTTATACCAATGCTGATTGATTCGCTTGGGACTTAAGCTGTTTGGTGCTTATGGCTTGTTACTGTCAACTGACTTTCTATTCCTAAATAAATGTGTGCAATTTCAGGCCTATGTTCATTGAAGTGCTGGTCCTTTGTGGTAACATTGCATGTTGCCTATCTGTGGTCTGACAGGCTGACTGTTGCACTCGCTGGTGGCCTTCTGAGTGAGCATCTACGTCCTCAATTTATTTATGCAATTATGTTAATGTAACATTTTTAATTATGTAATGCATTGTAGGTGATTGCTGTATGGTACCTATATATGCAAAACTGAAAACAAATAAGTTATTTTAGAGTTTAAGAATAAAGATTTTTTTCTACTGAATACTGACTGTTAGAGGTGGAGGGGTGGTACTGCTGGCGGCTCTGGAAATCGGAGACCGGCGAAGTCTCCAATCGCCAGAGCCGCCAGCAGCACCAGGGAAGAGCAGAAGAGGATGCCGGAGGACCTCACGGACTAAGAAGGGCTGGAGAAAGCCCCAGATAAGTCCAAATTTCATTTTTTTTCTGCTCAAGGTCACTTTAAAGCACCAGCAAGCAAGAAAATTCTGACAATAATTTTGATAGTATCTTTTCACCAACTTTTTGGTACTTTTTAAATTCTAAAATGCTGAAAAGTTTTTTTTAAAGAGACGATGAAAACTATCCTAGGAGGAGGAAAGTTAATTTCATATACGGTAGGCCCTAGAATGATGATAAAATTCAGCATTTGGAGAGTTATGATTATGATCTGGGTTGTGATGACATCACTGTATTTCAATAAACGTTGTTTGATTTGGTCTTTTTTTGTTTGAAGAAAACCTGTAACAAAAAAAAAAACCTCCCCTGGGGGGGTACTCACCTTAGGTGGAAGAAGCATCCAGATCCTATTGAGGATTCCCCCGTCCTCCCTGGTCCCACGGCGGCGGCGATAAAGCTTCCCGAACAGCGGGGATGTAAATATTTACTTTCCCGGCTCCGGCACAGTTGCAGTATTGGCTTTCCGCTCGGAGATAGGCGGAAATAGCCAATCGCTGTCAGCCCGCTCTACTGCGCAGGCGTAAGTCTTCTGCACAGTAGAGCGGACCCGAAAGAGATCGGCTATTTCCGCCTATCTCCGTGCAGAGAGCCGCAACAGCGCCCCTGCTGGAGCCAGGATAGGTAAATAAATAAGTGCTTATCAACGCTTGTCAGGCTTGTCGAGGGAGGATTGCCGTAGACTTCGGAGGAGCCATCGCTGGATTGCCTGCAGCTACAGGGGAGGGGGAAACCTCATTGGGACCCTGAGGCTTCCCCCTCCCAAGGTTAGTATCCCCCAGGGGAACTTTTTTTTTATTACAGGTTCTCTTTAAGAATAAATGTAGATTGTTGTGCATGAAAAATAAGACCTCCCCGAAAAAAAAGCCCTAACATATCTTTTGGAGCTCAAATTAATATAGGACACTGTCTTATTTTCAGGTAAAAATGTTATTTAACCCACTCAATAAAACATTATACATTTAATATACATCCAATATGGTAAAATATGATGGTAGTAGCTTAATATGGTTTTCCCTTTAAGAAATTTTTTTTTATTTTGTATCTCTCCATACCTCAAAGAACTTTTCCCATTAAACATAAATAAAAGTCAAAAACCACGAACTAGGCGTTCAAGGACACTTTCCAGCCTGAAGTAATTTTCGGTTATAATTAAAAAACGCTTTTATGCTTTGATTGGGTAATGTGCTGAGAACTTGGGCAAGTCAGCTTCAGTAACAGAAGGAGCTATATGCTGCCTGTTTCCTGAGGGTGGAGTACCCTGAGCTGCTCCACACAGGAAGTGCTCCATCAAACCACATTAAATTATAATGAAGATTGATTACCTGTCTGCTGAATGTATTCTGTACATGAATCCAGTAATCCTCCACAGGGTCGTAGCAGTAAATTGCCTTAGTGAGCCCTCCAGCTACATAGATAAGGTTGTTTAAGGACACAGCGGTAATGCACCTCTTCGCTATAGGAATGGATGCTCGGAGCAGCCAGGTATTTGTGTCTGGATCGTAGCACTGCACCTGTGTAACAAAGAACACCATTCATTTGTATCTGCTCCACAGACAGTGCTAAGAGGATGCACTGCTGGTGTAGAAATGGGATCCTGAGTGCTAGATAGTCATCACTAGATACTTGGGATATGGAATTTGCAATTTTAGCTTAAAGGTGGCCACTAACTTTCTACTGTTTATCAAAAAATACTTAAAGCGATCAGATAATTGTAATCGGATTGGCAGAAAATAAACTCTATTGATGTTCCTAATCAACTGCAAACAATTCTTAAAATGATTGTTCAACAGCAATTTTGTCAACTGGAAAAATGTTTTGTATAATCGGTTGTGATGGCTATCAAGTACAGATTGATTCGTTGATAGTGAAATAATTGATGTGCTAAGGTACATACACACATCAGATTTTTGCAAAAGACCCGTCGTTTGGATGTCCAAACGACCGATCGTTTGGACGTCAAATCGGGCGTGTGTACAGTCTGTCGTTTCGCTGATAAGACTGGACTTGAGTGATCCGCTTGGCGGATCGCTCAAGTCCAGTCTTATCAGCTGAATGACAGACTGCACACACGCCCGATTTGACATCCCAAACGACCGGTCGTTCGGACGTCCAAACGACGGGTCGTTTATGAAAATCCAACGTGTGTACGAGCCTTTAAGCTTACTGGATAAACATAGCACAACTAATTATTAACAGTCTGATGCAAAGCTTAAATAAGCCATAAGTGACATTTCCATGACCTATAGCATTGGCTGTAAGGTCAACTATCTACTGTTCACATCATTTGGTCACAGATAAAGATGCTTTTTTCAGATACCGGTATTTGCTAACGTCACCAGTGATGCCCCCAAATATCAATGCTATTTCTCTTTTCCACCTGGTTGAAATCCAGCTAAATTCTAACTGCTGATAGTGACCAACATTTAGCAGATCTTACCAATTGGAAGAGCTTAGTTTTCTAATACTCTACCCCTGCCCCTAACCCCCTCCCAACAATTCAACTTGCAAACTTGCAGAGTGGCTTAATGCTGCATAAACAGCTTTTCTTCAGCATCCACAGTGAAGAAACTCAGCGTTTGGTGGTTCGGAGTCCAGTTCAGGTTATGCATACCAGGTATTGCTTTGCCAGTCTAAAAGGTGTTTTCTATTTCTTATACAGTAGAAGACCAAGCTCTTCCAGCATGTAAGATGGGCTTAATAAAGACAACACCAAACTCTGGAAGCAATTTAGTTTTCAATGAATAGCGTAGCTTTGAAAATAGAGGATGCTATTGGTAGAGAGGAGACAGGTGCTCGGTAGGAAAACTATCTTCTGTATTTAAAGAACCCCTGAACTGAGTATTTATTAACATACTTTTAAATTGGACCTGAACTCTTGCACAGGACAGAAGGAAAACAGAGAAATGCACCCTGTATGTATTTAGAGAGTTAAGCCTGTCTAATTCCCCCTCATCTGTGCACTGTAATTTGATATTTCAGCTGTGTCTGCCATGGTAGAGCAGCTAATTTGTAAACACAGGATGTTAACAATATGTCTTCTTCCATGAAGCTTTATTCCCGGTGTTACTGTACGGCACACACAGTGCAGGAGAGCTGTGAAGTGTGAGCTTGGGGAGAGTGAACTTGGAATGATAGTAGCTGAATTAGTACACTATTATTCCGAGCTGCTCAGTTGAGCAGTGCGGGGACCAAAGGGGGCACTGGAGGGTGTGGATGGTGCTGCGACATACAGTATGTTACAGAACACTCATAAGACAGAATTACCCAACTAGGTGGGAACTAGGGGAGTGAAACTGCCACTTCCTCCTCGTCCGTAATCAACATTCTGCCCAGTTGAGTGTTTTGGTTAAGCATTGCGGGGGCCACAGGGTTCACTGGAGGGTGGAGATGGTGCTGTGACATATGTCACAGCACCACTCATAAGATGGGATTAAAAGTATGTTAATAAATATTCAGTTCAGGGGTACTTTAAACATCACTCAGCAGTGGTGATCTAGATCATGTCTACAAAATGGGTCTGGTTGCTGTCTGTTTGACTACTTTTCCATAGGTGCCTAAATAAACATTAAATGCTGGTATTGGTTACCTTATCTGAGCAGGTGGTGTCATCAGGTCCTCCACCAATCACAAATAGCTTCCCAACACAGCTTGTAACTGCTGGAGAACTCACAGCTTCTTTCAGTGGAGCTACATCTGTCCATCGATTGGAGAATGAGTCATAGCATTCAACACTGCTCAGCCTGTTCTGACCATCATATCCACCAACCACATATACCTAGAACAACATCAAGGGTTTAGGCTTACAACAGTGCTAAAAAGCATTGCTTTTACGCTAGGTATGCAGAGTAACTGTACCATTGCTAAAAAGAATTTCAACTCATATTCACAAATAAAGTTTTTATACAAACAAAGTTGTGTCCATGTGCAAAATATACAGCAATGTTTATTACATATTTCTATTGTCAAATGTTACAATATTGTATAAACTGTTATCAATACTTTAAAACACTTTACAAGCACGTTGAAAACAGCCCAAAAATATAGTTTATACTATATATCCAAATTCAGAGTTGTCCGAAAGTAAATCATTTATCCACATTTCAACATGTTTAATACAGGACTCAACTTACAAGCAAATTCTAGTTACAATCTTCTGTAAAGGAACATGTTTGTAAGTAGGGAACCACCTGTGTTTGCTGTGCTGTATGGAACAAGTATACAACTAGCAATAATAATTTCTACATTTGTATAGCGCTTTTCTCCTGGTGGAGTCAAAGCAATTGCGACGCAGCTACTAGAGCGCACTCAGTAGGCAGTAGCAGTGTTACAAAGTTTCACCTAAAGAACTCTTTACTGAATAGATGCAGCTTACTGAACAGGAAGAGCAGAGATTTGAACCCTTGTCTAAGTGAATCAAGCCCATTCTGTGTAACCTGACATGTTGGTTAGTTTGTATAGAGTGAAATGTCATTTTGACTTCTTAAAACAGAAGGTATTTGCAATAATTTAGCTTTAAGCGAGCAACTTTGGTTTCCCATGATGCACCGCTCCTGAATATGCAAATGATCTCTTTCTGCCCTTGAAAACAAGGCTGCACATCCTTTGTGTAACATGGTCGCTCAGATAATGCAACATGGTTTTGTAGTCAATGGGCCATAACCGTTTTGGTGGCCCAAGGAAAACCTACACAATAGTAGACAGCAACACCATAAAGAGAATTGTAATATTCATAGGTTATCCAAGGAGTTGTTCTACTTTTGATAGCTGGGCATGCATGGCGAGGTACGCTGTTATCAATTGAGCCGCTGATGGCTCGATTGATAATATCCGCCAGGTCGGATGACCTGCCGGATAGATTCCCCGCTTGATCCCCGCCGGCGGACAATAGTGGGGAATCGAGCGGCTGATAAGGAGCGCCGGCGGGGACGAGCGGGAATTGATCTGCGTGGACGAGCGGGACGCGGCGGGAGTCTATCCGGCGGCTAATCGGTCGCAGGATCGACCCGTGTATGCTCAGCATAAGCTAACATAAACAGACACTGAAAGATGTATGCGGACTGTGTGACAAACAATGGCTGAATATGACAGATGCAAGATTTACAGATATTATTTCAGTTACACATTTATTACACGCGCTGTTGCTGATACCTTTCCCAGTAGCACTGCCATTTTGTGGCGCCATCTCCCTTTGTTTAAGGAGGCTACCCGAATCCAAATATTTAACTGAGAATTATAGATCCAGACATCACGACTGTTGATTCTGCCACCTATCAAAGGAAAAACAATACAGTTATTTGTTTTCCCTGTGCAAGCTAGGCTTCCGGTAAGAACTGTAACAAATGCAAACTGCATCTAAATGGACGTTGTAATATAACTGATATAACAATATACAGTGGTGCTTGAAAGTTTGTGAACCCTTTAAAAATGTCCATAGTTTTATAAGAATGAGACCTAAAACGTCATCTGATTTTTAAAAAAAGTCATAAAAGCTGTGCGACACTTGTCAACTTTCTCTCAGCACATGAACACGCACAGAAAAAAATGCCTATTGCTGAAGCGAACACAATGGGCTTGATGTACAAAGCGGTGCTAACCCAGTTAGAGACTTTGGGCCTGATTCACAAAGCGGTGATAACTCAGTTATCACGCCTAAAAGACTTTAGGCATGATAACCTTTGCACCACACTGGTGAAAAGCCAGTTTAGGCGTGATAAGTTTAGGTGTGATAAGTTTAGGTGTGATAAGCTTAGGCATGCTAAGTTTAGATAAGTGTAGATAGCGTGCAAAGTCCCGCACGCAAAGCAGCGCCATTAAACTCTATGCGAAGTGCACCAGACTTTGCTAGCGCAAAACTTTTGATCAGCTGTGCACTGCGGTGCTAATGCAGTTGGTGCTTAAACTTATCATGCCTAAACTTATCACACCTAAACTTATCACACCTAAACTTATCACACCTAAACTTATCATGCCTAAACTGAGTTTAGGCGTGATAAAGGGATTTTCACCAGGGTGCTAACTGTTAGCACCGCTTTGTGAATCAGGCCCTTTAGGCGTGATAACCATTGCACCACGCTGGTGAAAAGCCAGTTTAGGCGTGATAAGTTTAGGTGTGATAAGTTTAGGCATGCTAAGTTTAGATAAGTGTAGATAGCGTGCAAAGTCCCGCACGCAAAGCAGCGCCATTAAACTGTATGCAAAGTGCACCAGACTTTGCTAGCGCAAAACTTTTGATCAGCTGTGCACTGCGGTGATAACGCATTTGGTGCTTAAACTTATCATGCCTAAACTTATCACACCTAAACTGGCTTTTCACCAGAGTGGTGCAATGGTTATCATGCCTAAAGTCTCTAACTGGGTTAGCACCGCTTTGTGAATCGAGCCCATTATGCTTAAACTTATCACACCTAAACTTATCATGCCTAAACTTATCACACCTTAACTTATCACACCTAAACTTATCATGCCTAAACTGAGTTTAGGCGTGATAAAGGGCTTTTCACCAGCGTGCTAACTGTTAGCACCGCTTTGTGAATCAAGCCCAATGATCTTCATCAGTTCTAATGTGAATTTTGTAAACGTCTGTGCGCAGAAATACACGCACGCATGGATCTAGTGGAAATTCACTTTTATTGTATCAGATATGAACTTGAAGCATTTTTCTCACATGCCATCTGATGCTAGAGAGGAATTTTTTCTAAAGCATTTGGCTTTTCCCTAGAGTAATGTGTCCTTGTTACCACAGAGACTGTTGTTCCTCATGTCAAACAAACCGCTCTTGGAAGATTTGAAGAGTTTCGGAAAATGAAAATTCCATTGTTGTGTTAAAGTTTTCTAATCTTCCAAAATCAGTCTAAAGCCGCATCTACACGCGTAGATGCGGCGGCGATGTTCCTTATCAATCGAGCCGCTGATGCGGCTCGATTGATAAGATCCGACAGGACGGATCTCCCCACCGCCGATTCCCTGCTCGCTCCCCACGAGGGGACAATGGCAGGGAATTGAGCGGAAGATAAGCGGCGCCAGCGGGGACGAGCGGGGAATCGAATCCGGAGCACGCGTGGCGAGCAGGGTCGCGGCGGGCACGCGCGGGGACGTGGAAGAGGCGCCTCATCTACACGTGTAGATGAGGCTTAACATCTTCATGATGATGGTAAGTTATCAAGAAGATTATTCCGACTTCTCCAATCTACTGCGGATTGATAACAGGGTCGATTTTGTGAAACAATTATCTGAAAATTGATCCAGTTATCGATCGGGAGCAGTTTGGACATGTACACACGTTGCAACTCCGACTGCTACTATTGAATCAATTACAATGTCCATACCACAGTCTTTGTGGAGTTGTGTTCAGTATTATTATTTACAGTTATATTACTATTTCCATTCTTTTGTGCATTAACTGGCAATGATTTTTAAACTCTTCTAATATAGAAGACTATTTACACTTCATATTTAAGGAACCCTCTCTGATGTACGGATTCGCTGGCGGAAATGCGCCATCTGCGCAGTCATACGAAAATGCGCACAAGATACGAGTTGTAGCGCTCCTTTAAGTTTGTAACTTTGCTTAAAAGAGAAACCATGTTCATTTCAAACCTGTCACTCTGCTCCACAGGGAAAGGTTGTTTATCTATCAGGGGGGCAATAAAGCTCCTCCAAGAAGATTCCCCATTCTAGTTTAAAGATAAGGGGATGCATGAATGAGAAAACCAGACCCGGTCTTAATTTGTTTTGATTTTCAAATTTGCTTGTTTTTAATGTTCAATACTGTAATAAAGCTGTGGCCTTTTAAACTCCAATTGAGTGTCATAGCTTCTTTTACAGTAGATGGTAAGGTCGGCTCAATTGGGCCCTACCCAGGTCAAGTAAGCAAGGCTATAAAAAAGTCAGAGACATTCGACAGGCCTGTACGCTAGAAGCAGTAAGTGACCCTTACTTTACTTTGATATATAATTACAAATGATTCCATAATTCAATGGATATTGCGGAACCGCTGGGGCCCAGTGGTCCACAATTCACAGTACATCATGTGGTAAGCACAGTACACCTTCTCAGACGTTAATCGATCGAATAGCAGCCACACAGCCTGAGATATCGATTTCCTAGACAGAGAAGGTGTCAACCCAAGCGAGTTTGATATTGTTTGGTTCAGAGCATGATGATGGAATGAAAAATGTTGTTTTTTATATCATATGTCAGATATCCATTGAGTTATGACATAATTGGAGAAAATACCCAATCCGGCCCTAAGACAATAGGGGCCGGACTTCAGCCTGAGGACAAATTGCTGAGGGTGGGGAAATCCTCTCCTGTTACTATCCCCACCATCCAGCAGAGAAAGGGTTAAAACTGCTGGACACACCCAGGCTGGGGAGAGAGACCCCAGCCACCCACATACCTTCACGGATTGGCTGTTTTATCCATGGACTTCTATCCACAGAACTTTCTATAATTGGATTTTATGTCTCTTTCGTTTGAACTTATTATCGCAAAGGACACGGTAACTTAACACATTGCTCAGACAATAATTAGTTATTATTTTCATGTTTAATCCTTATTATTTTTATTGTAACGATTTGTTTCAATTGCTATATTTAGTTCTGCATTATTTCTTTAACTAAAGTAATGAAAAGCGTTTGTCAGCTGTTCTGAAAATCTCTGCAAAGTGTTCACGCTTCCTGAGAGAACGTTACCATAACGGTTTTGATTTTAATATTGTTGTTTTGCTATCTCTATAAAGGTTGTGTATTAACCCTTTCTCCTACACGACATAGCATGAGTTAGACTTAGCGTTATCACACGCTTAATTGCGAATTGGTGGCAGCGGCCTGGTCTCTATATGAGATCACAGATTGCATCGATTGTACATACAGTACAATCGAAATTTGACTGTGTGTGGACTCACCAACCAATACAAATCCTTTGCCAGCAGTGCTGACTGCCTTCAGGATTCCCCCAGTGTCTTAGGCTGAATGGTAAACTGCAGCAAAGGGAACAGGAATTGGAGGGTGACTGCACACACCCTACAACAACAAATACCATGCAGCCCTTCATAACTCTTTCTAACATAAAATAATATTCACCTTCTAAGTCTTGGTTATATTTTTCATAATGTAGACACAGGGGCGTATCTGGGCAATATAGCTCTCATGGCAAACACTGAATTTCACCCCACCCCACTAATGCTAATAGGTAGCGAGATATGCCCTCCAGTATTATGTAGCCAGAGGTGCCCCCAATATTAGGACAGAGGTGTCTCTCCATTTTAGCTATCCAGAGGTATCCTCCCCAGTATAAGTTGCCCCCCCTGCAGATAAAGAGAAGTGTCCTCAGTCCCCCCTTAGCTCCGCATAGTATAGGTAGTCCCCTCCTCCATTAGGGAATTGCATTGGTGTCAGTGGGATCTCCATTACTCACAGACCTCAGATCACTGGCAACTGAATGGAGAAGGCAAACAGTATCCGCGCGGCACACTTCACATGTGGGAAGTGACCAATGATGTCACTTCCGCATATGGAGTTCTCCATATCCATGGTCACTATGCGCCCTCTCACTCTTCAGTCACCACTAATTTGGGGTCTGAGTGAGGGGAGGTACGGGGAGCACATATGTCGGTGCAGCATGGGGCAGCCATGGCGCCCATAGCACTGTCGCGCCCATGGCAAGAGCCATTACTGCACCCCTCTAGATACACCACTGTGTAGACAACTATTCTCTCTCCATACCCTACCAATCCCTCATTCATGTCCTAGCAAGTTTCCCAGTGTTAATTACTATTCTCCCCTCCACACCTGAGATTAGGCTGACTACTTTCAAATTTCACTGCCTAATGTATTTTGTGTCCTGGGTGGTTTCTGAGAGGCTGTCTTTAGTCCTCCAAGTAAAATATCCAAAAATGAGTGATCTGGTGCTAAGGTACAACTAATTAATTTACTGGAACTGTGAAACTTGTCATGGTGGCCAGCTAGGTGGTGGTCCCATGTTACTGCAGGGCTATACAGGCTAAACTTGTCAAAATGACAGCTGACCAGCTGACTAGATAGTCAGCAGAAGTACAGTGTGAAAGTTCAAGAGCCAAAGTACCACAGGCAGGTTCAGGACTGGTAGTCACCACAGTGTTGCTGGAAGTAGGTTTAGGAGTGATAAGTTCACAAAAGTGCAAACAAGGTCTTTGGCTAGACAGCAGTATAATGGAACCTCATAAATATCTCATAGGGCTTTTGTTCAGGAAATTGATCAGGTGTTGTGAGCTCTCTTAATTGGGCTGATGCTAATTACTGATGCAGCACAAAGGAAGATCTGGATTCAGCTCCAGTATCAATCTACAGGACATGTGAGGCAAATCTTCAATGTTACACACAGCAGGAACTGCAAAAATACTGCTGAATAAAGGTGATACAGGAGAACAGGCATAAAACATTGCTCGGGGCCAGTACCCATCCTCGGTCAGTGGAACAGGGACCATGGCTTCAGAGGAACATTTAACTGGGACACTTTCAAGGGAACTCTTTGGAATGTACTTACATCATAAGCAAAATACCACTCATAACATGCCAAGAACAACACATTCAAAACCCGAGAAATTAGCTTTAAAGGTTACTTTACCTGACACTAAAATATCATTCCTTAAAGCGCAAACCGCATATTCTGACTTGGTAAACTCCGGTAACTTTGCCAGGGATTTCCATTCACCAGTCACTGGATCATAGCATTCTGTGTAAGGTAAATTAAACCCACCAACGCGTTCACATCCTCCAACTACTACAATGACTTCAGAGTATCCTGTAGACCTGTGAACACCAAGGAAAAAAATACGCTATAGAAACGGTATTGTACTACCAGCACTATATTTATGTATTTTACTTGCAACAATTTCTGTAAGGCTAGGTTCACAGTGGCTATTGTGTTGTGTTCCCTGAAAAAGCAGGACGGCAACGGTTTGGGAAAGTGGTACCGAATGTTATACGTGCATTGTGGTGGATACAGTGAAGCACACAGTAAATAAATAGTATGCTTCACCATCAGCGTTAACTGACAAGTTTTGCGGTACAGCACTGCTGAAATGCGTTACCATGCCGCACTCCATTTTACTACAGCACGCCCGCCACACTGTAAACGTCGCTGTAGGTGGTGCACTGCAGTGTTACAAAGCCGTCCCACCGAGCCACTATGAACGTAGCCACTATCCACAACAGCCATCCTTACCGTGGTCATACACACATTGGCCCATATGCAATTCACTTTTTCACCTGAGTTTTCTCCTAGGTGATATTTTCACAACTTGTAAATAAAATGGATTTTAAATCACCAGCAATCAAGAAACTACTCAAAATAATTTTGATAGTAGTTTTCAACTACTTTTTGGTACTTTTTCAGTTGCAAAACGCTGAAAAGTTAGTTAAAACACAAGATGAGAAATTATCTCCTAGGAGAAAACTTAGGAGAAAAAGTGAATTGCATATGGCCCATTATTCATTTAACAAAGATGATTATACACCTTACACATGTAAACACAGGCCATAGATATAAATTCTATTAAAATTAGTGCATTAACCCACTGGCTGCTACAATGTAACAGTCTTGGTTCACACCGGCTCCTGTGGGGCTTTTGATCTTATCTCATTTGAATGGTATTGTTAATCGACAACTGTAAAAGTTTTCATTCTTGTTTAAAGACTTTAAAAGCATTCAGCAGGGTTTAGTTTGACAGCTTTTTCCCCTGGGCTTCTGTAGGCTTTTGAGAAGGGAGTGGTTTTTGGGAGGAAAGATGCCCGCTCTGTCCTCCTTTGTCCCCCTCTGTCCCTGTGTTCTCCTCTACTCCCCTGTGTTCTCCTCTGTCCCACTGCAGTCCTCCTGTGTTCCCCTGTGATTTCCTCTGCCCCCCCATCCCTCTCTGCCCCTGTGTCCCCCTCTGCCTCCTTGTGGAACGCCTGTGTCCTCTTGCATTCTCCTCTCGCTCCCAGCCATCGGAGCTGCACAGTGTCTCCCAGCGCAGATTCAGCACATTATAAAGACCAACTTGAAATACTTTTCTTCAACTGGTGTAGATGATCTCACTGGTGAGACCATGGCTCCATCATTGGGCCAAACACTGAGTAGCAATGACCTAGCAGGTTACCAAGCGAGGGCAGTGATTCATCCAATGACGGAGCTGTGGTCCCACCCACGAGACCATCGGCATCAGTCACAGGAAAGCATTTCAAATTACCATTCTTCCTCTGAATCTGTGCTGGGGGACACTGCAAAGCTCTGGTGGCTGGGACCAAGAGGAGGATGCAGGAGGACACGGGAATTCACAGGAGGACAGAGGAGGACGCCGGGAAACAGAGGAATCACAGGGGAAAGAGGAGTACACAGGCGGCACAGGAGTAAACTAGAATGCTCTTTGCTCCACCACCTCCTGCAAACCTTTGCTTTGCATGGCCTTTGCTGACTGGCATTCCAAATCAGGAATGTGTCATGGAGTCGTGACATGTTGTGTTTGTGCTCAGACGACAGGATCTACCATGGCGTTTACAAAAAATCTGCTAAAAGCTACAATCGGCTTTTAAAAAATGCTTCCATTCATTTGAATGCAACAGCTGTAGATCCCCTTCAAATGATGCTTTCAACATCTGCAGCAATCGCTGCGTATATAGTCCTTGTTAACCAGCCCTCAGCTATTCAGGCACTTTACTGCCACCTTGGTATATACTATAAATATGTAAGTTCCTTATAAAAAAAATCACACATAACATGATAAGACAAAAAAAACAAAAAAACATTTCTAAAGCGCTTTTCTCTTGTAGGACCTAAAGAAAAATAAGAATGATTATCTATAATGTTCTTAAAGAAGGTACAACATAACAAGATAAGAATTGTTATCTGTAAAATGTTCTTTAAAGAAGGTACAACATAACATGATAAGAAAGATTACCGATATCTAAAAAACATACATGCTCGGCTGAAAGCAAATAATAATGGGAATCTACGTAGCTGAGGAATAACAATTTGTTACTCTTGGCTTTGCATGGTTGGGATCCCCACCAAGCACTATGACCCCACAAGCCTTATTGACCACCTGTTCTCCATGCAGATTGGGACTGAGCATTACTAACCCACATGGCACTTAAAGAGAGTGCTTCATTTTTACAACAATTCTGTATAAATGATTTAGTCAGTGTTTGCCCATTGTAAAATCTTGTAATTCTTGTAAATCCCTGATTTACATTCTGACATTTATTACATGGTGACATTTTTACTGTTGGCAGGTGATGTAGCTGCTGCATGCTTTTTTGGCAGTTGGAAACAGCTGTAAACAGCTATTTCCCACAATGCAGCAAGGTTCACAGACAGGAAACTGCCAGGAGTGTGTACTCAGAGTTTCTTATGGGAGGGGTTTCACCACAATATCAGTCATACAGCACCCCCTGATGGTCTGTTTGTGAAAAGGAATAGATTTCTCATGTAAAAGAGGGTATCAGCTACTGATTGGGATAAAGTTCAATTCTTGGTCGGAGTTTCTCTTTTAACATAGTGAGGTACCATGCAAGAGAGAAGAGAAATGCTCCCACACTCTTGTAATGCATCTTTATCCTCATATTAAGAATAGGCTGTTCCCCACCTCCCATTTATGCACGAATACCAATTTACTGAAAAACTTGTGCATGCCGAGTTTAGATTCACAGCTTGGTGAACTTCAGAAAGGCTGTGAATAGAAAGCTCCATGGAACAGGGAAAGGAAGAAACCCCAAAGACAATGACCAGCAGTCATTTTTTTTTTTAAATTTCAGCCCACTTCAAGGTGCTTTAAGCTACAGTATGTGCAGTAAGTACACAGAGCACAATTTTATTGCCTAACTTAATTATTTATTTTCTTTTCAAGCAACAGTCTAGAGCAGGCATAGGCAAACTTGGCCCTCCAGCTGTTAAGGAATTACAAGTCCCACAATGCATTGCAGGAGTCTGACAGCCACAGTCATGACTCATAAAGGCAAATGCATTGTGGGACTTGTAGTTCCGTAACAGCTGAAGGGCCGAGTTTGCCCATGCCTGGTCTAGAGTCTGTGCAGGTGTCTCCTGATGTCCGACAATGCCTCTTTAAAACTCAGGATCCTTTTCAACCAATTATTTTTGAGGTTCCAGGTAGCAGGTTTCAGTTGGAGACCCCAAACAGAAAGAAAGAGACGGCACCCCACTGGCTGCAATTTCAAATTGCTGTATTCAGGAACAAGACATTACATGTTATGGATAAACTCCTTCATCAGATGTCAAACAGCGATTGAATGCAATTGCACAAATATATACTCTCATCCCAGGTGCTCCACCCGATTAACCCCACCCCTACATCAATTAACCCTAAAAAGTCCACATCCTCCACAGTGATTCAATTTACAAAGTTCATCATAATCTCACGGTCTTATGGCACTCCTGATGTGTGAGCAGTCCGGTTTGAGACCTGGCACCGGCAAATAGTCAGGTTGAGTAGACCTGAACTAGCTGCATCCGTGTCAACCACAAAAAGGACCTTCAGTTGGAGACCTCCTGCCTTCTTTTTCTTCCTCTCTCCAAAGAACAGAAGCTGCGCGGCAGAGAGCTCTACCAGCATGTCTGTACATGGATCCCTAAATATTGGTAGCCACCATGATTATTAAAGCTCATTTTGAGCATATATAACATAGCAGCGTGGTCCACAGTCTGTATACCCAGGCTGGCCACCCAACATACAATGTTGACCAGTTTTACCATCCCTGTGTAGCATCAGGTACTGTCCAAACAACCAGTTCAAAGTACAGTATATAACATGCGACATACGTTTTTAAAAAACAAGGTTGTGCAAGGAAGGATGCATAGCTTATTGCCCATTTTACTATTAGTTATCACTTATGTGTCTTTCTATACCCCAAGGAAAATGGATACTCATGAAAACAGTCAGGTGCATATTTCAGACAGGGTTGACAGCCAGTTCATGTGAAATAGGCCATTAACATCAACCATACAGCATTGGCACCAGGAAGTCACAGCTGAAGTGCATGGCACTGGAGGAAGACATCAAGGGGACTGAAACTGTGTACATACCTGAAAGATCTGTTGCCTGAAATTATCATTAAGGACTGTTCCAGGCAGCAGTTTAGGAAGGAGAGCTGTACAGACATGCAGTTTGGTATCTGGCTGAGGAAAGGTTCAGAACTATGGAGAGGAGAGGTAGGAGGATGTGTGAGCAGACCCTGCTATGGGAAGGTCCTTTGAAGTTCCAGAAAGAACGGAGGAATTGGTTAAAAGCGACCTCTCCCACCAGGACATTGAAGGTGAGTCCAGCAATATCAGGGAACACCAGTACATACTTTAGATTTATTTTCTGTGAACGAAGACCCTGGCTTTTTAACTTAGCTGTAGGGATAACAGTGGTGCCTGGATGAATAAATCCGTGAATGCAATTGTTTGAACATTTGCATGCGAGTGCAAAGGGTTAATAGATTTTTGCTGTTTTCTGGCCACACCCCCTTCAGCACCTCCCTTTCCTTAATAACCTATTTAATGTCCTAACTAGAGGCGATGTGCCTGGATATATGTTTTTTTTGTTTTTTTTTTTACTTTAGATTTAAAGCTGAGACGATCAGGAATGTCTCTGCTGAGGCAGCAGGTAAGTATAGTATCTTCTCTTGGTTTACAGGTTTCTATTTTTGCCTGAAGTTTAACTTATCCATAAAATTGAAATTATGAAGTACAGCGGGCTTCCTTAAAGAGGAACTTTAACCCAGAATTGAGCTTTATCCCAATCAGTAGCTGCTACCCCCTGTCCCAGGAGATCACTTAATGTTTTCTCCAATAGATCATCGGGGGAGGGGGGGCTGAACTTGTGATGAAACCCACAGTGTGATGTCAGGACCATGGTCATGACAGTTTCCTGACTGTGAACCCTGTTGCATTGTGGGAAATAATGACTGTTTCCAACTGCCAAGCAAGCCGTATCTCCCTCTGTGCATATATATGTGTGAAGAAAAAAAAAAACCTTTTATCCTATCGCATGTGTGTCCGTGAATAATGGCACTTGGTGCTGTCTCGTTTTTTTTTTCATGTCTCCCAGTAGTAAAGATGCTGACCTGCAGTGTGTGGATCAAACAACATGATCGAATTACACATCAAATATTAAATCATTTCTTGATCTATCTTCTGTTTTTTAACTTTTTACTTTGCCCTGTATTGATTTATCCAGACAACCCCCGACCCCTATCCCCTCTACTATCTTTAGGTAAAGTTCCTCTGTACTATTTAGGCTCTCAGCCTTCCTGTCCAGTCCCATTGTTAGTGATTCTGTAGGCATTCTAATATGAGCTTGTTTCATGTGGCTTTTCCCTATGCACAGACAGGCTATGATTGGCTACATGCCAGATAACTCGCACAGTATAAAAATGACAATAGGGCAGGGATTCTTTTGGCACTAATACATGTAGGAGTTGATGGATTTATGTTGGTATTTTTAGTGTGGTACTCAAGGCATGCTAATTTTAAACACTGGGGGATTTTGTTCCCAGCCTAAAAAAATAATAAGTGATTTTCTAACATGGAAATCAAAGGGAGATTTCATTTATGCTCAAAATAGTTGTCTGTTTTTCTGCCCGATTACATTAATTTCTGCATTTGATTGCAATGCCAATATGGGCATACAAAGGCTGCTCGACATGTTGAAAGCCTATGTTAGAAAAATGTGAATTTCACAGTACTTGATAGGCACACACTCATTCTGAAAGACATTCTGTACCCTCTTCACATTTCTTCATTTAGCATGTTTGTATAATGTCAAAACTATCTCTTTTATAAAGCACAAATCCTGTTCTTTGCCACAGAGGAGCCCACTAGCCCAAGGTACACTTTGTAATCAAGCCCTAAGCCTCTTCAAACTGGGAGCTATGACCCCCATACAATCTCTCCATTCACTAAGAGCATCTTAATAGCTAATTACAGTGAGCTCATTAAAGGAGTTATCAGGCCAAAAAAAAAATGAGTTTCACTTACCTGGGGCTTCTTCCAGCCCCATGCAGCCATCCTGTGCCCTCATAGTCCCTCACTGCTGCTCTGGTCCCCCGCCGCCAGCTACTTTAGTTTTGGGCCGCATTGCATACATTTTTACGCGTTCCCGCTGGCTTTTTTAAAAAATTTATGTGTTAATGTTCCTGCACCAGGGTAATG
This sequence comes from Hyperolius riggenbachi, assembly GCF_040937935.1. Lineage (NCBI taxonomy): Eukaryota > Metazoa > Chordata > Amphibia > Anura > Hyperoliidae > Hyperolius > Hyperolius riggenbachi. The sequence continues at coordinate 131,631,917 of NC_090649.1, forward strand.
CGTAAAAATGTACGCAATGCGGCCCGCCGACCCCGAGGTTGGAAAAAACTAAACTAGCTAACGGAGGGGGACTAGAGCAGCAGTGAGTGACTAAAAGGGCACATGATGGCTGCATGGGGCTGGTAGAAGCCCCAGGTAAATGAAACTCATTTTTTTTTTTTGCCTGATAACTCCTTTAACTATCTGGCATGCTCTGAAGCTCTCCTCTGCTTTGACACAACGTTGCTAGATGACCTCATATCTGAAATCCTATTTACACATTCTATTTTTTTGTTCTTGCCTTTCTGACACAGCTGAGGTCTTCTGTTCACCCAGAACCACCTCCCCCCATTATACTCATGCAGAATGCAGACCCCCAAAGCTCCACAGATGATGTCCTGCTGAAGCTTTGATATGGGTCTACAGGTCTCTGTTGCCTTCCAGGTTTTCGGGCCATATAGATGATGTCACAGCTAGGAAAATGTGTGTGGCACTAGTGCCATTCACCCCTTGGCTTTGCCAGCGACATGATGAGAGGCTTAGCTTCCTCCCTTTTAATCATTTAGTGTGGGCATAGCTTTGCCTTGTTACCTAGTTATAGTTGATTATGGGACCCAGGCAGAGTTGAGTGCAAATAGAGCCAAAGTAACTTTGAGGATTGTAGCTCAGGAGGAAGGACTATTAGGACTTTAAGCCACTAATTATACATTAGAAGCAAATCAAATTGACATGGTTACCAATGCTTTCTTCCCTTTTACAAACATTTTTCTACTAGCATGGCTTCTTTACTGATCCTCTGTCTTTTCATTTACTATATTCTGAATCGCTGACCAAGAACTGCAGTGTTCTCCCCAGGCTCTTTTAATCGGGTGTTCCACCCGGATAATTTTGATGAGCCCCCGGCTGTCATAGGCTTGCCTCCTTATCCTTCTCCTATGTTGCAAGCAGACTTGCACTGGTCCAGCAATCCCCTCGCACCCAACCCGGCTACTTTTTCTAAATTTCTGGGGAGAACACTGAACTAGTATAAACAGATGCATTGTTGTAACTTTAATCTGACTCTTTTAGCTACATATGTGTTGCGCATATTTATGCCACCTCTTGGGAATCGCATCCAAGCACACAGTCTGGTATACCACTGCTATGCTGATGACACCCAGCTATAATTAACATTTAAACCTGCTGTGACCCTACTACAGCCATAAACACTTGCTCAGTCAAGCTACAGAAGTGGATAAATGACACCTGGCTGAAACCTAATGCTGACCAACTGAAGTTCCTGTCATCAAAGGTCAGAATCTTGCAATCCCAATAATCACCAATGAAGGTAAGGAGCACAGATCTAAATAGTTGTCTCTGCTGTTGTGAAATCTTCCCTAAGGAACATTACAAAACCCAAACTTCTCATGCTCCCAGTAGATTTCCAACACCAGTTTAATGCATTATATGAAGGCTGGACTATTGCAAATCCCTCTACACAGGCATTTCAACAAGGAAATGCACCACCTGCAGTTAGTACAGAGCACCAGGATAGCCGGCCTTTGACCGGAGCGGTCGCTCAGGGCGCTGCCTTCCAAGGGGGCGCCTATAGCTGGTTACCTATACTGAGGGCACCTACACCTCATTTCCTATACTGGGGGCACCAACACCTGGCTACCTATACTGGAGGCACCTATGCCTGGCTACCTATGGGGGCGATTGAGAGCTTCAACTGACTTCCTATACTGGGGGCACCAACACCTGGCTACCTATGGGGGCGATCGAGACCTTCAACTGACTTCCTATACTGGGGGCACCTATGCTTGGCAACCTATATTGAGGGCACCTACACGACACCCTGTACTGGGGGCACCTATACCTGGCTACCTACCTATACCGAGTCTGAGGGCGTTTTCTTGGGGGCGGCACACTGCGGCTATAACGCGTGGTGTAAATTGTCGGTGCTGTGCTATCATTCTAAATGGGGGGGGGGGGGCAGCTAACTGTCCCACTGACTGTTTTTATTAATATTCCTGAAAGGTTCTAGCCTTCATTTTAAGTATATTCAGGATAATGCATTATTTCCATCCATTTGTGGTTATTAATAGTATTTTTTCTATTATACATATGTGACGTGTCACGGAGATCTGAGCATTTGGCGGGATGTGTCACAACGTCAAAAAGGTTGGGAACCACTATCCTCAGGGACGGATTTACGATAAGGCACGTGCCTACAGGCGCCTGATGATGGAAAGGCGGCTCACTCCCCTCCCCGAGCGCCTCCCTTTCTCCTTTCCTGTTCAGGGTACAGATGAGAGTGAAAATGAGAGGTTACTCATCCTGCTCTCTGCATTCCACTGATGTCATCTCCCTTCAGTCGGGAGCACCTCTAGCTACCTAATACTTGGGGGTACCTCTAAGTACTTAACACTGAAGACAGCTCTGGCTACCTAATGCTAAGGGGCACCTGTAGCTACCTATGACAGGTAAGTGAGAAGTGTCAGCTGGGACAATTGCGGTAGTGTTCAGCAGGTGTTTGTAGGTTCATGGATGGTGAAGTCTAGGGTGCCAGGACATCTGTGCCTATAGGCTCCTGTGATGTAAATCTCAGAACGGAGCGAAGGGAAATCTTGCGCTTCTGGGCACCGTGGGTGTGCGGGCAAATGGATGAATGATGGTTTCACAAAGAGGGCAGCTCCTTCATGCCCGGCTGGGAGGCATTCTTGGATAAAAACAGAAAAAATGGAAAAGCGGAGGAGCGCTCCATAGTGTAAAACAGATTTATTTAAATTAAAAAGCGCATAAAACAATTGCACTTACTAGAAAGTAGATGCATAAAAGCATATCAATTGAGGGCAAAGCCCTATTCCTGAAACCCTGGGAGGGGGCCGCCTTCTACGTACTCCGTGGCCTGCGGAGATCGTGGTCCAGATGGAAGGGACAGGAAGTGGCTGACCCGGAGGGTTGGAGCGTGGCCAGCACGCTCCAACCCTCCGGGTCAGCCACTTCCTGTCCCTTCCATCTGGACCACGATCTCCGCAGGCCACGGAGTACGTAGAAGGCGGCCCCCTCCCAGGGTTTCAGGAATAGGGCTTTGCCCTCAATTGATATGCTTTTATGCATCTACTTTCTAGTAAGTGCAATTGTTTTATGCGCTTTTTAATTTAAATAAATCTGTTTTACACTATGGAGCGCTCCTCCGCTTTTCCATTTTTTCTGTGATGTAAATCTGCCTGACTGTCCTAGGAGATATCTCAGGAGAAAAGGTGAATTGCATATGGGTCTGCGTGTGTGTGTGCATGCGTGTGTGTGTGCATGCTTGCGAGTGTGAGTGCGTGCGTTTGTGTGCAAGCATGCGCAAAGAGGATGAAGGGGGTCACAAAAATCAGGTTTCGCTCAGGGCGCTATGAAACCTAAGGCCGGCCCTGAGCACCAGCAATTGCCACACAACACTGGTTCTTTTACCACTTAACTGGTCACTTCTAAAATGGAGAAACCTCTTTAAGACTGGCCTACTAACACTAAAATCCACACACAATTTAAACTCTAGTTATCTAAAGATTTGTTGCAGCTGAAACACACCTCTCACAACATCAAATCAACAAGGTATAACAATCTGGTAATCCCTAGATTCCACCTCAAAACCTCTGAAACCAAAGCCTTTTGTCATGGTTCTAGTAACCTATGGAACTCCTAATCTTACCACATTCAATAAGGACAGCTCCACTGCTGGAGTCCAGAATGAAAGACTACCTGTTTACTCTGACACAGACATGAAGCCTTTTCTTCTGTGACACAATCCACCCTAAGGTTTATTATAAGTGAGACATGCTATGTACTTTACATTTTGGGGGGCTTCAATGAAGAAGCTCTGGAGGTAAGGTTACATAACTCTCACTTCCACTTTCACAGTAATGTGAATTTTGCAGCCAGGGCCGGGCCGAGGCATAGGCTGGAGAGGCTCCAGCCTCAGGGCGCAGTGTAGGAGGGGGCGCAGAATTCATTCAGCTGTCATTCCTAATTGTGTTTGAAGCAGAAAGAAATAAGAAAAGGGGATACATGGCAGTGACTGCAAGCCAGATAACTAGATATTAAGGTGTTGGGGAGGTTGTGGGCCCATGGGGGCCTTTTAGTCTAATAGCAATTAGTGTGTGATGGCTGGGGTGGCAGGGATGGAGGGGCGCACTTTGGTGTCTCAGCCTTGGATGCTGGAGGACCTTGTCCCGGCTCTGTTTGCAGCCTTCTCCTCTTAAAGGGACCCAAGCACCTGTATATGACAAGATAAAAAATGAACCTCCCCATAAGGGAGGATTGTAATAGAGCGTGATGAATCCTATAGGGAGGGAGGGATAAAGGAGCAACTCCTCGTAGGTAAGTAATGCTGACCACCCAGCCCATGACACCTTTATAGGGAGGTTAATTTTGTATGTTTTTTTATGTACACATGCTTGGATCCCTTTAAGCCCACACTGCCAGACTGGTTCCTGCATTGTCCAATTGATTGTTACACTGGCCATACGCATAGAGAGTTTAAAGAAATTGAACAGAAGACTGCAGCAATTACATTTGCAGTCGTTGAGTGTGTGGGGAGCCAAATCAGGCTATTTTATAGAAAATAGGAAATTTAATCTAAATATAATTATCAATTTTATACCAAATGTCGCCAAAGCAAGGTCTGTTCAGATTTCCTGTAGGCCCCTCTTACACTTAATCAGTTGGTGTGCGTTAGTGTGCGTTAGTACGCGTTTTTTCCGTAGCAGTGCATTGGGAAGAAGATTTCAGTTAAAACGCGTTAAGTGTGAAAGGTGCCATAGGAAAACATGGGCATTACTTTAAAAATCAGTTTTCTTTCCGTTTTAACTGAGAGCAACTGATTAAGTGTAAAAGGGCCCTAACTTTATATTTATAATACAAGGATTCCCATTCAATATACAGCCCTTGAAAGTGACCTGAGATGAGAGATGTTACAATATCTGATTCTGGTCCATTTGTCTTATTAGTAGTACTGTAGGTGGTGATGATGATGTGTGTTTGCGTGTGTGTGTGGGGAGGGGGTGCTGTCTATCTACTGGGGGGAGCTGACCATCTACTAATTCTTTTTAATTTCATTTACAATGTACATAAAAGCAGCCAGGTTCTCGGAACTATACTGATGGATGCTTTATCACAGGGTTTCTCAAGTCAGTCCTCAATTACCGCCACAGTGCCCGTTTTTGTTTTACAGAAACCCAGAGACATTCACAGATGAGGTAATTAATGTCTCAGCAGAGCTCATTAACTACCTTTGTGGATTTCCACAAAACATGCACTGTTGGGGGTACTTGAGGACTGACTTGGGAAAACCTGCCTTAGCACACTCTACAGCCTTAGAAGCAGATTGTAATAACATTCTCATACTCTAGCTACACATTAAAAATGTAATAAGCCTCAGAACGTCAAAATATTACAAACCTGCGTGGTCTGGTGCGTGGTGACATCATCTCATTTCCAAGTACGTGGTATCTTCTGGCCTCGTGGAGCAATTGATAACACTCTGAAGAGCTTTGAATCAGCTGATCGACCTCTACCGTCTGCACAAAGTAATTAGGATGGAGTAATGGTAGTCTGACATGCGTCAGGAGTTCAGGCAACATAGGCCTTCTGGCATCAACGTGGTGGTACACCCAACGCATTACAGCTTCAAACACCAGTTCTTCTTTGCTTACAACCAAATCATCAGTGCTGATGTAGTCAATGACTTCTGCTTTTCCCAGCTCCAGAAATTCCTCATGTTGGACTACAACTTCAAATGACTGCTGTGCAAATGTTTTACACTTTGTGTAAAGTGTTTTAAGGGAGTGGGTGTCTGCAAAGTGCTGGATTCCAAGGCAGTTGCAAGGGTCAAGCTGCTCTTCCAAAAATTTTGCACATGCGTCACGCAACACACCAATCTGAAACAAACTGGATGTTTCAAAAAGATACTGAACGTTTTCAGTGGTGATTTTTACTTTTCCTGTATAGACATACTGCAAAAAGTAATCCATTGCTTCTGCGAAAATTCCATTGATCTCAACCAACATCTCCCTGCTTTCTCTGTGGTCGTTGCAGAACATAGCCCGGAAATAGCTACTGCAAGCCGACAGGATGGCTCGGTGGCAGGGGAATTCTCTGCCCTCCACACAGATGACAACATCAGTGAACAGACGGTTCTCCCTGAACTCATTGAAGATCTGCAGGATGCTCTCAGAGTGAGAGGAACCAGAATTGAAGTCAAACACTTCATGACCCGTCAACTTTTGGTCCATTTCAAAGATTTTACGCTTGGTTGCGGGAGACTCACGAACTCCACCCTCCTCTCTGTTTAATCGACGTCCCAAAATGAGTACCATTGTTCAGTTGTGTGAGCACACAACAACTCAGAATGACTTAAATCACTTCCTGTAGAATACAAGATCACCAATTAGGGAACAATTTTGCAAGTCAAACAATACAAATAACATTTATTTATTTTTCCATTATATGTTCAAACTGACTAAAATTTACAAGGAATTCACCTGAATTGACTGTCAACAGTCTGTTTATTTGATGCCCAAGATAAATAACTCTTCCTGGTTCATAGTTTATGAACACATCCAGCATGTTCAACTTGCTCTTCACACTATTCTAGATTTTCCCTGCATCTGCAAATGGTGTAGCAACATGCACCCTCCTTATGTAAGCACATCCATCCTCATATCACCTGCCTTGCCCTCCTCCCCTCTGTCAGCCTCCCATGAACTTCTGTCTTTTTTAAAATTAGTTTCTAATCATGCCCAGACCACATTTAAGTCACACTCTCACGTTCTCTTTCTTACTTGCTGCTGATGGTATATTTCCCAACATTGGGCCAGGGCACAAGCCTAGACTAGCTCCCTCCATGCACCAGCCTCACACATCTCACAGTACCTGTCTACCTAAAAACCTTATTTATAACCTAGCTTTTGTCTCTATTCATGCTGCTCCCATAATTAGCACATCACTGAGCACCTGCTCTTTGCACAATAAGCGAACAAATCCATGGCCTCTTTATCTCACAGTTCCTTACCTTACCAGGCCTAACAGAAACATGGTTTTCTTCTACTTAGCACCTTTTAAAGTTCACAACCTTCCTCTTCTCCCCTTTGTACTTCCAAATTGCTATAATCTACCTGCCTCCTGGTCCAGCCACTCTATTTCTGGACTATTCTTGTTGGAACCAGGTAGACCAGCACCCAAATGGGAACAGACGTGTGCTAGAGTGGATAGACCCAGTAGCCCTGAATGGGTCAAGTAAAGTCCAACACGAAAAGTCCACAGCACCACGTCAGTAATATATAGCTCTTTTATTGTTTAAAAAGACAAAGAGATAGCCTTAACAGCGACAGACGCTGTTTCGGACAAGGTCCTTCCTCAAGCTGTATCAGGCTCTCTCTGAAATACAACATAATTGCCACTCTTATATATACAAGTCATCAGTGCACAACGACCAATCAGGACGCAGAGAGGACATGGAGGACCTAATGGGGAACTGCAAGGCAACCTAGAAAGTTACACCCACTATACCACAAGACCAATCACACTCAGTCCTAAGAATTTGAAATAGTTCTTACCTCCTCCCTCTAATTGACAAAGTATGGAGGACCTGATGGGAACTGCAGCTCGTCATGAGGTCACCATGACGTTCCAGGAAGTGTTTTTGGCATGACACACGGGGAGGGAGCTGCATTGGTCTTGTGGTATAGTGGGTGTAACTTTCTAGGTTGCCTTGCAGTTTCCCATCAGTTCCTCCATGTCCTTTCTGCGTCCTGATTGGTCGTTGTGCACTGATGACTTGTATATATAAGAGTGGCAATTATGTTGTATTTCAGAGAGAGCCTGATACAGCTTGAGGAAGGACCTTGTCTGAAACAGCGTCTGTCGCTATTATGGCTATCTCTTTGTCTTTTTAAACAATAAAAGAGCTATATATTACTGACGTGGTGCTGTGGACTTTTCGTGTTGGACTATTCTTGTTGTCTGCTGACATCCCTTTAGTCCCCATTGACACACACAGGACCATATGCAATAACAGTTTTCTCCAAGGTGATATATTCACGCTTTGTCTATAAAATACCTCTTAAACCACCAGCAGGCAAGAAAATACTCAAACAAATTCTGACAGTACGTCTTTCCTACTTTTTGGTACTTTTTAAATTCCAAAGTTCTGCAAAGTTATTGTAAAGAGAAGATGAAAAATGATCTCCTAGGAGAAAGCTCAGGAGAAAAAAAAAGCTAAATTCATATGGGCTACTTATGTCCAAGTTTCTTTCACTCACATAACAGAATAGTCCTTCGCAAGGGGCCCATATCGATGGCCACACCCTTGTCTTGAATTTACAGCTTCCATTCCCTATCTAATTTATTAACTCTTCTTTTTCCCTCTCCAAGTAAAATTTACCCAAATTCATCATCTATTTTGTGTCCCCAAAACCCCTTTGAGAAATCTCTAACACATGATGGAATATCTCCAACCTTGATCTTCAGGCTTCATCAGCCTCCCTGCATCGCTTGCTCACTTTACAATCTTCTTCTGACCATGAGCTAGCAGCTGCATACTGTCATAACGCATTTAATTCTGTATTTGATTTTGCTACTACTTTATTTACAGTCCACCATAACTGGGCCCACCATTATCCCTGGCTCACTGCTCAGTTTAAACTACTGATCCGTCCACAGCTCCTGGGTTACTACGCAGTACTGATGTAAGAAGGTTTTGCATGAGCATTTACAGAATTACAACAGGTTATGCCAAAAGTCAAACAGACCCTTCTAGTGGTCAAACATTAAACATCATACTTTTCCTCCAACATCCCACAATCCTATACAGATTTTAAGCACCTTTAAATTTCTGTTTTTGTCTCCTCCACCTCCTATTTCCTCCATTTTTGCCAGTCTCTTTGTATGCATACAGAAACCCTACACATTAATAACTTAGCAGGAATTGCAGTAGCATGCAGAACCAAATCAAGTACCCAATCAAGACCTCAAATTTATATAGGAACCAGAATACAGTAGGAGCTCTACTGCTGCAAGGGACCCCAATGTATTTGCTCTTGAGTATGTTGATAATTCATGTGCTGAAATCAGTATCACTGCAACAAAACCAAGGCACAGTATTTCTAGGTGGGCCCCCATCTTTTGATGGACCTGAAGAAGAGATTCCACCTTAAAATGCCATGCCTTGGTTTTGTTGCAGAGATACTGATCTTACTATGTGTATGTCACGATTGTGGAACTTTCCCCGTGATCAGCGCACAACGCGTGCGCTGACACGGCGGAGATCCTCCACAAGCGTATAATTTGCAGGAACCCAGCAAAAGGTGCTATGCACCTGTAGAGGGAAATTCCTGTCGGCAGATGGCGCTGGGGAGTGCAGAGGAACCAATCCTCTGTACCTCCACAAGTGCCAGACAGGAATTGTACGAAGCGCAGAACGCAATCGCAAGAGAGGCGATTGCGAATGAGATTGAGCAAAAGGTATAGGTTGTATGTGTGTGCGCCAATCCAGTCGCCACTCCGCGACCGCGCACACACAACAGCAGATACGAAATAGGAACGCGATCGCGAGAGGTGCGATCGCGAGACGTGACACAAGGCAGAACAGAATAGAATACGAGGGTAGCAAAGGCACAGCAAATACAATAAGGAGATACGGAAAATAACAACCGCTAGCTAACCGCGAACACCGCACTCATTCGCAACAGTGCACGCGGCTATGCGCGATCTCCACGTGATAAGCACAATAGAGACAAGCACGCCTAACTAACCATAAACAGACAAACATGAAACAGGGGACGCGAGCGCTTGCTTAACGGTTACCTCACCGAGCCTGTAGCAAGCGCAGCGGACAAGACAGACACACGAAAAACAAGAACTAGGCAGGAAGGATCCACCGCTCTTCCGCCAGAGCAAGTGTGATCCAAGCAGGAACACAGATCAGAAAGATCCACAGCCGCTAGCGGCTAGTGCGATCTCAGCAAGACAGAACGATTCGCTATCAACCACCGTTGGTGACAGCGCAATCGCGACCGACAAGACAGAACAGAAGGATCCCCAGCGCTCGCACAAAGTAGCTAGCGCGATCCCAGGAAACAGAACAGAAGGATCCCCAGCGCTAGCACAAAGTAGCTAGCGCGATCCCAGGAAACAGAACAGAAGAGATAGCTGGCAGCAACCGCTGCACCAGCTATACTCCAAGAACATAGATCAGAACCATTTCCTGTCAACCACCATAGGGACAGGACAATGGCAAACAGGCAAGACAAGACAGAACAGGCAATACAGATAATACAACCTGACTGGGCTAGAAGGGGAGCCTAAAGCAACCCCCAGGAATTAACTATACTAGATAGCAATGGCTGACACTCCAGCAGTGTCCATCAGGAACTGAGCATGGAAGGGAAATGACCAGCCAAGCATTCTGGGAAACATAAAGCTCTTATAGTGCCAGTCATCAAAGAAGGCAGGTAGGGGATTTGCATAACGAATGTATGCAAATTCCCCAGCAAGAGAACAGAACAGAAACTTGCAATGGAAAGACAGGTCTCTGTTCCAGAGACCTGCAGCCCACAGACTAGAGGAATGGACAAACAGCTGTCTGCCTGTGCAGCCAGCTGAGCGGATCATCACAATACCCCCCCTTCTAGGGATGGATTCCAGACATCCCTCAAGACTGGTAACATCACAAAACCCTAACTGAAGACTCATGAAGGTCAGGACAGCCCGACAAGGCCCAATTCCAGAGTCAGTCCATCCGAAACCGACCTCATCAGAAGCAGAAGCCACCGAAACATGCCCATCAGCACTGCAAGTCTCAGCGCAACACCCATCAGGACTGTGGACACCAGAGAAGAAGCCATCGACACCCTCCAGACAATACCCACCACCTTCCAAGGAGCGTCCAAGAATACCAAACCTGCCGCAATACCTGTTCGAAGTGTCCCTTACAACACCAAAGCCATTGCTGATCGCATTCAGGGCACCAAGCAAAACTTTTCCCGGAATCTCCCAGAACGCCTTGAAGCTCCGCAGAGATCCCAAGAAGCCAGAACGCTCACCAGGCTCACATGGAGAACCACCAAGAACCCCTATGGAACCTATGATCATTCCAGACTCAAAATTAGCAGGACACCCATCAAGATCAGGACTTTCAGGGACCACTTCTGGGCATGCAAGCAGGCAGGCTATATCAGAACATGTCTCCACAGAGGAAGCATCTGAGTACGCTGGTAACCGAGGCACACTTGGGCTTTCTGGGTCACAGAGCACATCGGGGTACACTAGTACAGGAGAAACCTCAGGACATGTCGGGGAACTGCCAACCTCAGAGTCCGACACGACAAGACCAAAACCAGTACCGGACAGAGAATCATCATGAGTGGAGGTCACAGGCACTGGTCTTTCAAAAGAAGACTCGGATTCAAATTCAGAATTTTCTGTAACTGTAATATCATCATTGACTACACATGAATGAAGCTCCACAAGAGCTGCAAAAGTAGTCAGCAAGGCAGCAATGCCTATTGAAGTGGGCAACACCTCAGAAGGACCTGGGGGGCAGGAGACATCTCCCACAAGTTCTGCACCCCTTGGGAGGAACTCGGAGACCTTTAGATCATCGAACAAGACCTCAGGAACATCATTTTTCAAGTTGTCTAAGAAGGATTCTGTACTATCCATGTTACAGGGCAAAACTGGAACTTTATTTTGAGAACAGGGCAGATGTCCCAGGGAAGGTTCCACCATAAACTGAGACTGAATTTCATCATCATGAGTGGAACGTACAGGAATATTCACTGGACCACACACTGACTCCCTAACTTTAATCTCACTGCACCCAGAACTCTGCGTAGTAGTCAAACTAGCTTGCAATTCCAAAACTGCAGAAAGACAGGTAAAAATAGCAGCAATACCTAGACGAGCCTCTAGGGGCAGGGCAGGAGATATTGTACAAGGCAATATTGACTCATCCAGAGTACAGGGTGGAGAGTCAAAACTTCCCTCAGAGCAAGAAAGGGACTCACAAATGTCAGTGTGATTGGACATCATATTGTTATTCATGGTACAGGGCAGGTTCAGAGAAAGCGTCTCTGAATAAGGCAAAGAGGGTTCAGCATCAGATTCGCAAAACCGAAGCGCTGTCTCACTCTTAGATTCAGCTAACAATGTCGAATCCGAGGAATCAGAACGCAAAACCTGCGAATCAAAATTCACTTTAGGTTGTGAAACTGACGCTTCTATAGCGCAAACCTCCGCGATCTGCGGAGCAGACTGCAAGGCATCTAGGACCGAAACGCTGGAGCAACTGTCCCCAGGCAACGGGCCCTTACAGGTGTGAACAGGGTGAGACAGAGACTCATCTGCAGAAGAAATAGTGACATCAACAGGACAAGCTTTATTAGGCATATTAATTTTACTTTTGACGCTGCACAGTCGAGAAACTTTCCCCATAGCAGGGTCACAGACGGAAGATCTCAAAGATCTGTTTCTAAATGACAAAGGATCCCACACATCCTTGAGGAAACTCTCATGCCGATCACAATCTGCAGGAACATCCGAGAAACAGGCATCAGATCGCACAGATTCAAACTGCACACTGTCAGGAGCGAATCCTTCAGGATTCGCACAGGAATCAACCACAGCGGCACACTCATTCATTTCAGATTGCACAAAGTCAAGACTCACATGCTTTACCCCAGAAAGGCAGGAACAATCATCCGACAACGATGTCTCTTTATTGGAATCAATTGGTTGGTGTGTGTGCAACTCATCCAAAATCGTTTGCCATACATAGATCACCAGATCCACATCATCCTTGTCACATTCATCAGAATCAATCAGAAGGTACATAGAGTCAAGACAAGCATTCAAGACATCTTCGCTTTTTGCGATGTAAAAATCGCAAAAGGCTTTCCAATCAAAATCGAATTCCTCCAGCAAGGCCCCAACATCCCAGGAAGCAAATGGGGGTTCAAACAGGCCAGTATCCAAATAATCTCCATAGGGGTGGAGTTCAGGAACAAGAACAGATTTTTTAACTGCTTTAATGTAGTGTGCGATCCTACCTATAGCAGGATCCACATAAGCTTTGGATTGGGGCAGAAAACCTGGAAACTGATCAGCAGATGCATTATAAACATCATTATCATACTGCATGGTTTTGCCCATTTCAGACTTGACAGAAATAACCTCTCTATCTGTGGTTGCCATGGGCAACGGATCTTTCCGCTGGGAAGCCTTCCTAGATCTTTTACGTTTAGACTTAGAGGCTTTGGATGGCTGCTTTATGGATGAAAGAGTAGATGGAACAGCTGATTGAGCTGCTGACAACAACTCATTAAGGGGGTATGGTAATTGAGGTAATCTCAGCCAATTGTGAATTAAAAAGGCCAAGAATTCCAGGGGTCTTTGACTCAGGGTGGTATGATCTAACACATCATAACCCCACATTGACATTTCGCCCCCCAACAGAATGTAGACCATTTGGGGGGCCCAGGTAGACACTGGGGTGCATTGGAATTCAGGGTTCGCTAACAGTTTCGTACACTCAGACAAAAAATCGTCTGCTAATTCAGGTTCAAGTTTTTTAAATCTCTTAAAGGTACAAGAGCCATATTCGACAAAATCGTACAAATCGGAAATTCCGTCTACACTGGGGTTTTGGGTTGGGCTGGTCATTCTGTCACGATTGTGGAACTTTCCCCGTGATCAGCGCACAACGCGTGCGCTGACACGGCGGAGATCCTCCACAAGCGTATAATTTGCAGGAACCCAGCAAAAGGTGCTATGCACCTGTAGAGGGAAATTCCTGTCGGCAGATGGCGCTGGGGAGTGCAGAGGAACCAATCCTCTGTACCTCCACAAGTGCCAGACAGGAATTGTACGAAGCGCAGAACGCAATCGCAAGAGAGGCGATTGCGAATGAGATTGAGCAAAAGGTATAGGTTGTATGTGTGTGCGCCAATCCAGTCGCCACTCCGCGACCGCGCACACACAACAGCAGATACGAAATAGGAACGCGATCGCGAGAGGTGCGATCGCGAGACGTGACACAAGGCAGAACAGAATAGAATACGAGGGTAGCAAAGGCACAGCAAATACAATAAGGAGATACGGAAAATAACAACCGCTAGCTAACCGCGAACACCGCACTCATTCGCAACAGTGCACGCGGTTATGCGCGATCTCCACGTGATAAGCACAATAGAGACAAGCACGCCTAACTAACCATAAACAGACAAACATGAAACAGGGGACGCGAGCGCTTGCTTAACGGTTACCTCACCGAGCCTGTAGCAAGCGCAGCGGACAAGACAGACACACGAAAAACAAGAACTAGGCAGGAAGGATCCACCGCTCTTCCGCCAGAGCAAGTGTGATCCAAGCAGGAACACAGATCAGAAAGATCCACAGCCGCTAACGCTAGCGGCTAGTGCGATCTCAGCAAGACAGAACGATTCGCTATCAACCGCCGTTGGTGACAGCGCAATCGCGACCGACAAGACAGAACAGAAGGATCCCCAGCGCTCGCACAAAGTAGCTAGCGCGATCCCAGGAAACAGAACAGAAGGATCCCCAGCGCTAGCACAAAGTAGCTAGCGCGATCCCAGGAAACAGAACAGAAGAGATAGCTGGCAGCAACCGCTGCACCAGCTATACTCCAAGAACATAGATCAGAACCATTTCCTGTCAACCACCATAGGGACAGGACAATGGCAAACAGGCAAGACAAGACAGAACAGGCAATACAGATAATACAACCTGACTGGGCTAGAAGGGGAGCCTAAAGCAACCCCCAGGAATTAACTATACTAGATAGCAATGGCTGACACTCCAGCAGTGTCCATCAGGAACTGAGCATGGAAGGGAAATGACCAGCCAAGCATTCTGGGAAACATAAAGCTCTTATAGTGCCAGTCATCAAAGAAGGCAGGTAGGGGATTTGCATAACGAATGTATGCAAATTCCCCAGCAAGAGAACAGAACAGAAACTTGCAATGGAAAGACAGGTCTCTGTTCCAGAGACCTGCAGCCCACAGACTAGAGGAATGGACAAACAGCTGTCTGCCTGTGCAGCCAGCTGAGCAGATCATCACAGTGTATTATCAAATGCTAATGAGCAAATAAATTGTGATGTTTCCCTTACTGCAGAAAGCTTGCATCTTGTTGTAGAGCCAACAACTTTGTTATCCTTCAAAGACAACCTTAGTAACATTACAAGAATCTTCACCCGGCAGCCTAGTCCTTACATTAAGACCCTAAATCTCCCCTCCACCTTAACTGCCTTCTCTCCATTAAGTAGGCACACCCTCTATTCCCTCATCTCTAAATCATATCCTGTTACCTTCCCACTTTTTTTCTATTCTTTCGCCTCATTTTTCAATTCTACTTTTCCATTACATCTGCACTAATCTCTTTTTTCAACCTATCTTTCTTCACAGGTATTTTGCCATTCCCATTTTAGCAAGCCCTCATAACACCTATACTCAAGAGACCATCTCTGCCATCCCCAATTACCAGTCATCTTCATCCCTTCTCTTTTCCAAACTACTTGAATCACATCTGTACTTAGACTTCATCACTTATTTCCTTTTTGCTCACCTCTAATTTGGCTTCCACTCAAGCATAGCCCTAGCCAAAGTAACCAATTGACAACTACAGTAAATCTAAACCATTCTACTCTGCACTAATTCTTCTCAATCTCTACTCAACTTTCAACACAGTTTACCATCCTCTGCTTCTCCAGTTCTTCTCCTCTCTGGCCATTCAAGGTCTCTTACCTCACCCTAATTTATATTCTCAATGATGCCATCATCTTTTCTGCTGGCAAGGTGAATCACTGTAGGGCACACAACTGAGTGGTTTTCAGCAGGCACGGTGAGTGGGGGGAATAAGGTCAGACGTCACAAAATATTAGGCAAGCTAGTTCTTTAGATAACGTTCGGGGGCTCCCATTCATACTCTAGAATCTCACCTGTACTGGTCTTTATCTTTAGTTTCAGTATGTTAGCTTGAAAGAACAATGCTCTCTCCCCTGGTGTGGTCTTTTTACTGCTGCATACTGTGGGTACATGTTTTCTACCTCTATGTACAATGACCTATTCAGTTGTGTATCAGCTGCATCCCATCATTGTTTTTGTAATTGTATAATGTACAGTATGTATCCTGTATTGTACAGCTCCATGAAAGATTTGACTGCTATATGAATCCAAAATAAATAATAACTTTGTGTCTTAAATGTGTTTCTTTAAATAGCACTGCCTATATCAAAAGCTTTAGCTCATGTTGCAAAGAATACTTAAGATCTTCAAAAAGTTATTTTCTAGCTTTGCTTTGAAACATAACAATCAAGATAAAGAGAAATCAAAGCTTATTAGGGGGCTCCATGTCTGAGGAAGGAAAGAAGAAAGAAAAAGAAACAATGATCCTTACACACAAATATTAAGACAAGATAATACAAGACAGTGCTTGTCATAGAGAAAAATCATCTGAAGGTTGCAGCAAAGTATTTTCTTCTAGCAGTTAAAATTTAAATTACTGCAGACCTGAACCTCCTTTAGACAGAAAGAAAAACTGTTGACTGAACTTCCAGGAAGTGTTACAGATTACCCAGCAAGCTCATGGTAAACCAGAACTCCTAGGAGTGTGTAAGGGGCTGAAAGGGAGCAAAAAAAACCCCTCCTTACTAATATGCTATGCAAAACAGAAGGTATATCTGGAGATGTATTTAGCTATCAGGGACAACAAAGAGATGATTTGCATATTCAGGAGTGATGCACTGTGGGATACCTCACATGCTCACTCCAATCTGAATAATTGCAATACCATCTGCCAGGGCCGGTTCAAGTAATAATTGGGCCCTAGGGCAAAATTAGCCTGGGGGGGCCCCCAACAGACACTCCCCAACCAAAAAGCGTCATTAGAGGCCCTTTGTTGCAGCCAAACTTCCCTCCTGGTCCCAAGAGCTGGCTGCTGACCCTCCCCCAATCACCTCCCATCTTAACAGACTCTGCAGAGTCCCTGGGGAGCAACAGTTAAGATGGGGGAGGGACACCTTGGGGGCCCCTACAGGCTCTGGGGCCCTGGGGCAATTGCCCTTTTTACCTACGGTAGCTCCGGCCCTGCCTTCTGCTTTAGGAAGGCAAACTTCTGTCTTCCGGCTTGAGCAGTGTAACTGCAGACATGCCATCTTTTGAGTTTGGAGTATGAGCACATAATAATAAGAGAGGGAAGATACTAAGATCACTAAAGCCTTCAACTCCCTGGAAGTATGAGGTACCTCCTGGGGCCCACCAAGAAGTTATATTTTCAGCTCTGATCCATAGTTATGTTACTGACTTTAGGTAAGCTTTGAAGTGTCACTTGTACGTTCTTACAAACAATAAAATAAATACAGATTCCCAAAACAAAACACATTTTTTATTTTTTTTTCAAGTAAGCCAGTCTGATTTTTCCCAGATACAGATGCTGACCTGTGTACTGACTGGAATTCATCAGGCTTGTTACTCCGTAAACAAAATTTTCCTCCCTTCACTTATCTAGTCTTATGGGCAAAAACAAATAAGAGAGCAAAACAAGACGACACTACCTATCCAGGCATCGCTAGTGATCCCTATAGGCCATGTAAGTGTTAACTTCATTTGTATATATGAGTGATATTTTCACCATATTCTCAGCCTCTGTTGTCCAGGTTTTTGACTGCTGCACCTATCAAAAGACACCTGTAGGGTTCTTTGAAATTTACCCATTTATAAAACAAATGGAAAAGCATTTGGCAGAAACTATTTTGTAGAAAGAGTCACCTTCTCAATGCATGCATCTATGTCTGATTATCACCTGAAGTCAGAAACATTGAAGAAAGGCCCTTAATTATTGATTATGAGAGATCTCCAGTTTAAAGTGGGCCTGAACTGTTGTACAGGACACAAGTAAACATAGAGAAATTCACCCTGCTTGTGTTTAAAGAGTAACTGTTAGCCCCAAAAATGAAATTTAAATCTCTATTGCAATGTTTTATTTACTTTTAAGGGAGCCAAAAAGGCAATGCAGAAGTTAAAAATCAATCTAATTTTTTTACTATGTAGCCTTTTCCCCAGGACGCAAAGCCGCATAACAGATACTGCTGAGCATGCAGAGCATGCCCATGTCTGCCCGACCCCCCTCTCCCCCCCAGGACCAGGTGCCGATATATTCTCACCCCAAACAGCTGACACGGAGAGTGAGCGGGAGAGGAGTACATCTACACACTTCCAGCGCCGCCACCGCAGAGCAGCCGCCGCCGTGCATCTCTCTCCTGCTCGTGATTCTCTCACATGTGACTCGGCGACGGCTGCTCTGCGGTGGCGGCGCTGAAAGTGTGTAGATGTACTCCGCTCCCGCTCTCTCTCCGTGTCAGCTGTTTGGGGTGAGAATATATCGGCACCTGGTCCTGGGGGGGAGAGGGGGGTCGGGCAGACATGGGCATGCTCTGCATGCTCAGCAGTATCTGTTATGCGGCTTTGCGTCCTGGGGAAAAGGCTACATAGTAAAAAAAATTAGATTGATTTTTAACTTCTGCATTGCCTTTTTGGCTCCCTTAAAAAGTAAATAAAACATTGCAATAGAGATTTAAATTTCATTTTTGGGGCTAACAGTTACTCTTTAAGAAGAGCCTGTCTAATTACCCCTCATCTGCAAGTAATCACGAGTGTAATTTGAGCTCTCAGCGGTGTCAGCTCAGAAATTCGTCAGAATCAACAGACACAGCTAATATGTAAACACAGGAGGTTAACCCTTTCTCTGCTTTCATGAAACCAGGAAGTAGACACACTGCAGATTTATTGCAGGCGTCCTGTAAGCTGTCACAAAGAAATGTTTTTCTTTAAAGGTTATTATGCTGGTGATTATCTTTTAGAGCAGAGAGGAAGTTCTGAGTTCAGGTCTGCTTTATTGAAGCCCGAGTAAAGTATCAATGCCGACATGTTGACCTGGGTTATACTGGACTTTGTGTGTTACTGTTTTTCTTACCAAATATGAACATTCTTTTAAAGAGAATCTGTATTGTTAAAATCGCTCAAAAGTAAACATACCAGTGCGTTAGGGGACATCTCCTATTACCCTCTGTCACAATTTCGCCGCTCCTCGCCGCATTAAAAGTTGTTAAAAACAGTTTTAAAAAGTTTGTTTGTAAACAAACAAAATGGCCACCAAAACAGGAAGTAGGTTGATGTACAGTATGTCCACACATAGAAAATACATCCATACACAACCAGGCTGTATACAGCATTCCTTTTGAATCTCAATAGATCATTTGTGTGTTTCTTTCCCCCATGCACTGAAGTTTCAGGCTGCTCGTTTCTTCCTGCAAACAGCTTTGCCCTTGTTTGTAATTCCTCAGTATGTGAAAGCCCAGCCAGCTCAGAGGACGATTTATCCAGCTGATTAGAGCAGCTTCTCTCTTCTCTCTTATCTAACTAACACACAGGCAGTGTGCAGAGAGGGGCCTGGAAGGGTGAGTTCATAGCAGAACCACAACACTGAAGAACTTGGCAGCCTTCCAGACACAGGCCGACAAGTCTGACAGGGGAAAGATACATTGATTTATTACAGAGACTGTCATAGTAGAAAGTGCTGCAGTAAGCCAGAACACATTAGAATAGCTTTTGGAACTTGTAGGATGATAAAAAACAGGATGCAATTTTTGTTACGGAGTCTCTTTAAAAATATTTTTCTTTCCTTCTGCACTGATTGGTGTGATTTCAACAGGATCGACAGCAGTTTCAGGGGATAAAGATTAGTTACGTCTGACCAGAGTGTTTAGCACTGAGGTTGCTGAGGGATATACCACATCCTTGCCCTCTGAAAACTATTATTACATAAGCTTGACTGAGATCATGTTTGGCACTGGGCCAATGAGTGTCCTCAAGTATAAGGTTTCAGATCATGATAGGACATGAAGGTCATGTGTTTAGCCTGGAGAAGTTAGAGGTGTGTTGTCAGTGCACTTATTGTTGTGAAAGACATTACACCTCCTCAGAAACAACTAACAGCAAAACACAGACCTTCTCGACTCCAGGCCAACACTCCTCACATCTTATACCCGTTACATGTCTATAAAGACTGTTTTGAGGCAGGCATGTTGCAGAATTCAAGAGGATACCTAGGAAATAACATTTATAATCTTTTAATGATAATGTTTTCAGAAATGAATATAACCGGGTCATTCAGTCTTCACAGTTCTCAGAACTAAGCTTTCTAAACAGATCAACACCTATTGA
This sequence comes from Hyperolius riggenbachi, assembly GCF_040937935.1. NCBI lineage: Eukaryota > Metazoa > Chordata > Amphibia > Anura > Hyperoliidae > Hyperolius > Hyperolius riggenbachi. The sequence goes on from NC_090649.1 coordinate 131,652,163, forward strand.
TACAGCTGAGTCATCAAGCCAGGATTGTGAAAGCACACAGGTTGTCTGGCTGCAGCAATGTATGCTGTTGAACAGACTCTATAGATTGGGCTTATTGCCTCTCTTAATTTTATACTTAAAGGAACACTGTAGGGGGGTCAGGGGAAAATGAGTTGAAGTTACCCGGGGCTTCTAATGGTCCCCCACAGACATCCTGTGCCCGCACAGCCACTCAGCAATGCTCCGGCCCCGCCTCTGGTTCACTTCTGGAATTTCAGACTTTAAAGTCTGAAAACCACTGCGCCTGCGTTGCCGTGTCCTCACTCCTGCTGATGTCATCAGGAGCGTACTGCGCAGGCCCCATAGGCAAACGCAGGGGGGTATTACAGCTGCCCAGAAACCCCCCTTAGACCAGGGCCGGTGCACTGACTGGGGACAGACACAAGTTGAGACACCAGAATATCACTGCCCCCTTTCTTTCCCTGCTACAGTTAACTTTGGATATAGGAGCAGCATATCTACAGAGCATGGAGCAGCAGCGTGTGTACAGAGCATGGAGCAGCAGCGTGTGTACAGAGCATGGAGCAGCAGCGTGTGTATAGAGCATGGAGCAGCAGTGTGTGTACAGAGCATGGAGCAGCAGCGTGTGTACAGAGCATAGAGCAGCAGCGCGTACAGAGCATGGAGCAGCAGTGTGTGTACAGAGCATGGAGCAGCAGTGTGTGTACAGAGCATGGAGCAGCTCTGGGGAACTTAACAGAGTCAAGTATGAGCACAGCCCTGCTGTGTAAATGCTTCACTTCCCCCTTCATAACCAATGTTGGCTGTCCTCGTTATTTGCATCCAAACTGCTCCTGATCGATCCCTTTGTTGATCGGGAGCAGATTGGTCATTTAGGAAATAATTGTCAGATCCTGCCAGTGGGATGGGAAATTGCATTATGTGTATCCAGTATGATGTCCTACCATATTATCATACTGTATTGTACGTGGCTGAGAGAGACCTTTCATGAATCCCCCCCCCCCCCCCCTTTGAAAATCCTGGGTTTGCCCCTGGGCCCAGTATGGTCTATGCCTGCGCTGTGCGCTCCTGGTGACATCAGGGGAAGCGAGGATACGGCAACGCAGGCGCAGTGGTTTTCAGACTTTAAAGTCTGAAATTCCAGAAGTGAACCGGAGGCGGGGCCGGATCATCGGTGAGTGGCTGCACGGGCACAGGATGCCTGCGGGGGACCATTAGAAGCCCCGGGTAAGTTCAACTCATTTTCCCCCGACCCCCCTACAGTGTCCCTTTAAAGCTGGTTCACATGTGCATCTGTGGGATGGCTGGTGGCAGCTCGTTTAGCTAATGCTTAATGCTTTCCTGCTACTGAACAGAAAAGTGTTCAGCATCGGTTCCCAGTGTTTTGATACCATTTCGTGTTTTGAGCCCTGCGTGGACACGGAACCACAAGAAAGCAGCCGCCGTGGCCGCTACATGTATCATCCAAGAAGAGTTGACGTGATCTACCACAACGCTTACATGAACAACCCGAAAAGCTGTTTTAAAACCACTTCCATTTGTTTGAATGGAAGAGCAGTTGATTCCTTTCAAACAGCGCTTTTGCCGCCCGCCAAAAAAGCAGCGTTTAACACCTGTCTGAACCTGCCCTTCGCCACCACCTGACTGCCTTAAAGGGAACCTTAAGTGGGAGGTATATGGAGGCTGCCATATTTATTTCCTATGAAACAATATCAGTTGCCTGGCCACCCAGTTGGTCTATTTGGCTGCAGTAGTGTCTGAGTAACAACAGAAACAAGCATGTGGCTAATCTTGTCAGATCTGACAATAATGTCAGAAACACCTGATCTACTGTATGTTTGTTCAGGTTCTATGGCTTAAGCTAGGTACACACGTGCCGATGTAACTTATCAATCGAGCCGCTGATGCGGCTCGGTTGATAAGATCCGACAGGTCCGATCTCGCCGCTGTTCGATTCCTTCGCGAGCGGACAATAGCGGGGAATCGAGCGGAAGATAAGCGGCGCGGCGGCGGGGAGGAGCGGGTATAGAATCCGACGCATGCGCAGACGAGCGGGGATGCGGCGGGTACGCACGGGGATGCGGAAGAGGTGATCCGGCGGTTAATCGAGCCGCCGGATCGCTCCGTTTAGATTTGGCTTAAAAGTATTAGAGGCAGAGGATTGGGGGGATAGCCAGGAAACTGGTACTGCTTAAAAGAAAAATAAATAAGGCAGCCCCATATTAATCGCCCTTACTTCAGATGCCCTTCAAGTAATATGAAGAGTCCTCTGCAGCCTGCTTTAGCAACAGATGGGGTGGAGGTTTGAAAAGCAATGCCATTATTCTATGGTTGTTGCCGCAAAAGCACAGATCTCTATTTAACTGTGTCAATTAAAGGATGGGGGGCAAAGGGGTACATTGCTATTGCAAGGGGGCGGGGCTGTAGGTTGCATTGGTATGTGTAAGTAACTGGCAGGTCCCAGATAGGGAATACTATTGACTTTCTACTGCACCATTGGTGGGCCTTGAGGACAGGGTTGGGGAACACTGCTCTAGAAGCATCTCCGATCCTTCTTGAGACTACTGCTGGTCGCTGGGACCCCGAGTGCAGGCATGTACCATGATGCCATCTTGCAGCTGTGCAGTGTGACTGCGCTTGTACACAGACAGCATCAAGACTGCATGAAGGAATTTGACAAGCCATTGTTGAATAAGTTCAGGCGGTCCCAGTCCTGGAACAGAGAGCTCGAGGGGAGGGGCAAAGCCTCCTAATTATCCATAGACTTCCCACTACTGAGGCATCTAACTTTTGTTTTTTCTTTGCCTGAAAATGGACCTGAACTCTTGCACAGGACAGAAGGAAAACATATAAAAATGTATGTATGCACCCTGTATGTATTTAGAGAGTTTATTCCCCCTCATCTGTGACTAAGCACAAGTTGTGATTTGATCTCTCAGCTGTGTCACGACAGAGAGCTAATTGGTAAACACAGGATGTTAACAATATGTCTACTTCCATGAAAGCAGGAAGTAGCCACACTGCAGATTAATTGCAGGATTGGTATCAGCTGTAACAAATACATTTTTTTTTCTGTGAAGGTAATTATGCTGTTGCATATCTTTTAGAGCAGAGAGGAAGTTCAGGTCCGCTTTAAAGTCCCGGGCCCTGTTTTAGTTTTTTCTATTGCGTTTTCTCACAGGAGATGCTTGTATATGCTATCAGACATATTTTCTGTCATCGGCAAGCAAAAATTTACTCAAAACTTTATTTATGTTTGATAATTGATTAGACAAGTTTCTTAAAGGGAATGTCTAGGCTAGATAAAAATAAAAAAAAAGATCTACTTACCCGGGGCTTCCTCCTGGCAGTTGCTTTGTCCCTCACTACAGCTCCGCTCTCAGCTGCTAGCTCCTGGTCCCCGATGGCAGCTGAAGGCGGAGCTGCGGCGAGGGACAGCTGCCAGGGCTGGAGGAAACCCTGGATAAGTAAATCTTTTTTTTAATCTAGCCTGGACATTTCCCTTAAAGGACAACTGAAGTGAGAGGGATATGGAGGCTGCCATATTTATATCCTTTTAAACAATACCAGTTGTCTGACTATCCTGCTGATCCTCTGCCTCTAATACTTTTAGCCATGCAGCTAACAAGCTTGCAGCAGATCAGGTGTTTCTGGCGTTATTGTCAGATCTGCAGCCAAATAGACCAGCAGAGCTGCCAGGCAACTGGTATTGTTTAAGAGAAAATAAATATGGCAGCCACCTTATCCCTCTCACTACAGTTGTCCTTTAAGAAGGAAATGAATATATATTTAACTTTTACCATGCTATGATATTTATTAAAGGAAGAGATCAGAAAAAATACAGTCATTAATGAGTCACATAACAAGACAAAGTATTCAGTTTTTATTATGCTTTCATTTACTGCTCCTAGCCTTAAGTAACCTGAAATGCAGTGCACCTTGCCTCTCCCCAGTTTCCAAATAGCTTTCCCACACACGTATTACCAATGCTCTCTTTACTCGGGGGATATGTCCTGACAGAGCGTGATCGACGTGTACCTTTAGGCTAAGGGCTACACCTCAAAGAATCAGAAAAACAAGATTATATTAAAAATGAGAAAATCAAGATAGCGAGATACATGAAATTTCCCTGAATATTAAGATAATCAGATGTACATTTCCGGTGTCTTATCATTTAACACAGTCATTGGAGTTGGATGAAATTCTAAGTTAAATTTTGTTCTAAACACAAGTAACGAATATGAAAGCGTTGAGGACTGGTACAATGTCATTTAAAGAAGAACTCCAGTGAAAATAATGTAATAAAAAAAGTGCTTCATTTTTACAATAATTGTGTATAAATGATTGAGTCAGTGTTTGCCCATTGTAAAATCTGTAACCAGCCATTTCCCACAATGCAACAAGGTTCACAGACAGGAAACTGCCAGGAGTATCATGGTCCTCAGAGTTTCTTGTTGGAGGGGTTTCACCACAATATCAGCCATACAGAGATCCTGATGAACCATTTGTGAAAAGAAATAGATTTATCGTAAAAGGGGGTATCGGCTACTGATTGGGATGAAGTTCAATTCTTTGTCATGGTTTCTCTTTAAAGGCATAATTACACTTCTCTGAAGCGAATAACATTGCCAGTTTGCCAGTTTCAGGATCAGACTGACTTGTAATTAAATTACTGAGCGACTAAAAGAGAATAAGTACTCTGATCCGAAACCCCCGCACCCCCCACCCAATGAATCAGATATGTTTTTGCATTGTTTACACAGCATAGTGCTACTCAAGTGAGGGCTGGTTCACATTGGGGCAATTTTTCATCGCTTTGCTAATCGCCGGCGATCAGCAAAGCGCTGCTACAATGTATCTCTATGGATACATTCACACTGCAGCGGTTGCGATTTCGATGAATCGAAAACGCGCTGCATGCTGCATTTTGGGGGCGATTGCTCTGTGATTCTCATTCTATTGACGGGGAATCACAAGCACAAATTGCGCTGAATTGTGACATTTTGCCTGCAAATCGCGATCACGGACCTGAATGTGATTGCGGGCAAAGCGCCAAGTGTGAACCGGCCCTCAATCTGTCAGTTCTGGTACAGCAACAGCAATCTTATCAATTAGCATCAAAGTGAAGCAAAAGGTTGAAGATTAACCCTTCCATCAACTTGGAAGCCAGTAATATGTTTTTGTGCCTCCAGGGAGGGAGGACTTCGATGATCGCTGCAGCGCCCATGTAGCAGGTGAGACGCACACTGCTGCTCTGTAAACTCTACAAAGCCAAACAGGGGCTGGGGAGCACAGGACTGGGAGTCCCCAATGACTGCCTGCGTCTGTGAGCACTTTCTTTCACTGCGCAGGTGCAGTTTGAAATTTGTACCTGCGCAGTTCAGAAATTGCTTTGTGCTGCTTGGGACAACTTCCGGGAACAAGGGGAGAAACAAGGGACGGGGAACAGAGGGACCCCGAGGACAGCAAGCAGAGCCAGGACACTCAAAAAGTGGTAATCTAGCCCACGCCCACCCTGAGCTTCATTCAGTATGTTTGCCTTTGGACCATCCAGGGGCTTTCCCTTACTTAAGTAAGTAGCTAACTTTTTTGATGTAACTTTGATAAAGTATTAGTTGTGTATATTTAGGACTACCTAAAGAAAACTAAGCAGCAGAAACTGCCAGCAGGTGGCTCTGTAGTCACCTGGGAGCGCAGTTATGGAATCACTCCTGTGCGCAGGTCCTTTGCATGACCTACTATTTTCATCTCGCACGATAGCTTTTTGAGGCCTGTATTGTTCCACCCATCAGTTTTCTTTACGACACTAGCAACCACAGATATAGAAAAACATCTTTGTTCTGTCAGATCATCTCATAAAACAGCCTTCAGAAACTGCTAAATAGTATTTACAGTCACTGGGGCAGAACAGGTATGTAAGCGAAGTGTAAACAACGGCAGGGAAATAACCTGTTAGCAGCCTCACAGACATCTGGTCTGCTGGAGCAAACAGAGAGGTATAGACTAAAGACTAAAGCTTTATTTAAACCCAGAGTTCAACAATCTCTACAGTCACAAGGTACTATGTGGCTTGAACCTTACTGTGGACATGGGAGTTCACTAAAAAGCTGGATCATGTGTTCAAGAACAAATATAATCCTAACATATACATTTCTGCTAACCCAGAGAGGGGAATTAAATCTGACCATTAAAAGACTGTAGCTCACCCACACTTTCCAGTGCCCATCCATAGTTTCTTTGCCTTCCTCCCTCACATTTTTTCCTAACACTAAGGAGATCCCCACCCCCAATTATACTCACAAAACCAAAGTGCTTGTGATGAGGTTAGTTCCTCCATTCTCCCGCCACCAGCTAGTTTCATTACCGCTGACTTGTAAGTAGTCGGCAACTGCGCCTGTGCGCCCCGGGCTATGCGTATCTTTTTTCGCATTACCATCCACTGCAAGACGGTAACGCAATAAAAAATATGCGCGGTCTGGGGAGCGCAGGCGCAGTTGCCGTCAACTTACAAGTCAGCGGTAATGAAACCTGCTGGCGGCGGGAAAACGGAGGATCATGCAGGACTGGCGCAGGACAGGACGACTGCTGGGGGCTTGGGGAAGCCCCAGGTAAGTGAAACTGTTTGTATTAATCTAATCTAATTCAGTTCCGCTTTAAGAATTCAAATATGTAAATGACAATTTCTCTGCCTATGGACTTGAGAGTTGAGCTGTAGTGTAAAGGTGCCCATGCATCAGGCGATGATGGACAGATTTGATTAAGAGACAAATCTCTCTCTATTCGAATCTGATTAGAGAGACTGGCTGCCCAAACACCGCAGGCCGATTCCCGATCGATTTCATGCTCAAATCAATTAGAAATCAGCCTTGTGACACCGCATCCACCGCCTCGCCGGCCCATGCTGTTCCCCCTAATATTAAATGTGCTCCCACGGTGCACTATACTTTACCTATCTGTGTCCTCCGCTAGCTTCAGGCTCTGTCTATACACACGCCCCACATGGGTGCTGGAGTAACATGGGCGCATGTGTGAGCCTGGAGCCAGCAGCAGACACAGGTAAAGTATAGCGCACTGAGCGGGCAAATTTGACATTAGGGGGGACAGTCCTAATATTGCTCATCATTACCGTCACGCACCTGATCGACCTCGACGGCTCGACATCATGCAGCATGTCCGATCTACATGCTCGGCCCGACATTGTGCCGACATCCTTCTACAAGACAGAAACCGGAACTTGTGCTGATGCGACTATGCATCCAAATCCCACTAGCCGGCATGATGACGAGCAGCATCAAAGACGAAGAAGAGCCAGGCTGGGACCAGGAAGAGCTGGCCCAACACCCGGCCCGGGTGTCGCCGGTAACGGGAGCCGCGGGAGGGATGTGGGCAGGAGCCAGGATGACGCCGGGGGACCTCGCGGCATACGGTGGGCCAGAGGGGGCCCAAGGTAAGTAAAATTTTTGATTTTAGGGGACTGCGCAGAATCCCTTTAATAGAACTACTTTTGCGTTATTTAAAAAAAAAAAGGATTATATTATACTAAAAGACACTGACACTAAAAAATAAGATGAAGAGCTACAAACGGACTAGTTAACCTTGAAGGCTTTTTTACATGTTCTTGATGGCTGGGTTTTACAGCCAGACTGGGCCTCACAGGCATGTTTCTTTGTAGTGGGCACCACTGTAACTGTAACTTCTAAAACTTCCCAGAAAGGTGAACAGGTATAAATTCTTTTAGTTTCTTTAATTTCTGAATACCGTGTAACACGATAGCACTGAGATCGCAGTCATATTAACTGTACATCTTCTACAAGTGACCTCATAATGTTTTTACTCTGTATGAGGTTATAAGAATAACCTGTTCTTCCTTCGAACACAAATATGTTTAGACTGGGATTATCTTTTCAGTGTGAACAGTAAATCAATTGAGACCAAACAAGACAGTCGAGTACTTATAGTTTTATCTCCTTCATGTCCCCATAAATCATCTTTCAAAGCATACAATAGCCTGATGTATTCAGCTTATGTGTATCGATGAATTGTGAATTATTGTAAAGGCTTTTCACTGAAAGAGAATGGCAAACGCAGGCCTAAATGATTTAAAAACAACAACAACACACACACAGTTGATTTCACAGTGTTGATACAGAGAGTTATTTCATAAAAGACCACCATCTTGAAAAATTATAATATTTAAAATAAAAGATATGTATAAAATGTAGATTGGTAAGAGAATAAAAGGTATTATAAATTACTTTTTTCCTATGTCGTCGTCAATTACAGTAGCAGGACTGTGGAGTTGGAAAAAAAAAATCATCCGACTCCTCATTTTATGAAACCACCAATTCCAACTCCAAGTACCCCAAATTGCTTTGACTCCTTGAATCTTGCAAGGCTATGGAATAGGTACAAAAATCATCTGACTACTCAGTTTATGTAACCACCGACTCCGACTCCAGGTACCCAAAAACTGCCCCGACTGTGATTCCACAGCCCTGTACAGTAAGTTACATAAATCTGACAGGTCTCACAGGTTTTCGAGTAGTCCAGTTTGTCACTGGGAATTCTCAAGGTTTTCTTTATTATCAAAAGCACTTACTGAATGGTAGTTGCTCAGTCCAACTGCTAAAATTGTGTGCAAATGAGTAGGGAGGCAGCTGGGATCTTAATATAAATCCTTTCCAAGGAGAACTTTTGCTCAGAAAATACTGAGAATCCCCCTTGAGGAGATGGACTAGTCCAAACCCTGTCAGATCTCTCAGATTTGTACTACCTACTGTAAGGCCTATGACCGACCAGCAGCGCTTTTGTAAGCGCTTGTGATTTGTAAAGCTCTTGCTAATGTAATGCTATGGAAGATTTAAAAAAAAAATCACATCCCTCAAGTGGGATCACATCCATAGCATTACATTAGCAAGAACTTTTCACATCATGAGTGCTTAGAAAAGCGCTGATAGTGAGTTCCAGTCCTTAGTGACAGCAGCAGAGAAGAAAAGTAATTTGTAGGAAACTTTAATCCAGGAGAAATACACCATGTATGTGTGCACATGTATTTTCAAATTTTTTTCCAATAGTGGTCCTTTAACTGAAAACCTCTGTAGAATAATGAAACATTGTGTGATCTTATTAGCAGAGGAAGGTGCATGAGATTCATTGATTTCTGTATTCCACTTAGTTTTTATGATTGGGTATATGCTGTTTATACTTCACAACACATAATGTGAACCTCATGTAGTAAAATAAAACACTAAAATATCTGTTATCCAAAATATATAGATATAATTTTCGCTTTGGTATTTTTCAAGGATTAGCCTAACTGTCCTGTACTATTGCTCCTGGCAGTTCTAGAGCCTTCAAAGTGTATCAGTGCTTACATACTCTTCACAAATTCCTTAACAATATATGAAAGTGCTGTCATAGCTTTGATGATCACATGGTTGTTGTACTTAAACTCAAAGCAAAATCTGAACTGAACTTTTGTCCCCTCAAATTCATGTATGCTTTATTCTTCATTTATAAGTATCATTGTTTAATTCATTAACAGTATAGCTAATCATCCTAGCAAGCTGGCCAGAGCTACAAAACATGTTGTCTCTGTTTTATGGGGGCTGTCATGTTGCTTTTTGCAAAGCTTGAAAATCTATGCCTCCGAGTTCCCTTGAGAGCAGAGTGTTTACACTAGAAAGTAGAGATAGTTAATGAGATGCTAATGATTTTGAATTGATGCGGTCTAGAATTGAATCAAAATCATCATCTACTGCTAGTGATTGGCCCAATTCCAAGCGGCATAAATTAACATAAAATGTACATATATTTTAAGTTATTTGCTTCTCTTTGACCATCTTTGCTAGCTTTGTATTCATTTTCACAGAAAAACTCAATAAATAAATGTTATAGCGCTGGACTCAGAGCTCTTGTTTAAACCACATGTTAACACATTAAAATACTACTGCTACTTCCATTTCAAAAATATCTCCAAATGCATCCCCTCCTTATACAAGAGGCCACTAAAATGCTTGTACATACTCTAGTCATTTCCCGTCTTGACTATCGTAACACCCAACTCTGTGTGGCCTACCAAAAAAACAAAAAGGCACTTTTCCAGTCCCTACTAAACTCTGCTGCTCATTTCATTCACCTCTCCCCCTGCTCCTCTGATACCACTCCTTTCTGCCAATGGAGGATTGGCTGCCATCTATCTGGTCCAAACTCCTATGGATATCATACAACGCTCTACATAAGCTGTCTTTGCCATACATTTCTTCATTATTTTAAAGATACTATCTTTTTACCAGAACCTTTGCTCCTCCCACAGTCCAGCTTAGTCACCTCCTCTCACTGTCACATCCAGGAATTCTCATGAGTGTCATCTCTTCTTTGGAGCTCTGTCTTACAGTCTATCCATCATGCTCCAAGCCTGGAAATCTTCAAATGCACCCTCAAGACATATCTCTTCAAAAGCTTATAATTTGTTATAGCTAGAATTTGAGGCACACTGCTTCATCCGCTAACCCCTTTGTCTCTTTCCCTAGTGTCTCCACCCCACTACCCTCTAGATTATAAGATCGCAATGGCAGGAACCTCCCCCTGTTCAGTTGTTCTTTTATCAAATGAACATGTGCCAGTATTGGTGATGATTTTAAAGCGCGATTTTCACCATAAAAATTAAATTTCAACAGCAACTGGTCTGAGAGTATTAAGTGATAAATATGCTAATCCTGCTTTCAAAACTTTCAATACCGTTTCTGCTGTTATGGTTTGGAGTTATCACATACTTAAGGAGCACTGGCCCTTTAGTAGTCAGTGCCAAACAGTTGCATGCTGGGAGTTCTTTTTATCTATAATATATTCCTCCTCTTCCATTTATTTCCCTGCCTAGCTGCTTATCTGAAACCTGATCCCCTGCTCACTTGTGTTTACAAGCAAGGCTGAGGTGACTCAGCGATTGGAGAAAAGAAAAAAAATAAAGAGCAGAAATGACATCAGGATTTAGCCTAAACTGTGGGCAAAAGACATGGTTCCCACCAGGAACAGAATTCTCTTCATTTACTATATAAAATTCACTGAAATCAAAACGTGGACAGTACAATACATGTGTTATGTAAGTAGATCAAGTATTTATCTACTTATATATGTGTTTTTTCCCTGACATAGTATGGCTAATCCTACTGCTTTAAACTACACATCAATTGTATCTTTTTGAATTTGTGTCATTGGATGTAATGGGTAATAGTGCTATGGAAGATGTTGGGACTATTTAAAGAAATTATAATAATTATCTCCTGAAAAAAGCAAGAGGTATGGGTGAATTTTATTTGTTAGTGGAACACATCAGCAGTTTTTGTTTCCTAAAATGGTCCTAAGTTCAAGAACACTTTTTCCTATTTGAAAAGGCCTAGAGGTAACCAAACATTCATCGTCTTCTGATCAATTAATAGAATAATCAATCAAAAAATATTTGATCAAGAAGAAATCGAACAGCTCCCCACTTACTACTATTATAATGTAGATTTCATCCAAATTTTCAATCGGATATCAAAGCGTTCAGAAAAGATATCATTAGTGCCAGCGCCATAATTGTTTTCTGTATCTATTGTTTCTTTTCTATACCTCCCTTCCTCCATGTTTGATAATATAACAGTACTGCGGAACATGTCATGCCACGGGCTGACAATCAGCTATTCAGGAAGCGGTGCATACCTTTCTCCCATTAATCTAGTGCAGGTTGAATGTTGATGTGCGTGGTCAAAAACAGTAAATCGACCAACAGTCGATCAAAAGCAGCTGAAATGATAGTCGGTTCCTTCGTAATAAACTGGAATTTTTCATCCTGTCCGATCGACAGAATTTCGATCCTCAGACCAATGTCGATCACTTTTTATCAATAAAACAGCCAAAATTGTATTCAATTCACCTGCCATTCAATTTAAGAATTGACTTTAAAGGTCAATTAAACACAAAAATCAATAAGTCATGATTAGCTTTAGAGTGTCCTGCACTGGATGCCTTCATAATCTAAAAGGTGACTTTGCTATTTGAAATACTCCTGAAGTTAAATAATACTGTGTGAGTTATGGCCATGGTGGGCTAGATTATCTGCTGCTGACCTTGTTCCTCCTGCCTGTTGTCTTAGTGGTCCTCCCTTTCACCCTCCTTTTTAGATTTGTCTGGCTCAGGGCCGGGCCGAGGCATAGGCTGGAGAGGCTCCAGCCTCAGGGCGCAGTGTAGGAGGGGGGCGCACAATTCATTCAGCTGTCATTCCTAATTGTGTATGAAGCAGTAAGAAATAAGAAAAGGGGATACATAGCAGTGACTGCAAGCCAGATAACTAGATATTAAGGTGTTGGGGAGGTTGTGGGCCCTGTGGCCCTCTTAGTCTAATAGCAAGCAGTGTGTGACAGCTGGGGTGGCAGGGATGGAGGGGCGCATTTTGGTGTCTCAACCTTGGGTGCTGGAGGACCTTGTCCCTGCTCTGGTCTGGCTCATTAAAATAATCTGAAGGAAGTGCCCATGGCTGCCTACAAGCAATCTGAACTTGGCATGTGCTAGTTTCAAACACCACATTTCTCACTGGGAATGCAGGGTTCAGAGCTTGCACCTGCCCAGCTTAGAATTGCTTGTTCCATTCCGGAAGTCTGTGGGTGGATAAGGTCCTAGAAGTGGGAACAGTATAAACCCCAGACAACGAGCCACAATAGAGTGTAAGAGAAGTATTAGAAGTAAGAGATCCTGAATCTCACTATTTTATATTCTCAGCACACTTTAGGTGTGCTTTAATCCCTTGAAGCATTTGATTCATCCATTGAGCTGCCACTTATCTTGTACTGAGCATTTTCTGCCCTAGATAGATCAATCGTTTCTTTGGCTGGGAGATACTTTGTTCCGGTTATGTCACATAAATAGCTGCCTGACTTTGGAGCAGGATATTACGGATGTTACAGTTTCTGTGTTGGTGTCTACTTGGCATGGCAATTAAACTGTCAGTGCAATCTTTTGTCTGTGCCTGCTCCTTCTTGCCCATCTGCATTACACATTCAAAACCACATAAAAAATATTTTTAGCCACTTAAGTAACAAATTAACTGTCTCACCAGATAACGGAGTACTTAAGAAATTAACTGTTATGGATTAAGATTTAAAGAGAAACAGAGGCCTAAATTTATAAAAAAAACAAAACAAAACAAACAAAAAAAACATACTTACCAAAGGAGAGGGAAGCAAGGAAACCTCTGGATACTAATGAGGCTTCCCTCGCTGTCCTCTGGCCCCCCCATTGCTGCTTTTAGGCCACCCAAGGTGATCGGGACCGCGCTCCTCTTCTAGCACAAGTGTGGCCATGCAGCAGCAGCTCAAGCATGGCGGTGTCTGCGCAGAGTTAATAATGCACAATCGGCTCAGGCTTACTGCATGCTTGTGCATGCGCATTACTGCCATGCTTGTGCTTGAAGAACACAGCCCCAATCAGATTACCTGGAGGGTCCGAGCTCGGCTCTTTTTAGGTAAATGTGTGATTTTGTACCCGAGCTTCGGACTCACAAGTGGAACCATGCTGTGGTATCTTCCCTATCTTCCTCTGAACTTCCAACAGGAACATAAAGATATAAGCCGAGAAGGTCCATCTTGGGAGATCGCAAAAGTGGAGGCCTGTACACACTTTAGATTTCCAATTACAGGAAAATATCAAATTTGTGGCTCAATTACGTGTGCCAGAATTATCATAAACATAAGATAGTGGTCCAATTAATATCATAACATTTTATGAAGAAATGAGATTATAACAATGAAGGCTAAATATGCCTGAGTGTTAACGTTTGTGTAAATCGAGGAAGCAGATAGTTGTCAGTAGAAACTGATGGTACACAGGGCCAGATTTGTACTCGTTACCAGCCAAGACCAGTCACCAGCCTCCCACCTTCAGTATAGGTAGCCAGATGACCCTCTCCCCCTCCAGTATAGGTAGCTAGATGTCGGTTTCCCTCCTTCCCTCCAGTATAGAAAGCAAGATGTCAGGGTCTTTTCCTTTTAGGAAAAGCTAGCTCCAAGGTCTCTTCTCCTCGTTTCAATACAAAGAGTGGTGGCAGCAAAATCACCTTAATTTCCACGGCAAAATAGATAACTTTATTTCACTGATTGTATATACATGTATGGGCACACCAGCCAATCTTAAAGAGAAACTCCAGTGAAAATAGTGTAATAAAAAAAGTGCTTAATTTTTACAATAATGATGTATAAATGATTTAGTCAGTGTTTACTCATTGTAAAATCTTAGCTCTACCTGATTTACCTTCTGCCATTTATGCACATGGTGACATTTTTACTGCTGGCAGGTGATGTCACTGGAAGGAGATGCTGTTTGCCTTTTTGGCATTTGGAAACAGTTATTTCCCACAATGCAACAAGGCTCTCACAATGTGATGTCAGAACCATGGTCCTGACATCACACTGTGGGAGGGGTTTCACCACAATATCAGCCATACAGAGACCCTGATGATCTATTTGAGAAAAGGAATCGATTTCTCATTGGAAAGGGGGTATCAGCTACTGATTGGGATATAGTTCAATTCTTGGGTACGATTTTTACTTTAAATGTTTACCGTGATCACAGCGGATTTGCCTCCAGAAGCCTCTAGTGGATGAGACCTGTATGATCTGTTTGACCGTACCCCCCTCCAGCATAGGTAGCCAGATGACCTTTTCCCCCCATTCCCTTTAGTACAGGTAGCCTGATGACTCCCCTCAGCCTCCAGTACAGGTAGCCAGATGACCCCCGTATTCCCCCTTCCAGTGTAGGTAGCCAGCTCCCCTCTGCACTGCAGCATCCGCCACTCACTCACCTCTACACTCATCTCCAGCGCAGAAGCTTCCTCTTCCCCTCTGTCTCCATCAGCTGCCATTGTGCATCTGTCCATGCACAGTGGTGGTTGATGGAGACAGAGTGTATGCCAGTCTGAACAAAAAATGTATCCTGAGCAGCAACAGCAGTTCCACAAAAACAAACTCAGTTCCTGATGTCTGCTGTTTCTGCTCATGGTTTTCAAACTTCAATACAATTTTTTTTAGCTGGAGATGCATAGTTTTAGGCAAACACAGCTGAGCGCTTTGATTATGGTATTTTAAGATATGGGCCTGCAGATGGGCTTTACACTTTGGTATCTGCAGAATCACACAAAGCTATAGACTGACAAGAGAGAATGCTATGTTGGCAAACAAGTACATTGCGAAAGTTCATGCCCTTTGGAAGCATGCATAATCAGCTGCATTCATTTTAATTTATTAGACAGCAAAAACTACTGGCACAAGATAGTCGTGCTTTTGTTTCCTCCCTCACAACAGCAGTCCACAAAGCAACATTTCTCTTGTATCTGGCTTTATTTTAGCCAGGGAAATTGTTGCAAAAAAATCACTTAATTTACTAACTGTTAGGATGACAAAAAGTTATTTATGACGTAAAGTAAACCTGCAACTTTAAATAATAAAAAAATGACAATACGGTGGCCTAGTGGTAATCACCCTAGCGGCTTTCCTAGCCCGTCTACTGCGCAGGCGCAAATGGCTCGTGCCTGCGCAGGTCAGACATGAGCTGCCTCAGCTATTTCCGCTGGAGCCTTAGCGTTCAGCATCTAGTGTTGATAAGATTTTCGAGAGGAGGGAGGAGCGGTACTTACCTTCTCCCGAGGTAGGGGCCCGTTTTTTCACTTCAAGTACAATTTAACATGACCTAGCGAACATTCACATTTTCTCCTGCATTTTCTCCTAGGTGATATTTTCAAACATTATCATTAATAAAATGCTTTTTAAGCCACCAGCTTGCAAGAAAATATTCAGAATAATGTTGACAGTACTTCCTACTTGTTGATACTTTTTCAATTGCAGAGTGCTGAAAAGTTATTTTAAACAGAAGATGAAACATGATCTCCTAGGAGAAAGCTAATACGAAAAAGTGAATTGAATAAGGGCCAGAGTTTTCAAACGCCGGTACCACCAAGACTGATCATATGACTATTATGGGGATTAGATTGTGAACCCCTCTGAGGGATAGTTAAGTGAGACAAAACTATGTACTCTGTACAGTGCTGCGGAAGATGAAGGCACTAACTAAAAACTAAATAATAATAAGCTTACAAAGCAGGCTGGCTTGTGGTCGGAGAGAACAGATCTAGTTGACCGGCATGCTTTTTATACCATAAAGGAGGAGTTAAAGGAAACCAGAACTGAAAATTAAAAGTCAAAATAAACATATACACGTTCTACTTACCTCCCATGTAGTCTACTCATCAATCTGTCTCTCCTCTCCTGCGTTCTGCTTGTCCACTGTGACCGATGGAATTCTCCAGCCTCCATTTTGAAAATGGCCATTACCCCATAACAGCTTCCTGATCAGCACACTGTCAAACAGTACATATTGCCCACTTGAGCCATAGGGAAACATTGAGATTACCTTGCTCATGAGTTGTCCTTTCGGTTATAACTGGCAGCAACTGATATATAACAAACAGAAACTGATACATTTCAGTTCTGACAAAATCTTGTCAGAAATGGAAGGAATCGTTGTAAGAAGAAAATGGTGAGCTTCTGAGCGGAACTGATTGCGAGGTAAGTATGTCATATTAATTTTCAGGTGCATCATGTGTAATTTTAAATAATTTTACTTGGTTCAAGTTTACTTTAAATATTTGAGACAGTTAGGCATTACCACTTCAGAGTGTTTAGTATTACAATGTATGTATTCATCCAATCAATGGAGTAACCCTTTAAGGAGATTACACTAAGCTTTATTCCTGTAACTGGCACAAGAATCACAAGGATTCAGTGAGAAAGGAGAGTATTTCAGATGCCTAGGCGGCATCATTTATATTTACCCTAGGGATTGGGTTGTTTAACATAGTGTTAGGAGGTGCAAGTCCACTTTAAAGCGTTTCTTTAAAAAGTGGTTTCCACATGTTTATAAAGGATGGGAACCACATTTTAACGGCAACACCCTAAGGCACACCCTCATAACATATATGCTTTACTGAATCCTCAAAAAACTTTCATATACAACATTGCCATGACAGAGTTAACCATGTAAGCATCTGTCATCCTTCAGAGACAAGACTAGTTAACGCTTGGATGGTTGGAGAGATGCGTTGGCACGATAGATGGAAATCTGCAAGTCAGGGCAAATCCCAACACAAATAAAATGCAAGACAGCACATTTTGAAAAGCAAAGTCGGTATTCTACATGTCAAATACCAATGTGCTGTTCTCAGAACACACCAATTACACATAACACAGAAATGGGATACAGGGAAATGGTGTAGACACAACTTACTACAGGATTATGGAAAGAGGATAAAAATAAGGAATTGGCCCTTGTTACCTACCGATTACAAGTCAATTTGACATCATCTTACAAGTGTTCCCACAATGAGTAATGTATATGCGAAAATATCAATACTCAAAGGGAACCTGAAGTGAAAATAAACTCATGAGATAATGAATTGTATGTGTAGTACAGCTAAGAAGCAGAACATTAGTAGCAAAGAAAAAGAGTCTCATATTGTTTTCCAATAAAGGAAGAGTTAGGATACTTCATTTGTTATCTATGTAAAAGAGCTTTTCTGAGCTCTTCGACCCAACTTGGGTCCAAAACAGTCCTGTTTTCTGAAGCACTGAAACAACCAAGAAACAGTGAGAGAAAGCATTAGATAAGGTTTTACTGCAGATAAGTTCAAAGGGTCATTAGCTCTGCACTGTTTTATAGTTTAAAGGAGCTATCAAGGAAAAAAACAACAAATGAGCTTTACTCACCTGGGGCTTTCTACAGCCCCTTGCAGCCGACTGTACCATGCTGTCGTCCTTACTGCGCCTGCGCGAATCACCACTGTCAATCATGGCCATGTGGTCTGTGGTGAACTGCGCAGTTGAGTTTAGCGCTGGAAAAGGGGGCTTTCAATTGTCTTTTTATGTCATTTAACTATTATTTATTAATTTATTTACTTTTTGCCTAGATGGGATGTGACTTTTACAGCCATTCAGTGGCCCTTATGTGACATCTCCTGGTTACTCACTGCATGCTTGTAGCAAAGAAAATAAACCACAAAAGACATATTAGCTGTTATCTTGCTCTTGATTTGCATTGCTATAGAGTGCTATAGAATGCACTTTTTGGCAATGTCCATTTTTGTGTTCAGTGGCAGTATATCTATGCCCTTTGAGACTTCATCTTAGTTCCAGGGGCATAGATATAAGTACTCCACCGCGATCGGCAGGCGATCAAAGTGCCTGTAACTAATGATCACCAGCAGAGCTGGTAGTCATTATGAAAGTGAAAGTAAAAACACATACATAACACCAGATGTCCGCACAATAAATAAATGCCCCCCATCCCCATTACCAAAATAAAACACTTGTTTTAAAAAAAAAAGGTCTCACCTTTTAATATATATATCATGAGGATATATTTCTGTTATTTTTCGAAATAGGGGCTTGTAATTAGTGATACAGTATAAATAGACACAAAAAATACACCTTTATTTCCAAAGATCATTTGGTGTGACAAGTAGCAATAAAGTTATTGGTGAATGAATGGGAGGGCTGAAATGTGAACATTGCTCTGATCCATAAGTGGAAAATAGCCTGTTGTGGTCAAGTGGTAATACCATCCAAATAGCTATACTATAAAGCATAACATGGATCAAAAATACCTATTTAGGCCTCGTTCACATCAGGGCCGTTTCTGTGCGCTTTTTACAGCGCACTGCCCTGTGCGATCAGCAAGGTATTTATTTTCCCATGTAACTAAATGTAGCTGGTTCACATCTATGCGCTGCGCTGAGCAGCGTTACAGAAACGTAGGGTTGCATGCATTTCTGTGCGTTGAGCTGGAAAGCGCACATCAATGCAAGTGAATGGGTGCGCTTTTTTAGCGCATAGAAGCGCATGCGTTTTTTACCCCTAATTGGAGAAAAAAATACATTTACATACAAAAACAAAGTTTTATTGACAACTGCTGCTGGTACAACAAGCAAAACGTGCTTTAAAGAAGCCCAGCGCAACGCACATAAACACGCACTAAAGCGCGCACAAGCGCATGCGTTTTTTACCACGCGCTTTCACACGTTTTTCAGCGCAGCAGATGTGAACGAGGCCTTAACGGCATTGGATAGAAAAAAAAAGTATCACTTTTTGTGTTAAAATTACTTTAGGCAGTCACACTCAGGCTTTGGTTATTCCTCTCAGTGGGTATGAGAGTTCACAGCTGCACCTGCCGGTAAACACTGGCTTAGGACAAACAGACACACATAGTATGACTCTACACAGGCTTTCATAACAAAAACTGCTCAGATGTATGATAATTTAAAGCTTATACATGGAAAGTAAGAAGGAGAGCGAGCAGCAGACATGGCTGATGGCATATGAGGATTGAACAATAGGGACTTGAATAAAGTCTTTCTACCTGTATTTCAAAGATTTTATTAACTGTAAAAATCGTGGAGTGGATGAGCACTCAGTAAAAGGAGAAATTCCTGCGTGTCCAAGCCAAAGGTCTCAGTACCAATGAGGCCCATACAGCATGCATACAAAAAGGGCTGGCACCACAGAATAAAAATAAGCTCTTTATAGAAATGCCATTAAAATGACATAATGTCATTTTAATGGCATTTCTATAAAGAGCTTATTTTTATTCTATGGTGCCAGCACTTTTTGTATGCAAAGATTTTATTAAACAATTTTGTAAATAAAATACATAATACGAAATCAGCAGATGACTCGCTTAAAGAGAACCAAGCTGGCGGATTACTGCAAAATACTGACATACTTCCTGATCCAGGGGCTAGCCGGATCAGGTAGAGTCACTCATCGCCACTCCTTTATGCTTCTTTTGGACAGTTTTGTTTTTTTGGGGGAAAAAAATAGCTGTGACCCCCGGTGGTCACGATATTGCAGCTCATAGCTCTCTGCTTCCCATCAGAGAGCAGAGAGGCTGGGTAGGGGTGGGAGAGAGGTGAGGAAGGACAGAGGCAGGGATCAGACATTCCTAATGCTGGAGGGGGCGTTATGCAGGAGTGCCTTTCCTACAGAGGAAATCCCTTGCTCTATTAGGGCCCATTTCCACTAGCGGGAAGATGCGATGTGATGATATGATGCGGAAGTCCAGAGGAAGCCATTTGTAATTTCTTATGCAAATCAGATGTGATCTGAGAGAAGCAGCATGCATCCGATTCTTTTCTCCTGTTGCGTCGCATCATATTGCAAAATTTGCAAGCAATGGAAAGTGCTCCATTGACTTGCATTGGTTCTGTTTGGATGTGATGCGATGATTGCATCACAGCTAGTGGAAACTGGCCCTTAGGCTACTGACAAGCTGCTGTCAGTAGATTTGTGGGCGGGCAGCTGAGAGAAGGGGGCAAAGTTATCAGCAAGGGATTTACACGAAATGGTGGAGAAGGATCAGAGGGGGGGGGGGGGGTAAGGGTTAATAATGAGAAAAGAAGGTTTAGTGGAAGGGGATATGTAAGGGATAAGCAATCGATGGGGCACATGAACCAAAATAACGTTGCACTGGCAAAACACCAGGGTATTCGGAATTCATCAACTCTACACCATGCCAAATCCACCAGCATCAAACCGACACATACCTGGATACTTATTCTGTAACTCTTCTCTTCTGAAGTCTGCCAAATGTGGCCCAGTTCCATTAATCTAGTTGTGAGACACATGCTGTGGAACTATTGCGGTACTGCACTAATGCCCTCTCAATGCTAGCCAAATCTTGGTGAAACAGCTAGCCCCCTATAATATCTTGCCAAACCCCCTCTCGCCAGAGCTGGATCATCCACAAGGTAAACTTAGGCAGTTTCCTAGGGCCTGGAGAGAGTTTAGGGGCCTGGTGGATGCTAGCCCCCGCCAAATCCTATTAAAAAAAGCCAGGTGGGCAAAAACTGCTATCTTTCCTAGGGCCCCATTTAATCTTAATCCTTTTCTGTCTCTTGCTGAACTGCATAGCAGATGAAAAACAAACAGGCACAGTTGCAACAGATAAGCAAACACAAGCTCAACAATATGGATTTTAAAACCTGGTATGTCCCCTTTACCCCAGTTTCCACGGTTCAGATAGAGTTCAATCTCTACTCTGTTGTCCTTGGCTCTTGTGCTTTTCAGGAACCTAACGCAGGGCCCACATCCCAAAGATAACACATAAACAGATGAGCAGATGTGACTGTTGACTGATTATACAGATCACCTGTAATGTGTGCATGAACAAAAATCGTTTCATCTGGTATCTTAAGCACACAGCATCTGTGCTTCAAACCCTGAGGCAGTAACAGTTGTCTGTCCTTTTTTTTAGTTGAAGAATAGCATAAAGTCTACAAATCAATCCCCACCCTGTAACTGACTCCACATATTCAAATACAAAAGAAAAAAACATTTGTATGCAGATCAGTAGGAAAAAATGAACCAGCCTGTCAAAAATGAATATATTACAGGAAAGTACTCAAGCAAACTTTGAATAGTACAACCTTGGTTTCACTGGCTTAACAATAGGGCCTGCAGCCCCTGCCCCCGCGGGGGGCCGTTACGGGGGGCTGGAGGGGTTGCAGCATGAGCGGAGAGCTATGGCCACATTCGGTGGGGAGGGGGGACGGAAGTCGCGTCAGAGGCTAGATAGAGGAACTTCCACGCTGGAGCGCATGGAAGGTATGTAACTGCCGCTGCCCGCCGCCTGCATACCCAAATGTATTGATGCTGTAGGGGAGCGCAGAGGGGAGAGCCCGAATGTGGCCATAGCTCTCTCCTCATGCTGCGACCCCTCCAGCCCCCCAAAATGGCCCCGATCGGGCCCGGGGGGGCGCTCAGAATTTCTGCAGGGGGGGCCCGGTGGGGCCTAGTTACGCCCCTGCTTGGTTTGCGAGCATAATTCGTTCCGAAAACATGCTTGTAATCCAAAAGCTCTCTTACGGTATATCAAAGCTAATTTCCCTATAAGAATTAATGTAAATTCAAGTGATTCGTTCCACAATCCAAAAACATTTATAGAAAAATATTTAATATAAAGGTCTGTAGTGTATAAAATAAAGATGTAAACAAGACTTTCACTATAACAACTGTAACAGAATCCTTGCTATCTGTTGGCTTGCCCCAACCTTTTTTGTGTGTGGCTTTAACAAGGAACTTATCCAATAACAGTTGCTGTTGGTTACTTTGAGGATTTCACGGAAACTTTGTACAGTCCCTACACTTAGATTAAAGGAAACCAGAGACCACAAGAAGTAAAGATTTGATACTTACCCAGGGCTTCCTCCAGCCCCATAAGCACGTCTCACGCTGTCCTCCCGCGGTCTGCCATTCAGCCCTGGTAACAGCTCAGTCACGTCCAGTCTTGGTCTTCTGCACTTACACGGGAAGCCCTGGGTAAGTATCAAACCTTTACTTCTTGTGATCTCTGGTTCACTTTAAGGACAATTCTGTGTGTCAAAGGGAGAAGAACTGTCTCCCTCGTTCATGACAACGTGACGCATGTAAACATTCTTTGCTTGTATATCAAGATGTTTCTTGTATATCAAGTCAAATTTCACAAACATTTTTGCTTGTATTTCAAAGCGCTCTCAAACCAAGTTACTCTCAATCCAAGGTTTTACTATGCTGACTTTGGTACAGGGAAGCCTCTGGATTCTCCAGGGGCTTTCCACATCCTCCATAAGACCATTGATCCAGCGCTTGAAAGTTCGAACGGCTCCTTCCTGCTGCACAGATGTGACGCGGCCTGTGCCTGTGCAGTGTGGCCATGCTCATTCAGATGGGTGAATGACACACAGGGCCACACACACCCCTCAACAAGCTCGTCAGGAGCATTCAGGGGTCCCAGCGCTGAATCAGTGGAGGCGAGGGGGACGGGGGAAGCCTCTGCATACCTAGAGACATCCCTTTACTGAAGTGTCTAAAACGCTAAGTGTGGCACTTTTTTCCCTACAGGTACACTTTAAAAATATATGATGGGTACGATCTGATGTAATGTAGTTAGAACAGCTTAAAGAAAACTTGAGAAGTAGAAAAGGTTAAAAGTTACATACTTAGCTAAGTAGTGTGGAGCCTCTGGATGGTCCACAGGCTCCTCAGATCCTCCTCATTCCCACTGCTGCTGCCCGGGGCCTACTTCATTTTGAGGCCATGTATTTCATATTTGAGTAGCTTGCATTGTACATACAAAGCAAATGTTGCCTATTATACCATATGCCTTACAGGCTGGTCTTTATGATATATCATCTGGCTGTAAAGATGGCCATACAGTGGAAGATGGCCACTATATTTGACCAACAGATAGATCCCTCTCTGACTGAAATCTGATCTACTGCTCTCTTCCCGTATCCTGTCTCCATCCGCACCGGCAGCCTGTTCCCCTTGACCCGCCTGCATGTATGTTACCAGTCCATGTACATGCCGCAAGGTCAAGGGGTACATGCGCCCCAGCGAGGATGGAGAGAGGACACGGGAGGAGTGTGCCGGTGGACAGGGGAGTGCCTGCTCCACTGCCAACACTCTGCATGGGCCCAGGGGAGCACTATGTTAAATTGGGAGAGACCGGCCCACATTTAAGCACGATCTTTTGTGTCCAGGAGTGATTGATAGTTTCGCTTGAATTGGAAAGCTATCATTAGGAGGCCCTGTGTGGTAGCATCAATCACCAGCAGGTTCAATCCCAGCGATCCAATCTGCCAGAGAAAATCTACAAGTGTATGGGCACCTTTAGCTTCTATCAAACTTTTCTCACAGAAACCACCTACCAAGAGTCTCTCTGACATTTATTAAAGGGGAACTGTAGTGAGAGGTATACGGAGGCTGCCATATTTATTTCCTTTTTAGCAATACTAGTTGCCTGGCAACCCTGCTGACCCTCTAATACTATGATCCATAGCCCCTGAACAAGCATGCAGCAGATCAGGTGTTTCAGACTTCAAGTCAGATCTGACAAGACTAGCTGCATGCTTGTTTCTGGCGTTATTCAGACACTACTGCAGAGAAATAGACCAGGAGGGCTGCCAGGCAACTGGTAATGATTAAAAGAAAATAAATATGGCAGCCTCCATATACCTCTTACTTCAGTTCCCCTTTAAGATAAATTATACTTGGGAGGCGGTACACGGCAGTGCACCACGCCAGTGTGAAAGGGCCCCTAAAACTAACCGTTCTCTGACACTAACTTGACCTTCCTGAAACCTAAAAGTTGAAGTATTTACCTATCGCCATGTGAAGCTCTGATCATTGTGTTCTCTGGCACTGCACCAATATATTCTGCCTCCCCTCTGCATCTACTCCCAAACTACAGTAGAAGTAATACTAGTAAACAAGAACTGCTTCCAGATCAGAGAACATGTGCCAAAACTCACTTTTTCCATCCACATCCGGCAAAAAGTCAGGAACTCAGTAACGGTGATAGCTGGGGAAACCGGTTTGTGGAAGGAATCAGGATGTGTACACAAAGAGTAGCCTACTAGGTCTGTCCATAAGAGAAACATCAAGTTCACAGCTCTTATAACTTGGTATACAGTGGTCCGGAGGCTGTGAATTGTGAGAGTTACAGCTGTAGGCCTGTAGCAGATGTGAGTAGAAGTTCCAGGTCCAGACACAGCCACTAACCATTGTGGCACTGTGTAACACAAACATGCCTTCCAAGGGTAACTTGTACAGAATGTAAATTGGATGGAATTTTACTGATAAAATGGAGCAATATAGTTAAAATATTAGTTACACTTTAACGTAAAGTATACATATATTGTATGTACTTATAGCATGATCTAAAAAGTTCTGATACAATTGGGCAAAACACGACCAGCTAAGCCAATACTGTCAGGACTTTTGTAAAGACTTACACCTTGACATAAGCCTCATATACGTAACAAAGTAGATTAAGGAGGCACTGTACCTTTAAGGTTCCCTTTATTGGTCAGCAGGGCAACGCTATAACTTATATAAATGTATAGCCTCTAACGAAGCGATACACTCTCAAAACAGCTTCATTCTGATACCCCCACTGTTGACCAGCTGGCCAATAAAGAGAGTTTTAAAGGCACGGTAAGCTGTCCTATACTCCCTGCAAGCTTTAAGTACCAGACTTTTGTCTTCAGTCTCTGAAACTAAGCTTTAAAAACATTTAATTCTGTTTTCACCAAAACTGATCTTTCATGATGATCTTGGGTGACAGTTTAGCAACAATTATTCAATTATTGTACAGACATGCCTGTTAAGCTTTTTGCAGGGCGGTATGTTCTGTCCTATAAAGGAGAGAGGGGAAAAAATGGAAGGGGTGGACAAGAAGGAGGTACCCCACTAGCAGATGTTGGGGAACATAGATACAGATGGCTGTTCTATGGGCCATTGATCTGCCACCACTCTCGAGCTGCTGCCAATATATATCTCTTCCATCCGGGAATGATCGAACGAGTCTATCAATTTCAGGCTGAAAATCGGTCACCTAATTGATCCACTGGGCCGGCTGCTGCATCAATTACTAGCAGATTTGAACAGAGTGACCAAATTGGCCAGATATCTGTGGGAAACATCAATGAGTGTATGGCCACCTTTAGTGGCTGCTCTTCACCACATTGCTCATTAGGTCAGAGGACAATATTGCACAAATAAATCTGGACTACAGAATAAAGCTAGACACACAGAGATTCAATGTTTTGTGATCATGTGACAGACACAGAATGCATTGTACGGCTGCTGCCACATGATTGAGGTCGATCCTGCTGGGCGACACAAACTGCAGGCGACGTGTGTGCTCGTTTATGCACCTCATCTTCTTGTACAGATGTTTTCTTAGCCTCGTGTAGACACTAATAGAGGTTGTTTTTTTATACTACTATGTACTTACACCTTGATTACATGATGTCTAATAAGTCATTTTAGGTTATCTGTTTAGGAATACCTACTCAAGCAACTTCCTATACCAGAGCTGTAGGCTACAATCTTCTAAGACTTCAGTCTGTGCCCACTCTCTAGGCTGGAGGATGGCTTTAACCACTCTGCGACCCCTTAATGCCTAGGGGCGGCCGCAGAGTGGCTCCCCCAGGACCAAGTGGCTCCCCCACGATCTAGCGCAGCGCTGTACTGGGGACAGCCCTTTCACTTGGCTATCCCTCTGATTGGCTCTCAATCTAATCCCTCTCATAGGCTGATGCCTATGAGAGGATATTGTAGTGATTGGATCTCGGGGGGAGGGATAAAATAAAAAATAACAGCCGTTTTTATTAAGAAAAAAATAACAATAAAACTTATTTTTAAAAACTTACATCGCAGCAGCAATCAGATCCCACTACAGAAAGTGTAGCCCTTTCAGGGAACAGAATGTGATGTGGTAATGTATTTACATGTGTAATGTAATATTGGTAGGTTAGCCACTGTAGAACCAAATAGGTGCATTAGATGGCGCACGCGAGCATATAGTCGCTTTCACCTGCCGGTTGCTTAGCAACCTTGAGTCTTATGGGAGAAAAGCGCTTTACAAATGTTATTGTATTGTATTGTTACCTAGGCATAGAGCGGGGAAGCTTCTGGAAACAGCGTGAGAGGCCGCGCAGGCGCAGAGGACAGCAGGGTGCGCAACATAGGCTGAAGAAACTGGTTATAACCAGTTTTCCTCACAGCGCAGTCAGTCAGGCAGCAGTGAGCGAGGGGAGCGGAGGCTCGCATTTAAGTCAGTGCCTGGTGGATTCCTCTCAGTCGGGGCAGAACAGAGATTCAAATCGGGTTACAAAAGCTCTGTTGGTGGGAAGAAAAGGAGGTAAGATTCATTTGGCTGCTAAGTTGTATGGCCAAGTAATAAACTGTTAAAGCTGCAGAGTGTTGAATTGTAAAAACATCACCCGGTCACTAGGGGGGTATATACCTGTGGTCCTCAAGAGGTTAATCTACTTATTTAATGGAAAAAAAAAGCCTGGAAATTCTATCAGGATATCTTACCACTGGATCCTTCCTAAGTAGCAATCCATTTTACCCTATTGTATACTGTAAATTAAGAGAAGTGTCCGGGCACTGTACTAAATTCGGCTTTATTCTATGTTGTCAGCAAACAACGTCCATGTGGCAGATGCCTGCATAACATCAGAGACAGGTGGAGGAGATGGATACAAGGGTGAGGAGTGGATGGGGCACAACAGCTGTTTTGCGTTACAGAAAGGCTTGCTCATGTGCTAATCCAGGCAGCTCAAAATCTAAACCTTACTATAGTCATACTCTAATGCCCCCTTCACAGTTTGAGGCTGTTATAAACTGTTCTAATCACCTTTTTCTGGCACCAGCAACTTCTTATAGTTGCGTCTCACGGACTGTGAGATAACTTGACTCTCAACACAGCAAGCAGGAGATAGACTTTCTCAGGCTTCTTCAATATTCACGTTATTTATTCAGGAAACAGAAATACAGATAGATACAGTTCATCATATCCTAGCCACGCCAATCTTCATGTTGCGTTACAAGCTTCTTGATTAAACTTCCTGCTGAAGTCAATCAGGTACCTTCTTTCTAACCTACGTTACACTAGACTACCTATGTACAGCATACATCATATCAGATTACAGAAAAGAATGAAATACTTAGAGGTTCCAGTCAGCATTTAGAGCTAGTGTGAAAGTAAGAAGCAGAGTGAGCTCCCATCGCTAACTCAGGCTTTAATACCGACTAGGAAAGAGTTAAATATGACATCATCTTCGCCATCCCCTAGATCAGACTATTGGTGGACCCCCTCGTGGTGTCATCATACACACCTACTCGATTAATATTCAATGAGGCTTTTGACCTACATACAAGAATTTCGGTATTTAGTAAATATGGCTGATGTTTATTGCTCTAGTGGTGTACATGCACAGGTCAGGGAGACCTGTGGCCTTGTCCATAGAACAGCTTCTTGGTATGTTCTGGTTCTGCTGACAGAACTGCAGATTTTCTCTCTAAGAGAAAATCCCCTTAAAGGGCAGGTCTGCTCCCCAAGCCTTTTTGACTAACTCAGTCCAAATAACTGAGGCCTACTTAAATTATAACAGAGGCCAATACTAAGGGAACCACTTCATTCATCAGTATGCTTTTGGGATGTATGTAATAGAACTGGTGGAGTTTATACATTTGGGGAATGTTGTTACCAGAGATGATGGTTCAGAAGATGATGTGAAAACATTGAACAAAGAAAGCAAATGTAGCATTTATCCAGCTGTAACCTATATAGAGAAATAAAAACATCTCGAAAAGTTTTTTCAGTAAGCATTTTTTAGTACTAATGTAAAAGGAGTCCTTTTATATGCATTACCACAAAAATCCAGATCCAACCACTAATAGAAATTCAGTTAGAAAGGGACGTGGGATTAGATAGGCCACACAATCAGAAATGGAGAGGAATCTATAGAAAAAACAGTCCTAGAACGGAATCCACAGGGAAGGGGACCTTCTCGGAAAACATGGAGAAGATCGATGGAACAAAATTAGAAGGATATTGTAAGGCTTGGTGGTGTATTCTCCACAGTCAGCATGCAACGCATGAGCTGGCGTGGAGGAGGTACACACACCAGCACAAGGAAACAGGCTATCCCTAGTATAGTGGAG
This sequence comes from Hyperolius riggenbachi, assembly GCF_040937935.1. Taxonomy (NCBI): domain Eukaryota; kingdom Metazoa; phylum Chordata; class Amphibia; order Anura; family Hyperoliidae; genus Hyperolius; species Hyperolius riggenbachi. Next base: position 131,680,737 of record NC_090649.1, read on the forward strand.
GGGAGGACTGACTCCAATAGGAGATTGTGGCGCACAGAGCCGGTGCAGATCTGACAGCCACAAACAATGCTTTCGTTATAACGTATCAGCGCAAAGTAGCGCTGAGCGCATAAACCAGAACTGAGGAGATCAGGACAGGTAGACAGAATGAACGCTTGCTAGCTAGCGGCTACTTAGCGACAGCAAGCGTCCAAAACCAGACAGACTGGAATGAGGCAGCCAATGCGATGCGGCGATGGCGTGCCTCACAAAGACAGGACAGGATAGTCAGGAAATAGCAGGATTAAGATAGATGAACGTAACACAGATAAATATACAATAAGTATGATTCCCTAGCGTATTACAATTACAGCTATCAATAAAACTATTTGTAACTTCTGACTAACATATGTATATATCGGCAATGAACCGACATATGACATAAGCAGGAACGCTGACTAGGACTGGAGTAATACAGGGGACAGGACTCAGAAGGATTCGCTATCTCTTCGCAGAGATGAACGCAATACACAAACGGTAACAGGACAGGATTCAGAAGGATTCGTTATCTCTTCGCAGAGATGAACGCAATCCACAAACAGTAACAGAACAGGATTCAGAAGGATTCGTTATCTCTTCGCAGAGATGAACGCAATTCACAAACGGTAACAGGACAGGATTCAGAAGGATTCGTTATCTCCTCGCAGAGATGAACGCAATCCACAAACGGTAACCAGGAGCAGGGTAACTACCTCAGCACGGGTGGTCACGGTACGCGCAACCTACCAAAACGTGCTGGAAAGCTGACTAACTGCACACAGGATATAAACAGTTCGTGTACGTATACATCAGCGACACTGATGTATCAACGTAACACGAATACAAGGAAAATAATAAACGTGCTGGTATGCATATATATGGGCAATGAACCAATATATGATGCAAAACCAGCAAAGTATCTTTAGAACAAGAACCACGATCGGGGGCTGAAGCGACAGCAAGACGGGCTTAACTGAAGCTATGAAAACCCAAGGAAACCCTGCAGGAAGCAGATCTTTATACTGAGGTCATCCAATGGGAGCAGACATGCAGATTCCCACACAGGTGAATGATAATCAGTCACAAGCTGACAGCAGGGAAAGGCAGACAAAGCTATGCAGCTTGCATGGAAATAGATCAGAACTGCCTGAGCTGCAGCACTACTGCTTCCAGCAATACCTGCTGCAGCAGCGATCATTACAGATATGAGGAATGAGATCTAAAGAATAGCAATAAACAGACCTAAATGGAGAGACTTCACAGATGCCCTATGCTCCACTAGGAGTTAACCTATAAGCAACTTCAATAGAGTTATCTCGTTTGAGATAAGTGCACTCCTTTTGACCTCAGTTGGCATAACTTGATGTTTGCTGTAAATTCTTGGAATGGTTTGATCTCTCTATACTAGCTCAAAATATAGAAACTGAAAGCAGAAGTCCTCTGTTATTGTCTCACTCTTCCCCCTAGTGACAAGTGGCTGTAAATACACATTACAGCAGTACTAATTAGAAGCAGAGCAATGTAACAAATAAAAAAAATGTGCTAACATATATTGGCCTGGAGCACTTGCAAGCCTCTAAATAAATTGACTGCAAAAGGGTTAAAGGAAGAGAAGGGGAAACATTAGATTGCAAGCTCTTTTGAGGAACAGTTAGTGACATGAATTGCTAGTGCAGTGAAATGTGTCAGTGCTACATAAAACCATAACAGTAATGATCATCACTGTCACATGTATGGCCCCCTTGACACATATTAAATATCCATTTGTTTTATATTCTTCCTCTCAGAGGCATGTTGCATATTTATTGTCTTTATTATATTTAAATACACCATCCTTCTTTTGAGTTATATGTGTTGTTACAAAGTTTAAATGGAAGAACAGCAGTACAGTGATATTTGCGATTTCAACATACAAATAAATGTTGAGCAATGTTTTCATAAATATTCAAAGTACTGTGTTGAAAGACAAAATCTAGGCACTTCCTGGTAAACACACAAGTAAAATGTCAGCACAGCCAACAGAGGTAGGACTAAGGCGCCTGTTTCCTTTGCATTTAAAAGGAGAAGCATAGCAAACCGTCCCTTCCTCCACTGTGGAGCGTGCGAGCCTTGCAGGGGAAATGAGAAAAATAGCTTTAAAAAAAACCCACTGGCAACAAAAGGCTTATACAATACGAAGATCCATCCCAACGGCCTGAGGCCTAACCGAGTTGGCAGCTTGCCTGAAACTCGCAGAAAAAAAAAGTCTAATGTGAAGAGAGGTACTAAAATAACCTCAGCAACAGAAGGGGAATGATCTAACCAATCCTGTGAACTCAGCCAAACTCTGACACAGTATGGAAAGCAGAGCAAATATGCCCTGTAACTCCGAGCCTCATTCAACGGAATATTCAAACAGCACAAACAACAAACTCTCAGGGTGAACCAGAGATTGCATGACAGATGTTGAGAGAACAAAGGGCAATTTCTACAGGGTAACCTTTTCATACGAATCTGTTTTTAACTTTAAAGCAACCCTGTCACAATTTTTCTGTGAAGAAAAAAAGAATACCTGAGCATATGAGTAGTCTGAGGTGACCTACAGTGAGCATTGCACGAGAAAACAACAGTCCTCAGAGCAATAGAGAGTGTCTTATTGCCCAAAAAAGGTTCATTATTTCTGCAGAAATATCACCACTTTTCAGATTGCTATACTTATAAACACGGCAAAAGGATCACCACTTTTCAGTACAACCGACACTTTTAGAAGATCATCAGGAATGCATTTCTAAATGGTACTTTAGTACTGGTTTCCCATACTTACAAAGTGACATTCACCCTGATCATCGCTTTATAGATGACTAGATAGTAGTAAGCTCCATAGGCTGTAAAGGAAAGCAGTCAAATTTCCTTTTTCCTAGTCTGCTGCAGATTGCTGCTTTAAATCGTAGAGGTACATGTCCACAATGAGAGTCTAAGGGCCTCATGCCACTACTGTACTCTTTGCCATACACTCATAGATTATCTCATTTGATTGTATGTCCTCCCCGTGTCTTTGTGGGTTTCCTCCTGGCACTCCTGTTTCCTCACACATCACAAAAACATACAGCTAAATTATAATAATAATAATTGCAGTATTTGTATAGCGCCTTTCTCCTGTCGGACTCAAAGCGCTTGCGAGGCAGCCACTAGAGCGCACTCAGAAGGTAGTAGCAGTGTTAAGGAGACTTGCCTAAGAAACTCCTTACTGAAATAGGTGCTGGATTACTGAACAGGCAGAGCCGAGATTTGAACCCAGGTCTCCTGTGTCAGAGGCAGAGCCCTTAACCATTACACTGACTTCCCATTAGGGCCCATTAAATTGGCCCTAGACTACGATACATACACTACACGATATGGACATATGACTATAGTAGGGATTAGATTGTGAGCCCCTCTGAGGGACAGTTAGGTGACAAGACGAGATACTCTGTACAGTGCTGCGGAAGATGTCTGCCCTATATAAATACTAAATAATAACCTATATAAATACTAAATAATAAATAGCCAACATAATTAGGTTAGTTTACAGTTGCTGCCCATGCAGTCGAATACTGTTCATCAGAAGTACTCCAAACGTAACATGTCCACTAAAAGGAAGCGCTTATGCCTAATGGAGAGACTTTGCCCACAAATGCTACTTTCTTCTGGGAAGGAGTTCCGGACCATGCATGCCCAGTAGAAAGAAGCACCTGTGCCACAGCAAATGGGAAGGACCCATAAGGCAATGAGTAGCAGTAAGATGTTTAGCAATAAGTTCCTAACATTTTAGTACACTTCAGGTGTCTAGTCTCACTTACACTTGCTTCAGTCTATGGAACTTTGGAAAATTTGAATGTGCAGTTTTCACAGTAGGTTATATTTGATTATTATTATTATTGATTTATAAAGCGCCAACATATTCTGTGGCGCTGTACAAAGTAGGAAACAAACATGGGGTACATAATAATACAGACAATGCTATACACTAAAATACAAGATACATAATTAGTGACAAAATACAAAGAATAGGTAGATTATCCTCAAATGTTTCATTCATATTGTGCAAATTTACATCAGAGTCACTAGCCCATAGTGTTATAGGATCGTACAGCATTAGGTTCCCTGATGTAACTTCTGATTGGCTGACAAAACAGCCACCACCTCTGTCTATAAACAACAGGTGGGCTTGGAGTAGGCATCTTCAGTTATGGACAGCTGAGGTGGATTTTTAGGAGAGAAAATAGCCCATATGCAATTAACTTTTTTCTCTTGAGTTTTCTCCAAGGTGATATTTTTAAACTTGCCAATAAAATGCCCTTTAAACCACCAGCAAGGAAGAAAATACTCAAAATAATGTTGATATTGTGATATTACTTTCTCTCCTACTTTTTGGTAACTTTTCAATTACAGAGTGCTTAAAAGTTATTTCAAATAGTAAATTAAAAATAATCTCCTAGGAGAACCAACTAAGGCATGTTCACTACTAGATTTGGACATTTCAAACATTAGGGGAATAGTGATCACAGTATGATAACCAGGGGCTTAACTAGAATCTTAGGTTCCCTGTGTGTGCATACAACCCCTCTGCTGGGCGAGCCTCCATCAAAACTTTGCTCCCCCTTCCCAAAAAAGCAGAATAGCAGCAGCAGAGCATGACAGGTCCTCACTCCTATCTTCAGTGTAGCTGCGGCCCCAGTCTCTACATGTCATGTGACCTGCATCAGGAGCCGCAAGGTGAGCTGCACTGAAGAGGAGTGAGTACCTGTCTCACCACTGGAAGCAGGTAAAGCAACACCCTCCACTGGCAGTACTCTGCACCTCAGCACAGGAGCGGTCAGGAGAAAAAGTCAATTGCATATGGGCCCATATGACTTGTATTCAGTTCAGTTATGTTACTATGAAGATATGAGAAACCTATTTGTTGAAACAGAAAGGATACCTTGCATTATTAATGGCCACAGGCATTCAGACAAGTAACGGGAGGGCGTTATTCCCTTTTTCAGGGTGACTCTGACCTGCACTGTGTGTCATAATCAAAGTCCAAAAATGCAGAAAGATCAATTTCCTTTTGGCAAAAACGAATAGGTAATTGGACATAAACAATGCAGAATAGAAATGAGGCCAGGCTATGATGTGTAACTGTATACTGCCAACATAGCCGAGGGTGCAGCGCTGCTTACACGCTCCAATCACTAGGATTTTTCCTGATTACAGTTAACCCACTCTATGCTTAAGAACAAGATGTTTTCCTAAAATTACCTCTTCAAAGCACTAAACAAAACCAATCAATACTTTTTCTTATCGCCAACCAGTCTATATCAGTTCCTGTGAAACCTGCTGTCCTCACTCACCCCTTGCACTATTACATCATCATCATCATATACGTATCACAGCCTGCACAGAACAGGAAGAAGGAACTCATGCTGAATACCGTGAGCAGTGTGTTTTTTGGTTTACATATGCCATATGATACGCTGAGGAGGAAAGGTCATGCAAAGTTTCTATGAAAGTATTACCCAGTGCTTTTCCATTCGTGACATACCAGTAAATACTTTACAACTAAAATGCTCCAAACTACTGTATTTTCAAATATATTTTTTTCCCCGGCATAAGTGAAGTAAATAGTGCACATCTGTGAGCAATAATACAAATCAAATACCAGCGCAATTTGATGCCTTAATGGCCCATACTCATGAGCTACAAATGTAGCTAGTCGCTAGCACACGGGAGCGTGTGCGCGACAGATCGGCGACAGCTCGTCGCCGGGTCCCTCCGCATACACACTGTGGAAGAGGGATTAGTGGTGCGACGGAAGCTGTCGCCGACGTTCCTCCCCCCCGCCGGAAACTCAGTGCACTGCCTATTGGTTGCTGTCGCTAGTCCACATACACACGCGGACTAGCAACAGTTGCGGCGGCAACCGTGGCAATTGCCTGGCGACAGCAGCGATGAGCGACGGTTTGGGGCGCGCGCGCCATACTCACGGGCGACCTGTCGCCGCAACACGCGCGTGCCACGTGGTTGCGGCGACAATTGTAGCCTGAGAGTATGGGGCTTAATAGCTTTCAGGGCAAAATTGTAAAAATTCCTTCCCCTCAGATTCAGTATAGCCAGTATAATTAGCCAGAGAGCAACTTCCCCCCAGTATAGGTAGCCAGCGAGTCCCTCCACTAGAGGTAAGCCATAGAGCCTCCTTGTTGTATAGGTAGCCATAGAGCCCTCCAGTATAGGTAGCCAGAGAGCCTCAGAGTATAGGTAGCCAGAGCCCCCCCCCAGTAAAGGAAGCCAGAGTGCCCCCTCAGTATAGGTAGCCAGATAGCCAACCTAGTTTATGTTACGAGAGATGGCCAAAGTAACTTACCTAGCCAAGATCCACATGCGTCCCATCTTCTTCCTCCTAGACATCCCATCTCATAGGTAACAGCCCTGTCGGTGATCACATGACCACAGGTGGGTCTGTTACCAAACAGATGGGACACCTAGGAGGAAGATGGGCCGCCTGTAGATCCTGAAGAGGTGAGATAACTTTACCCTTCTGCTGTGCACTTTGCCTGTGCCCGTGCTCCCACCATCCACCGCTTCACCCCAGCCGGAGACCCAAACAGCCTGCCCTAAGAATGTGCATGGCTCAGTGTCATGGAGTTCAAACCAAACCTGAGCTGAAAATAAACTGGTGAGATAAACAATAGTATCTACAGTCTTTATCCTAAAGAAAATTCCACGTTTTTATTGTCTTGGGTAAATGAAGGTAGTTTTTAATGTAGCTCCCATACAGGAAAACATTGAATTGCTGAACTGGATGATCCAGAAGCTTCTCCAATCCTCCTCCACCCCGCCACTGCTTGCTGTCACCATGTTCTCTACAGCTCCCATCTGTGTATGAATGTGGCAGCACTGTGTGGGTGCAATGATAGCCCTCACCTGAGCAGTAGCCCAGAGGAAAACGTTGTGCATGAGCAGCTACATGATACTGCGCAGGTGCGGGCCATCCTTGTGCCTGTGCAGTGTGGTTGCAGCCGGGAGCATGGCAGCATGACCATATTTGACAAACTGTTGTTGAATATGTTCAGAGGGTCCCAGCACTGGATCTGTGGGGTGAAGGATGGGGGACCTCTAGACTATCCTGAGCCTTGATATTTTGAATATCAATTTTTAGATGAAAGCTTAGCTCTTCTTTCAGGCTGAAAAAAAAAAATCTGGACAAGAAGTTTAGAATTCCTTTTGACTCTTAGCTTACATAAAAAGTGTAACGTGTGCAGAGATCCACATCAACCTTCTATACTTAGAGTCTGCGTAGGTGCCACAAGGTGCCCATAATTGCCTTTGTTATTCTCCAGATCATATTCTGTGTGTCCATAGAGCATTACAAATCTGCGGCCTACACTGAATGGAAAGCCTTGACTTCAGACTTGGATCTCTGACTTCATGCATCCTGCTGTCCAAAAATTCTGAATTAACTGTAAGTTAGAGATCTTCAACTTCCAATAACAGTGCTCTTATGAGATTGTGGATGGAACCTTGTGGTACCTGCATGTAAAACAAACTTGAGAACAGTCTTTCCCGTACAGAAAACCTGCTTACTGCTAATTAAATAATTTAGGGTGGAAGCTTATAGCTTTATGATTTGCAGAAACAATAACATTGACACAGTGGCGTAGCTAATAAGCTGTGGGCCCCGATGCAAGTTTTACATTAAGGCCCCCCCAAGCACTCTATACATAACAATTGATACAGCGCACCTAAACTTGCCAATGGCAACCACAGTCTCAGAGGTGTAAGAAGGGGACGGGGAACTGTCTGTTAATGATTACCACTATTCAAAGTATAGAAGTGATTATTATGAGCACAGGACCAATAGAGAGCAAATACTGGAGTTGGGGGGGGGGGGGGGCGATGCGGTCGCAACCTCTGCACCTCCTTATGCTATACCCCTGCATTGACAGATTGATATATCATTTTTTCTGATGCTGTAGTCTTGTCCAAAAATAAGAAACACACATTCAGTATATTATACAAAACATAGCCTACTACATAGTGCCTACATTTCTACCTTGTACTGAAGGTAGTAG